>NC_135672.1:4419333-4747934 GCF_964188315.1 Podarcis muralis | reverse complement strand
CCTGCATGAAAATTCTCATCAACATTGCACATGCAATTGCAATTCAATGCACACATTTTATTTTTAGAAATTTTTATTGATTATTTTCACATAACACATTATTTCAGCAATTGTATTTTAACCCCATTTCCCCCCTCCTCCCTACGACTTCCCTCAGTTCCTCTCTCTGATTTATTAACACATAGTGTTCTCTGCATATTATAAAAATGTAAAGATCTCTAAATTATCCATCTATTACGTTAACAAATAAATGTGTGTATGTTTATTCAAAACCTGCCAAGGAGTCCAATTCATTTTGTTGTTTCTTTAAGTGCTTTGTAAAGGGTTCCCATTCTTCTTTAAAGTCACAGTTGTCCTTGTCACACAATTTATGCGTCAATTTTGCCAGTTCCACATCGTCCATCAATTTTTCTTGCCGCTGTTCTTTCGTCGGGGTTTCTTCATTCTTCCGACCTTGCGCTATTAAGACTCTTGCTGCCGGCGTCATATGTTGTTGTTGTTTAGTCGTTTAGTCATGTCCGCCTCTTCGTGACCCCCTGGACCAGAGCACGCCAGGCACTCCTGTCTTCCACTGCCTCCCGCAGTTTGGTCAAACTCATGCTGGTAGCTTTGAGAACACTGTCCCACCATCTTGTCCTCTGTCGTCCCCTTCTCCTTGTGCCCTCCATCTTTCCCAACATCAGGGTCTTTTCCAGGGAGTCAAACCTCTTCATTCTCAAGGAAATCAGCCCTGAGTGCTCACTGGAAGGACAGATCCTGAAGCTGAGGCTCCAAGACTTTGGCCACCTCATGAGAAGAGAAGACTCCCTGGAAAAGACCCTGATGTTGGGAAAGATGGAGGGCGCAAGGAGAAGGGGACGACAGAGGATGAGATGGTTGGATAGTGTTCTCGAAGCTACCAGCATGAGTTTGACCAAACTGCGGGAGGCAGTGGAAGACAGGAGTGCCTGGCGTGCTCTGGTCCAGGGGGTCACAAAGAGGCGGACACGACTAAACGACTAAACAACAACAATCATCTACAATACTGTCTTATTTATTTTATAGTACAGTACATTGATTATTGCTTTCATTTTATGGATCAATGGTCTTGTTAGATAGTAAAATTCATGCTAAATTGCTGTTTTAGGGGTTGCTTTTAAGAGTCTGGAATGGATTAATCCATTTTGCATTACTTTCTATGGGAAAACGTGCCTTGGTTTTGGAACGCTTTGGTTTTGGAACGGACCTCCGGAGCAGATTAAGTTTGAGAACCAAGGTAGCACTGTAATCTTTTAACCCAGCTAAAATGGGGAAGCTTTAGACTTTCTGTCACTTTTTTTAACCCTCCTGACTCACCCCCATGTACCTAAAAAATGACAGTATGAGACAGTTAAATCTGCCATGATAAAATGGGCACAGGATGTGGGGCATAACATTATGTTTGAAGACTAGGAAAGGTTATGGAACACCGGAATAAAATTCACGGCATGTAGTGCCCTGAAAGAAAACATTATGAAAATGATATACCGGTGGTACATGACCCCAGTCAAGCTAGCTAAGATATACCATCTGTCTGATAATAAATGTTGGAAATGTAAGGAGGCAGAAGGGACATTTTTTCATCTCTGGTGGACCTGCCCAAAAGTGAAGGCCTTCTGGGAAATGATTTACAATGAACTGAAAAAGGTATTTAGGTATACCTTCCCTAAGAAACCAGAGGCCTTCCTGCTGGGCATGGTGGACCAGAAAGTGTCAAAGAAAGATAGAACGTTGTTTATGTATGCTACCACAACAGCAAGAATTCTCATCGCAAAGAACTGGAAGACACAAGATTTACCCACGCTGGAGGAATTGCAGACGCAGTTGATGGACTACATGGAATTAGCTGAAATGACCGGCAGAATCCGAGATTTGGATGAAGAATCAGTTGAGGGAGATTGGAAAAAATTTAAAGACTATCTGCAAAAATATTATAAGTTGTATGAATCTTAAGATAGTGCATGTTATTGAAAATGTTACGCTTTAGCAAATATGATTAAGCAAATGGTAAAATAAGTTACAAATGAGAAAAGAAGACAAGTGAACCAAACATATTATGTTTATTTTAAAGGTATCAAAAGTGAGATACAACATATTGAATGTGGAGACATAATAATTGAAAGTTGTAACAAGGTTTGAAATAAGGTAACAAATTGCTGATAATGTTATTACAAAGAACGCAGCTTTGGAAGGTGTGGGGAAGTCCAATGTTAAAGAAAAACCAAAAAAATGTTTCTTGCATTTGGTCTTTTCTGTATAATTTGAAATGTACAAAACTATGAAAAGAAACGCAATAAAAAATATTATAAAAAAAAAAAATGACAGTACATTGCAAGGGTCAGCGGAAGCCGATATGAGGCTGCTAACATCCCACCCCCAATCTCGTGACAGTTTTAGACCTTGCCCTGGTTATCAAGAGGTATCTGCTGGCTTTGCAAGATGAGATAAAATAGCACTTTGCTATAGGGATCGCTTTAGCTAAACGCTGAAACCGATAGGATCATAGTAAAGACTAACCGATGTGTTTGAAGTGTATAAATTTGTGATACCTGCTGTGTAGCTTTTGTACAGGATTTGATATCCCTCTGTGTTCTTACTGCAGTCCCACCACTACTAGTGTGATCATTTGACTGGTCACCCCAGCTCTGGACCTTTATGTCTGAAATGAGGTGGGGAGGGAGAAATTTAGACGGTTCTTAAAGAAGCAAGATGGTTTCCAAGTAGAAAGTCCCCAACACGTTTGAATTGTTTTTTCCTGACAATCCACTCCAGGCTGCAGTCATCCCTGCTGTTGTGCACCTTTTTCTTCCACACTTTCCCTTCCACGTAACTTTCCATTAATGTGCTTTGATACAGCACTTTGGGAACATCCAACTTATTCTGCAATTACCTTTTGAGGTTTTCCCTCCTTATGGAGTGACGCGGGTGGCGCTGTGGGTAAAAGCCTCAGCGCCTAGGGCTTGCCGATCGAAAGGTCGGCGGTTCGAATCCCCGCGGCGGGGTGCGCTCCCGTCGCTCGGTCCCAGCGCCTGCCAACCTAGCAGTTCGAAAGCACCCCCGGGTGCAAGTAGATAAATAGGGACCGCTTACTGGCGGGAAGGTAAACGGCGTTTCCGTGTGCGGCTCTGGCTCGCCAGATGCAGCTTGTCGCACTGGCCACGTGACCCGGAAGTGTCTCCAGACAGCGCTGGCCCCCGGCCTCTTGAGTGAGATGGGCGCACAACCCCAGAGTCTGTCAAGACTGGCCCGTATGGGCAGGGGTACCTTTACCTTTACCTTTACTCCTTATGGAGGGTCTCAGTGATGGCTTTCTGCACAACTGTCAGGTCAGCAGCCTTCCGCATGATTGTGCTTCCTACTGAACCAGACTGAGAGACCATTTAAAGGCTCAGGAATCCATTGCAGGTGTTATGGATGGAATAGCTACTGCACCTTTTCATAATATTCTAATTTTCTGAGTGAAATATACCCAGAGTTGAGGGTGGATTTCATGCTCTTTATTCAGCTCATAGTGGTGAGGAGGAATGGATATTCCCCCAGAATGTCTGCCTTATATACATTATTTACACAATGGGCCCCACGTGATTGGCTAATTCCGGGATTCTCCTGTCGGCCAATCAGGTTGCGGATTCACTTCCACCTGGAGTTGGATTGGGTGGCTCCTGTGGACCAATCAGACTGCTGCATTCTGGATCCTATTGTTCTAGGACCAATCAGACTGCTGCCTTTTGGATCCTATTCCACTCAGTGCATAACACTGAGATTGTTAATTTGGGGTTTTCACCAGCTGTACGCCATGATCATCACAATGATAACAAATAAAGGCTCGACATATCTCGCTTTGCATGTTATTAGTCTATCTCATATATTAGTTTCACCTTTTAAGTTGAATTACTGAAATAAATGAACTTTTCCACGATATTCTAATTTTTCGAGTTTCACCTGTAATTAGTGCATGAAGGGGTTAAGACCATAGAGTAAGCTGTCCTGCCAGACTTAGCTCACCTTGGGAAGGACCAGGTAATCAAGGCTTTGTTCCCTTCCAGTCTACCTGACTCAGCTAGGCAGGTTGCTCCAGCGTAGCCCCATGGATCTCACAAACTGTTCTTGTGTTTCTATACCAACAATTCAGGAACTTTCGCCACTAAGCCAAGTTTTATTGCCTGTGCAACTGTTTCTGAATGCTGTATGAAATCTGACCTTTGAAGAATTTGTAAGTAAACCATTCTTAACTTACCATCATGCGGTCTTTTCCTATGCTGGGGGAAGAGGGAAGCATTGACATTCACAAGGGCGTATTTTAAGGGTCTAACAGTCTATTCTTCCACATACGTATTTTGTGTACACACATACGGGTTGTTAGGGATGCGGGTGGTGCTGTGGGTTAAACCACAGAGCCTAAGACTTGCCAATCAGAAGGTTTGTGGTTCGAATCCCCGCAACGGGTTGAGCTCCCATTGCTCAGTCGCTGCTCCTGCAAACCTAGCAGTTCGAAAGCACGTCAAGTGCAAGTAGATAAATAGGTACCGCTCCACGGCATTTCCGTTCGCTGCTCTGGTTCGCCAGAAGCGACTTAGTCCTGCTGGCCACATGACCTGGAAGCTGTGCGCCAGCTCCCTTGGCCAATAAAGCGCGATGAGTGCCGCAACCCCAGAGTTGTCCGCGACTGGACCTAATGGTCAGGGGTCCCGTTACCTTTTTTACACGGGTTGTTCCCTCATATTTGAGAAGGCAAAATCTAACAGTCCCTCAGATCCGTCTCTGGTGATGTGGATCCATTATAAGTCAGAAATTAGAAGTGAAGTGTGTACAGCTGGAGAAAAGCCAAGAGAAGCCAAAGTGAGTAGAATTACCTGGGGATTGGGAAAGCTTTGCAAATCTATCCGTTTCTGTTTTTCTCCGTTTCTCATTCTTTCATTCTCAATGTTCCACATTTCCACCTCAGTTTGCGATTTTGGAGGGGAGGAAATCCTCATGTGACCCCACCAGCGTTTTGTGTGAATGAGTCCTTTCTCTCTGAATCTACTGTCGATCTCACTGGGGCAGATCCTGAGTTTTAGTGCTATTTGAAAAGGGAGAAGAATGTCTGTCCACTCCATTTCACTCTTCTTCCACCAGAGGGCTGTTGAAGGACATTCTATTTTCTCTGCGATTCGGTGTAAACATCCCACAGTCAGCAGCCGCTTTGATGCTAAGTGGCCTGGGGGGACGAAAAATGAAAATAAGATAAATGATCCTGTAATTCTGGATTGTTCCTCTCTTGCTCCTTTCCCCCTTTCTTTCCACATTCAGCCCAAAACCCAGATGACACCAGCAGAGGGATGAAACAGCTGGAACCACAATTGAACTGTAAAATGGTGGTTAACTTGAGTCAAAACATGAGAACCCCCAAACACTTTTTAAAGAAAAAATCTCTCTCTCTCTCTGTTTTTATTAAATTTTCTGTTTTACAATGTAGAGTATTCATTTATACAGACCTTAAAATATCAATGACTTGCCTTCTTCTCTTTCCATGGTTCATTTTACATAGCAGAAATCCCTGCATATTTTATATAAACTAAACCATTTGGTATTCCATTATTATTACTCCCATCAAAACTTATTTACACTGCTGGATTTACAGTCATACCTCGGGTTGAAGTCGCTTCAGGTTGAGCAGTTTCGGGTTGCGCTCTGCGGCGACCCGGAAGTAATGGAGTGCGTTACTTCCGGGTTTTGCCACTCACGCATGCGCAGATGGTCAAAATGACGTCACACGCATGCACGGAAGCGGCGAATCGCGACCTGCGCACGCACAGATGCAAGTTGCGTTTACTTCAGGATGCAAACAGGGCTCCAGAATGGATCCCGTTCGTATCCAGAGGTACCACTGTATATTAATGCTGCCAACGTTTTCAACTGTACACAATCCCCCCCATATATTCCATAAACATTTTCCAGTCTTCTTTAAATTAATGTTCTTCTTGTTCTCTTATTCTATACGTTAGATCTGCAAGCTGTGCATATTCCATCAGTTTAAGTTCCCCTTCTTTTTTGGTTGGGACATTGTTCATTTTCCATTTTTGGGCTAACGAAACATGGGCCGCTGTAGTGGCATACATAATAACCCTTTTTGACACCTGGGAATTTCCATCTGAATTATCCCCAACAAAAAGGACTCTGGTTTTTGGGGGGGAAGGTGCTTTTAAACATTTTTTTCAGTTCATTATGGATTATTTCCCAATACTCTTTTACCCTTTTACATGTCCACCACATATGAAAGCACATTCCGTCCGCCTCATTGCATCTCCAGCACTTATCTGATTCAGTCTTACACATCTTAGCAAGTCTACTCAGAGTTAAACACCATCTGTAAATCATTTTCAAGTAATAATAAATAATAATAATTTTTATTTATACTCCGCCCTCCCCGGAGTTTTTCCATGATAGGGGAAAAAAAACAATTTAAAATACAGGTTAAAATGCCATTTAAAATGCAGCCTCATTTTAAAAGTAGCCCATAGATCAAAACCATAAGGAGAGGGAAACATAAGGGTCAGACTGAGTCCAAACCAAAGGCCAGGCGGAACAGCTCTGTCTTGCAGGTCCTGAGGAAAGATGTCAAGTCCCGCAGGGCCCTAGTCTCTTGTGACAGAGCGTTCCACCAAGTCGGGGCCAGTACTGAAAAGGCCCTGACCCTAGTTGAGACCAATCTAACCCCCTTGTTACCTGGGACCTTCAAAATGTTGTCATTTGTGGACCTTAAGGTCCTCTGCGGGGCATACCAGGAGAGGTGGTCCCGTAGATATGTGGGTCCTAGGCTGCATAGTTCCCCTTCAAGGAATAACATGCTGTAAACTTCAGATCGATCTGGACTCCAGCTCTCATCAGCCTCAGCCAGGGTGACCGGTGCTCAGAGCAGGATTGATGGGAGTTGCAGCCCAACAGAATCTGGAGGGAGCCACACCAGATACCCGTGGCATAAATGTCCATGCAGAACAGTCCACTCTTGTCACATGCAGCTTGATGCTACAACAAATCCATTGGCAAGTAAAATAACCAAGCAAGTATTAGAAACCACCCCAGAATTGGCCTTATTAAACATCTTCCAAGACAATAATGTCCATTTACACCACAAAGAACTCATAACCCACCTACTTTCAGCAGCCAGAAACACCATAACCAGACACTGGAGAGACCTGTCAGGAGTAAGCATGGACCAGTGGTACCAAATAGTATGGGAAACAGCCCTACTAGAAAAATTAACCAATAAACTGAAACTGACACGGGGACAAATAGAAGAAGACGCCTTCACCCCAGTATGGCTCCCCTTTATCACATACACAGCCCAACAAGACAATGACAATAATCCACCAACAGCAAACAAATCAATATGGCTAACCGGATCCAAAACACACACACACCTCACTCACACACGAAAACAAAGACCCCCACAGCCAACCACAAAGGAACAGCCACACCCTAGGCCAGGCACCCCCAAACTCGGCCCTCCAGATGTTTTTGGGACTACAATTCCCATCATCCCTGACCACTGGTCCTGTTAGCTAGGGATGATGGGAGTTGTAGTCCCAAAACATCTGGAGGGCCGAGTTTGGGGGTGTCTGCCCTTAGGCCAACCCCAACCTCTCTCGCCACCAAAGGAACACAAGTGAACAGCAGAGAACCTGCACAAGAAACTCTGACACCAAACCCTACAATATATTAAGTAAAATAGAAACATCGCCCCCCGACCTCACCTCTTTCCCCCTTTTCTTCCTAATGTCTCATCAAATGAAACTGATTTGTAAAAATGTTACATGGAGAGAGAAAAATACGAGAGAGAAGCATTGCACACACTTTTGTAAATCACGAAAATCTTTAATTAAAAAAAACAAACAAAAACAAATTCATTGGCCTTTAAGATTCTGCCAGAGATTCTTGTTTTTTGTTTTTTTTTCTGCAGCAGACAATCATGGCCAGGAGATTCCGGCTAAACATCAGGAAGAACTTCCAGGACAGTAAGAGCTGTTCAGCAGTGGAACGGTCTCCCGTGGGAGAAACCCAGGAAAGGGGTCGAGTAAAAAGCGCATTGTGAAACACATGTTATTCATGCTTACTGGCATGCTCCGTTTTTGGGAAACGGTTGCGCTTCTTGGCCCTGATCTCGCCCCAGCCTTTCACAAAGTGGTGTCGTCCAGATGTTTGGGGCTACAGCTGTAGTCTTTCCCAGCCCCATCGTGGAGCTGCAAAGGATTGAAGTTTGCAGCGCCTGGGCTCTTATCACATGGCTGTCCCTTAAAAATTAAATTAAAACTTTAGACCTGCTTGTGGTTCGCACGAACAACGGAAACTGTCTTAGAATTAATCTAGCCCAGGACTGTCTGCCCTGACTGGCAGCAGCTCGCCAGGGTTTCAGGTTCTCTCAGAACTAAAAAGGTAAAGGGACCCCTGACCATTAGGTCCAGTCGTGGCCGACTCTGGGGTTGCTCATCTCGCTTTATTGGCCAAGGGAGCCGGCGTACAGCTTCCGGGTCACATGCCCAGCATGACTAAGCCACTTCTGGCGAACCAGAGCAGCGCACAGAAACGCCCTTTACCTTCCCGCCAGAGCTGTACCTATTTATCTACTTGCATTTTGATGTGCTTTTGAACTGCTAGGTTGGCAGGAGCAGGGACCGAGCAACGGGAGCTCACCCCATGGCTGGGATTCGAACCGCCGACCTTCTGATCGGCAAGTCCTAGGCTCTGTGGTTTAACCCACAGCGCCACCCACGTCCCTTCTCTCAGAACTACCTGTAGATTAATCCCTGGATGTTCTGCATTCAAAGCAACTGCTCTGCCGCCAAACAACGGAACTTCCCCATTTATGAAAGATTTAGAAAACTTATTGATTAGAATATTTGTGTGAGATTGTATAGGAAAAATACGGAATAACAGATACAATCTTGCTTAAAGTGTAGATAGGAAGTGCAGTGTAAGCGATGGAAGTCAATGAAATTTTATTATTGAGATATTTGTAGAATAAATTTGGAAGAAATTCTTCCAACTTTTCTTCTTCTTCTTCTTCTCTTTCTTTTTTCTTTTTCTTTTCTTCCTTTTCTCTCTTTTGTTCATTTTTTATATGTGTGTGCTTATCTGAAATATATATGTATGTACAGTATGTATTTGCAATATTTTGCTTATATTTTGTAATAATTATGTTAAATAAATTAATAATAATAGAAAAACAACGGAACTTCCCCATTCTGAATAAGGTTACAGTGGTACCTCGGGTTACATATGCTTCAGGTTACATACACTTCAGGTTACAGACTCCGCTAACCCAGAAATAGTGCTTCAGGTTAAGAACTTTGCTTCAGGATGAGAACAGAAATCGTGCTCCGGCGACACGGCAGCAGCAGGAGGCCCCATTAGCTAAAGTGGTGCTTCAGGTTAAGAACAGTTTCAGGTTAAGAATGGACCTCTGGAACGAATTAAGTACTTAACCCGAGGTACCACTGTATCAATAAAGGGTTGATTTAAATAAGAAGGTGTTTCATACTGAATTGTTTGCACAAACTGGTAGTGACTCCACCCACAGGGTTTTTCCCAGCCAGGGACTGAACCAAGCTCCCACTGAGCTGTGGCCCTTCCCTTAAAATTAAATGTGGAAATACAAAAGGGAAACTATTGCTGGAATTTATGTATAGGTTGGGGGGGGGGGTTGCCCCTCCAGCAGATATCATGCACATGCAGCCCACTATCAAAACCAGCACACTCACGTTTGTGACTTTTGTGATTTGTCCCCACAAAACACTTCATCACGGTTTCTTCCTATCTATTCAAAGGGCCTCCGCTGCACGATACCAAATGTAAGAATTCACTGATCAATGAATTTATGTACTGGCTCACTGGGAAAACTTCAGAAATTCATATAGACATGTGAGCTCAGCTCCTCAGCAGCCCCTCTGCCTGAGTGATGATCCCTGGCCTCCTGATACCTGAGTGCCAGACAGGTAGCCATTCCAGAAATAACAAACCCAGATGCAGACAAAAGGGTGTGATTAACTTGGCTGGGAGGGACGCGGGTGGCGCTGTGGGTAAAACCACAGAGCCTAGGACTTGCCGATCAGGAGGTCGGCGGTTCGAATCCCCGCGATGGGGTGAGCTCCCGTTGCTCGGTCCCTGCTCCTGCCAACCTAGCAGTTCAAAAGCACATCAAAATGCAAGTAGATAAATAGGTACCCCTCCGGCGGGAAGGTAAAGGGCGTTTCCATGCACTGCTCTGGTTTGCCAGAAGTGCCTTAGTCATGCTGGGCATGTGACCCGGAAGCTGTACGCCGGCTCCCTCAGCCAATAAAGCGAGATGAGCGCTGCAACCCCAGAGTCGTCCTCGACTGGACCTAATGGTCAGGGGTCCCTTTTACCTTTAACTTGGCTGGGAAACAGGGAAATGTAAATATCTCTTCTGTTACACTTGATGGGTGTTTGGTGGAGCGCAAGGGGAACCATGGGGCAGGGTCCAGGATGCTCAGATTCCTGCCACCAGACCTCCCCTTTCATGATGTAACCATGATGCATTAGTGATGTAGTTTGGGGGGGGTGTAACTTGGGGATGAGCAGCTAATAAAAGTTTGGGTTCTCTTTTGTTTGGGGCTTCCATCTTGTTCCACCTGGTGGCAGGTGGGAGTCCTGTCGCGACAGTCTTCAATAAAGACCAAGCCTACTGGCTGCTGTTTTGCTCTGGTATTCCTGGCTGGTGTCCTTGTTTTTTGTCCAAGGGAGCCCTCAGATTTCTCCATTAACAAAGCAGTGGGGCACTGGAGCCCCCAGCAGAAACAGACGTACAGCCCCTCTCCCCCAGTGCCTGAGTGCTGCTTTGACACTCCGTAGTGTTACCGGAAAAATCCGAGGGCTCCCTTGGACAAAACAAAGACACCAACCAGGATAACTTGGAGCAAAACAGCAGCCTGTAGGCTTGGCCTTTATTGAACTGATGCATCAGGGAGTTCCCCTCACTTGCAGGAGAGAGGAAAGGACCCAGAAAAATAGTGTGCCAGGTCTTATAAAAACTTTTGAAATTCCCCTCCTCTAGGTCAAGCCCACCCCCAGAAACATCATGCATACATTACAGAAAGGAGGGGTTAAGGGAGGAGTTGGTGGTAACCTGAGTATCTTGTCACCTGGCTGGTTCCTCCTTTCCCCCCTCCCCATGAGTCACTTCCAGGAGACAAAGGGGAGTTTGCAGTTTCCTGCCCCCAGAGGGAAGATCTGATCATTGTCCTTTGTTTCATTCCATGCTGAATCCACTCCCATATGCAAGTTCTTTGTGATCTTGATTGTCTTCTGACTGGGATCATCTGGGCAGGGCTCCTGTGGATGTGCTGAGACGGTGAAGGGATTATGGCTGACCAGGACCAAGCCACCCCCCTTTGATAGTTCTTGTCATATGGAGTAAAATAAAATGGAACAGTGCAAATCCGATGTATGGTTGATTTTCTATGAATTTATAACAGAAATGTGGCGTAGGTAGTGTGTGAGTGTGTGTGTGTGTGTGTGTGTGTGTGTGTGTGTGTGAAGTTTGAACAAACAGAATGATTGGGGTGGGGGGGTTACTGCTACAGTAGAGCGCCTCTGTAGAGAGACTACATGTCAAAGGGGAGGAAAGTCCCCCTAACCACTCTTGGTGAGTGGGAGAAGACAGGAAGGCGATGAAGAGAAGACTGGAATGCAGGAGTCTGGCGGATTCTCCCCTATAATAACTTGTGCAAATGAATTGCGTCAATTCCGTAGAAAAGGACTAGTGTCGCCGAAGCAAAAGGGCAGCAGTTAACTCAGTAGGCAAGGAGGAACGGAAAGGTAAGCTGGACCACCACTGTCAACCGCAGGCAGCTATACAAAGAGAAGCCTTGTGTAAGACTCCTCCTTCAGCAACAGAAGAGTTTGGCCAGAGAGAGAGAGAGAGAGACCTTTGCAGAGTCTGGGGAATCTGTACAATCCACCCATCTGTACAGAATTAACAGTGTTCAGCTTATGTGGACGGAAGCGAAGCGTCGCTCAGGGCCCAAGGCTAAATTTGGGAAACCTTTACAGGCCGCCATATGGCTGAAGGAGCAAATGAACCAACGAACGGGCAGCGCTTGTGGAAAGAAGATCAAGCAGCACCGGGTCGTCATCCTGAGACACGCCTCGCTGGGATGAAACCCTATTGGAACCTGATTTGGGGGAAGTGGAGATTATAATAATGATTTATTTTGGTGCCAGCTATAAAGCTTGCCCTTCTGCCAAGCACTTTGAGGTGGGTTGAGTGTTTTTTTGGAGGCGATGGCTGGCATTGCCGAAGAAATAAACTGAGTGAACTTTTCACTGAAGCAGATTTCGTTTTAACTGATGGGTTTTTTTAATTTCTGCATTGCATGTTTTGGATGGTAGCCAACAAAGTGTTATTCTTCTTCTTCCTTATTAAATTTCTATATCGCCCTTCATCCGAAGATCACATAGTATAAAAACACAAAAATACGTAACATAATACCAAAAAACAACAACCCCTCCCCGTCCCACAAACTTGTTTAAAAGGCCACAGATCATTTAATCAGACAAAGCCTGGTTCTAGAGAAACGTTTTCGCCTGGTGCCTAAATTCATGTAATGAAGGGGCCAGGTGAGCTTCCCTGGGGAGAGCATCCCACAAGTTGGGAGCCACCACCGAAAAGGCCCGCTCTCATGCTGCCACCCGCACAAAGACTTTTGGCTGCACAACAGAACATATGTACAGAAGATGAGCTAGCTGGATCAGGCCCATCTAGTTTAGTACTCACAGGGGCCAACCAGATGCCCCGTGGGAAGCCCCCAAGCAGAATCTGAACCCAAGACCACTCTCCCCTCGTTCAATAACTGGTATTCAGAAACATCACTTGGAGCCACTAGCCATCAACAGACAAACCTTCTCTTCCATGAATTTGTCGAGTGTCCTTTTAAAGCCATCCTAGTTGGTGGATGTTGACTACATGTTGTGTGAAGGAAGTCCTGGCTTGTAGACTGTCTTGAACAGGCTTCCTCAACCTCGGCCCTCCAGTTGTCTTGAGACTACAATTCCCAGCATCCCTGACCACTGGTCCTGCTAGCTAGGGTAGTGGGGCTACCTTGGAAGGTGACCCGGAAACTACAACTATTCCAGAATGCGGCAGCTAGACTGGTGACTGGGAGCGGCCGCCGAGACCACATAACACCGGTCCTGAAAGACCTACATTGGCTCCCAGGACGTTTCCAAGCACAATTCAAAGTGTTGGTGCTGACCTTGAAAGCCCTAAAAGGGCCTAAGTCCTGTATCCCTGAAAGAGCGTCTCCACCCCCATCGTTCTGCCCGGACACTGAGGTCCAGCGCTGAGGGCCTTCTGGCCGTTCCCTCTCTGCAAGAAGCCAAGTTACAGGGAACCAGGCAGAGGGCCTTCTCGGTGGTGGCGCCCGCCCTGTGGAACGCCCTCCCACCCGATGTCAAAGAGAACAACTTCCTGACATTTAGAAGACATCTGAAGGCAGCCCTGTTTAGGGAAGCTTTTAATGTGTGACATTTTAATCTATTTTTAATCTTTGTTGGAAGCCGCCCTGAGTGGCTGGGGAAACCCATCTAGATGGGCATGGTACAAATAATAAATTATTATTATTATTATTATTATTATTATTATTATTATTATTATTGGAGTTGTAGGCCAAAAACATCTGGAGGGCCAAGGCTGAGGAATCCTGGTCTTGAATCTTCCAAACAAGCCAGAAATCTTGGGCAAAAAACCACAACCACGACCTTCTTATCCAGTTCACCCATCTGGCTGGGCCACTTGGTTGCTGATCTTCCGGTGGGCTTCATTTACTTTGGCCACAGAGGATGCTGATTCCTGTGTGTTTGTCCGTTCTTTTCTCCACCCTCCCACCTCTCGGCTTCACTCTCCAAATGGTTCGTTGTGATGAGGTTTGCAGGCGGCCCTGCCGGGGCTTGCCAGAGCTTGCTTCTCTTACCGCCACCCAACGCAGCGCATGGCGTAATCGCTCGCCCAGAGGAGCTGTTAAAAGGGCCTGGCAGGAAACTTCAGACATTTTTTCCTTTGCTACTCATGTCATTTTCAATTAAAAGACAATCGCTTTCCACTCCGCTTCTTAGAACCCTGGGCTGAGTTCCTAGGCGGTAGCTGAGCTACTGGTTGAAAGAGGAACCTATGGAAAGGAAACGCTCCGTGGGACGAGGAGGAGGAGGAGGTGGAAGGAACACGGGTCAGGTGGGGATGAAGTCATGAAATGGACCCGTGCTGGACAATGGGAGTGAGAAGAGATGGCAAAAACCAGCGACTCCTACGGCTGATGCTTGATCTTCCCCCAACACACACACACAACCACGGGACTTCTGACCCAATTGCGGGAGGTCACAAAAACACACACTTTGGCATCAGGTTTCTCATTTGGATCCCGACTTTTTACCAGAAATCAGCCTTATGGTAATAATACTGTTTTCAGTCCCTGGCTCGCTTTGTGCCCTTGACTCAATTCTTCCTTCCTTGTCCTCCATCTTGAATATATATATATAGAGAGAGAGAGATTGGCATTTTGATTAAGCAAACAACTTCTTCTTTTTAAGGAAGAAGAGAAGAAGAATAGAGGTGGACATCACCAGAGAACAACTAATAGTTGGGGAGGGGGGAGCTTGTTATACAGAAAGTATCCCCCAGGAAGGGGCGCGGGTGGCGCTGTGGGTTAAACCACAGAGCCTAGGACTTGCCGATCAGAAGGTCGGCGGTTCGAATCCCCGTGACGGGGTGAGCTCCCGTTGCTCGGTCCCTGCTCCTGCCAACCTCGCAGTTCGAAAGCATGTCAAAGTGCAAGTAGATAAATAGGTACCACTCCAGTGGGAAGGTAAATGGTGTTTCCATGCACTGCTCTGGTTTGCCAGAAGCAGCTTAGTCCTGCTGGCCACAGGACCCGGAAGCTGTACGCCGGCTCCCTCGGCCAGTAAAGCGAGATGAGCAACCCCAGAGTCGGCCACGACTGGACCTAATGGTCAAGGGTCCCTTTACTTTTACCTTATCCCCCAGGAAATGGGTTCAATGCCCAACCTATGGAAGGAAAACCAGCCCGTGGCAACAGCCCCACACTTGTAAGCTTTTTGAAAGGGAGCTAGTTGCACTGCAGAGCAGACGTCTAAGAACACTGGCCATTCTCCATGACTGCCAGGTAGACGACCAGATGTGGTTAGCTGTGTTGGCTCCGGGTTTCGGAGGACCCTCCTTCCTACGTGAACTTACCCAGCACACACACACACACTGCAGCAGAGGTTTGTCGTGTTCTGGTCCAATGCCGGAACCACTGGGGGAAAGCGGCAAGGCTGGACAAAGGTTGCTGAACCACGGACAGCTCCAAGCAAAGCCCTTGCTCTGACAGAGTTTGGGAGTAGACTGAGGCCAGGGCCTTCTCAGTGGTGGCTCCGACCTGGTGGAATGCTCTGTCCCAGGAGACCAGGGCCCTGCAGGATTTAACCTCCTTCTGCAGGGCCTGTAAGACAGAGCTATTCCACCTGGCTTTCAACTTGAACTTAGCCTGATCTTTTATTCCCCTTCCTTCCCTCCCCCTCCCCTTTTTATGAAGATTACCCGCTCTGGGATCCCACAGCTAATTCTCCCCTGGTCTCCTCGCTGGCCCAAGTAGGACCAATTCAGCCAGCTAGCCCTGGTGATCATCTAATGTTTATTGGATGGATCTTCCCCCTAAATTATTTTTTGAATTCTGAATTTATTGTTATTCACGTTTTATACTGTATTTTATGCTGTTTTTTGCTGCATCAATTATGGTAAGTGTTTTAAATTTGTTGTTAGCCGCCCTGAGCCCGGTTTCCTGAACTGGGGAGGACAGGGTATAAATAAAACTTTATTATTATTATTATTATTATTATTATTATTATTATTATTATTATTTTGTACCTCTGTCCAGACTGCCACCTCCAGGCTAAACTCACCTGTAGAGACCTTCAGAGCCTTAAAGGACCAACCTTCTGGCCTCCTCCCCCATTCCACAGCCTCCCTCCTGAAGAGCTCCTGAACAGGTGATGTGTTGGGAAAGGAAAGGTGCCCACCAGGCTCCAGTCTCCAGCCTTATAGGTCCTGGTGGCCTGGGAGGTTTCTCTGGGGAGTCCTGCCCAACCACCTCAGGTGTGATGGTCTCCCTACTGTGATGGCCTGGGACTCGGACTCGGAACCAGAGGAGACACAGTCTGCACTGAATCCTTTGCCTCAGGCATCATCTGAACCTAGTCTGGGGCCTGATCCTGAAGAGTCCCAGTCTGCACAGGTTCCCCTGCAACAAGCCCCAGCTGGGCCGAGTCAGGGGCCTGAGCCTGCCCTGGCTCCAGATGTGGGGATGACCTTGTTGCCTCTAGCTGGGCCATCACTTACAGCTGTTCCACTACCGGTTGGGTCAGGGGAGGCTGAGGCGGCCCCTGGGTCTAGTCACCCACCGACGTCTCCCGAGCTGCAGAGACTGAGGTCTGAGAGAAGGAGAGACCTGAGTACTCGCAGGAGGAGTGCTCACCTTTGGGCAAAACAGGGAGGTGAGTTGCCAGGGGATCAGGACCAGCCGCTACCCCGACAAAGATCAAAGGCTG
Organism: Podarcis muralis; assembly: GCF_964188315.1. Lineage (NCBI taxonomy): Eukaryota > Metazoa > Chordata > Lepidosauria > Squamata > Lacertidae > Podarcis > Podarcis muralis. The sequence goes on along the minus strand of NC_135672.1, from coordinate 4,731,317 downwards.
TCAGACCCTGCCCCAGGTTGCAGGAGCAACATTACTGTATTCTAGATCCTCTACCTGTCCTTACCTGGTTTCCTGCCTCATGTCCTGCCTTGGCCCTGTCGGACTGACTCCCAGCAGGACCTTTGGATTCTGGACTGGACCTGGACCGCGTTTCACGGGTTACCCCCAGGCCCAGCACACCTACCTTCTGAGCCCTAGCCCAGACCCAGCTCCCCACCTGGCGCTCCTACAGCCTCTGACAATGTATAATGACTGCAGGTATAATGAGAATGATGGGCTTTGTGGTTTTCGAGTCTCAGCTTTGTGATGTCTCTAGGTACCTTCTCAACCCAAGCCCGTGTTGGCCACAGGTTTTGGCAAGCGGTGGTCAGGGGCTTTTTGCCTTCTTGCCCTCCCTGTGGTCTTTCCAGAAGCATCTCATTAGCCATAATGGGAGGCAGGACGTTCGATTAGGTGGCTACAAATGGGGCCTCCACACACAGAGACAGTCTACCTCTGAATTACCTCCGTCCCCTTGGTCACCTTCCTGGAAGCATTCCACTGCATGAATCGGGATAAGAAGAAGAACGCAAGGAGTTGCCTTATACAGAATGAGGCAGCTGGTCTATGTGGCTTAGTTTGGTCTGCACACACTGACTGGTAGCAGCTCCTCTGGAGATTCAGATAGAGCACATTCCTTAGTTACAATAATAATAATTTATTATTTATACCCCGCCACCCTGGGCGGCTTCCAACAAAGTATTAAAATACAGTGGTCTGTTAAACATTAAAAGCTTCCTTAAACAGGGCTGCCTTCAGATGTCTTCTAAAAGTCTGGTAGTTGTTGTTCTCTTTGACACCTGATGGGTGGGCGTTCCACAGGGTGGGCGCCACCACTGAGAAGGCCCTCTGCCTGGTTCCCTGTAACCTCACTTCTCGCAGGGAGGGAACCGCCAGAAGGCCCTCGGCGCTGGACCTCAGTGTCCGGGCTGAACGATGGGGGTGGAGTCCTTCGGGTATTCTGGACTGAGGCCGTTTAGGGCTTTCAAGGTCAGCACCCACACTTTGAGACGCTAGGAACTGAACACAGACCAGGCACAGCTTTGGTCCAAACCAACACATTTCTTTCTATATCCTTTGCCCAACCAGAACTTCCATGTCCAGGGCAGTCTACCTGTGAGATAGGCCTAGGGAGCAACCATGGGAGAAAGCTGTTTGCTCCCTGTTTGTGGGCTTCCCTGAGCCATCCGGTTGGCCTCTGTGGGGAACGGGATTGTGTTGGGAGTAGACCCACATCCTTAATCTTCCCAGCATCTTTTTCTTCCTCCTGCTACCTCTTCATTAAGTCAGAGAGGAGCCACCTGGCTTGCTGAGGTGTGTTTGTCCTCAGCTTCTGTGGGTAAAGGCTTTGTTTTGGGGGAAACAGCGAGCTTTGGAGAGAGCCACAAGTTCCCCGAACCATCAGAGGAACGGCTCAGGGTGTGTGTTTTTCCAAGGAAAATAAAGGAAAGGAGTGATCTCACCCTGTTGGGACGCCGTGTGCTCAGCAAAAGCATCCCGAAAGGCCATCCGCTGGCTACCGGGTCTCGCATGCTTCTGCCACGCACAAAAAAAAGGAACGACACACACAGAGAGAAAAATAACTTCCAGACCCCGTCCAGGAGGCAGGAGAACATCACCTCCTCTTACCGAAAAAGCAGAGTCTTGGAATTCTCTTTCCTGGCTAAACTAATTTGTCCTGCGACCAACTGGCAGCTTAAGGGGGGCCAGTGATGCAGTTCAGTAATTTTAGACTTTGGCCTTACTGGAGAGGGGAGGTTTTTTTATTTGTTCGCTGACCTAAAACATTGCAAGCCGTCCTTCCGCCCCCTGGCACAGAGCTACAAGGGCCCAGAAGAGCACCTGCTCTGCATGCAGAAGGGCCCAAGGTTCACTCCCCAGGTGGGGTTGCCTGAAATCCTGGACAGCTGCTGGCAATTGGATAAATGGGGCTCGTTAACCTGGGAAGGTAGCCCACCTGGAAGAAGGAAAACTCTGTTCCTGAAGCTCCGCCGCCTTGCGGCAGAATTGTAGTGTTGGCAGGGACCCCGAGGGTCATCCAGCCCAGCCCCCTGCAATGAGGGAATCTGAGCTAAAGCATCCATGACAGGTGACCACCCAACCTCTGCTTTAAAATCTCCTAGGAAGGAGAGTCCACAGTCTCCAGAGCATGGGTAGGCAAACCAAGTCCCAGGGGCCGGATCCAGCCCAATTGCCTTCTAAATCCAGCCCACGGACGGTCCGGGAATCAGCATCTTTTTACATGAGTAGAATGCATGCTTTTATTTAAAATGCATCTCGGTTATTTGTGGGGCATAGAAATTTGTTCATATATTTTTTCCCAAAATACAGCCATACCTCATGTTACGTCCGCTTCATGTTACGTTCTTTCAGGTTACGTCCTGCAGCGACTCAGAAGTACCGGAAAGGGTTACTTCTGGGTTTCGGCGCTCGCGCATGCGCAGAAGCGCAAAATGACGTCACGCGCATGCGCAGAAGCGGCGAATCGCAACCCATGTATGCGCAGGCGCACCACTGCGGGTTGCGCTCTTTTCATGTTGCGAACAGGCCTCAGGAACGGATCCCGTTCGCAACCAGAGTTACCACTGTATAGTCCGGCCCCCCACAAGGTCTGAGGGACAGTGGACCGGCCCCCTGCTGAAAAGGTTTGCTGACCCCTGCTCCAGTGGGAGACCATTCCACGTGCCAAACAGCTCTTACTCATTTGTGAGAAAGGCTTTGGGAGTAAAATCCTTACCCAGCACCTTGCAGAACAGTGTAAAGAGAAGGAAAAGCTAAGGAGCAGATCTGCAGATCGGAAGTGGACTCCCAAGACGATTCAACAGTACCTGGTACACCTCTTTCTGGCAACTCCAGGAGCCAAGGTGGTACCAGACATCTTTCTTGTTTTGCTTTCCTTTGGATCACCTCAGCGAAGCTGAGAGGGGAATCTTGTGGTCAGGGCAGCCCAGGACCTCCAGACACACGGCCCAGGCTTTTGTGGGGTGCCTCAGGATTCTGTCCTCTCCCCCATGCTTTTTAACATCTACATGCAGCCGCTGGGAGAGATCATCAGGGGGTTTGGGCTGGGTGTCCACCAATATGCAGATGACACCCAGCTCTACCTCTCTTTCAAATCGGAACCAGTGAAGGCGGTGAAGGTCCTGTGTGAGTGCCTGGAGGCGGTTGGAGGATGGATGGTGGCTAACAGATTGAGGTTGAATCCTGACAAGACAGAAGTACTGTTTCTGGGGGACAGGAAGCGGGCAGGTGTGGAAGACTCCCTGGTCCTGAATGGGGTAACTGTGCCCCTGAAGGACCAGGTGCACAGCCTGGGAGTCATTCTGGACTCACAGCTGTCCATGGAGGCGAAGGTCAATTCTGTGTCCAGGGCAGCCGTCTACCAGCTCCATCTGATATGCAGGCTGAGACCCTCCCTGCCCACGGACTGTCTCGCCAGAGTGATGGATGCTCTAGTTATCTCCCGCTTGGACTACTGCAATGAGCTCTACGTGGGGCTACCTTTGAAGGTGACCCGGAAACTACAACTAATCCAGAATGTGGCAGCTAGACTGGTGACTGGGAGCGGCCGCCAAGACCACATAACACCGGTCTTGAAAGATCTACATTGGCTCCCAGTACATTTCAAACACAATTCAAAGTGTTAGTGCTGACCTTTAAAGCCCCAAACAGCCTCAGTCCAGTAGACCTGAAGGAGCGTCTCCACCCCCATTGTTCTGCCCAGACGCTGAGGTCCAGCTCCGAGGGCCTTCTGGCGGTTCCTTCACTGCGAGAAGCCAAGTTACAGGGAACTAGGCAGAGGGCCTTCTCGGTAGTGGCACCCACCCTGTGGAACACCCTCCCACCAGATGTCAAAGAGAGTAACAACTACCAGACTTTTAGAAGACATCTGAAGGCAGCCCTCTTTAGGGAAGCTTTTAATGTTTAACAGACCACTGTATTTTAATACTTTGTTGGAAGCCGCCAGGGTGGCTGGGGAGACCTAGCCAGATGGGCGGGGTATAAATAAATTATTATTATTATTATTATTATTATTATTATTATTATTATTATTATTTGCCCCAGGGAGATCACTTTGATGAACAACACAGGAGGCAGCAGCTACGAGTTGCCAGTCTCTGCAGCCACAGCAGGCGTTGTGATTCTCCAGCAATTTGACTTCGCCAGCAATGCTACTAATCGATGCAGACGGTGCTATTTATTTATTAAATTAGAGGCTTTGCTACCCTGCTTTTCAGCCAGAAAAAAACCCCCAGAGCAGCTTACATACAGTCAAAACAAGACAGCCCTGACCTGCAGGCTTACAATCTTTAAAAAAAACCCAACTCACAACACAACACGCAAGGGGAAAGGGAGCAGGAGGGAAGAGGAAAATTGAAACTCAAGCATCGGTTTCTAAACAACGGCTCCTAATATTGACCAGCTGGCAACGTTCAGAGGCAGGAGATGCCTGATGGAAGTTGATGGAATGAGCCTTCTGCTTCTGATCTCTCCCACAGAGGCAGCCTGAATGGGTCTCAGCAGAGCCGATGGACCAGTCCCACAAATATCAGAAATAATAATCAGCAGCAGGGTCCAAATTAGAAGCAGCGAAACAGAGGTTCTGCACAATGTTCTCATTTGTATTTCCCTTTTTGAGGGGGGTGGTCCTGAAACATGTGAATATTTGAGCCTGGTCAAGGTTATTGTTCCTGGCAGTTTCTGCTTCCTCCGCCTAGGTGGTCTCCCACCCAAATCAGGACTCGTGGAGCAAAGGGAACATTTTCTTGATGCTCTGCAGCTCATTAGATCCAGAGAACAGGTCTCCTTTTGCCCACTTGCGTGATTCTAGGAGTCTTGGTTGACCACAAACTTGACATGAGCCAACAATGTGACGCGGCAGCTAAAAAAGCCAATGCAATTCTGGCCTGCATCAATAGGAGTATAGCATCTAGATCAAGGGAAGTAATAGTGCCACTGTATTCTGCTCTGGTCAGACCTCACCTGGAGCACTGTGTCCAGTTCTGGGCACCACAGTTCAAGAAGGACACTGACAAACTGGAACGTGTCCAGAGGAGGGCAACCAAAATGGTCAAAGGCCTGGAAACGATGCCTTATGAGGAACGGCTAAGGGAGCTGGGCATGTTTAGCCTGGAGAAGAGGAGGTTAAGGGGTGATATGATAGCCATGTTCAAATATATAAAAGGATGTCATATAGAGGAGGGAGAAAGGTTGTTTTCTGCTGCTCCAGAGAAGCGGACACGGAGCAATGGATCCAAACTACAAGAAAGAAGATTCCACCTAAACATTAGGAAGAACTTCCTGACAGTAAGAGCTGTTCGACAGTGGAATTTGCTGCCAAGGAGTGTGGTGGAGTCTCCTTCTTTGGAGGTCTTTAAGCAGAGGCTTGACAACCATATGTCAGGAGTGCTCTGATGGTGTTTCCTGCTTGGCAGGGAGTTGGACTCGATGGCCCTTGTGGTCTCTTCCAACTCTATGATTCTATGATTCTATGAGGGCAGTTGAGGGCAATGACAACAAGCAAACTGCAATTCAAGCAAAAATGCCATTCACCAGGAGTGCCCTTCAAATGCCCCCTTTAGGGACCTTTTTGGTACTCCCCCCCCCCCTTCCAAATTTACTTGTTTAAATAGCCTTCACTAGCTGTCACTTTCCATTATTCTCAGTATAAAAAGAAGGTGTTTGGGGCGACTGGGTAAGGCAGTGTTTCTCAACCTGTGGGTCCCCAGATGTTGTTGGACTACAACTCCCATCATCCCTCTGGCCTTGCTAGCTAGGGTTGATGGGAGTTGTAGTCCAACAACATCTGGGGACCCAAGGTTGAGAAAGGCTGGGGTACGGGTAAGTGCGACAACCTTTTGAATATTCAAGTTTTAGATACCAAGCCCATCCACCCGCCATCCTGAAACCTCTGTGAAATGTTAAAACTTAAAATCTCATCAGCAAACCTAGCTTGGCTGCGTAAGGAATTATAGAACGATGGGGCCACCACTGAGGAGGCCCCATCTCCCAGTCTTGCCTCCAAAGACCGGGAGGCCCTTTTCGTAGACCACCAAGACAATTCTCTTGTCAGGACAGCTTAGGAACATGTTGTTCTAGGCAACTCCTTGGAGAAAGAGTTGCCAACTTTCCTCCACAGCGCCTGCTCCTGTGGCTCTATTATTGGCACGGCTCACATTGACATAGCAGCTGAACTTTGACTCTCTCCGTACTTTCCGTACACTTTTATCTGCTATGTTGGAAGCGCTGCTGTTAAAGGCGCAGGAGCCGTTCTGGTAAATAGAAGTTGGCAACAGAAAGGGCACAGCCTCCTGTCTTTACAGTGGGGGGGTGGAGCGTTGAACAAAGCATAACCGCAAGGCGACCCTTGATCTGTTTTTGCAAGGTGCCTGGCCTCCAAGATTTGGGGGAGGGGCTCCCCCACTCCAAAAAACAACCCATTAACACCTCGCTTGGATGAAGAAAATCGCTCTTTCCATATGGCCTCATTTTTATTGGTGTTGGATCGGACATTTCTAGGCACAGGGGTTTTTCTTTTTTAAAAAAAATAATAATAATGTTGGGCTTTGAGGCTCGCCTGCCCCTATGCTATTGCTCCATATTCTAAGTCCAGCCCTCTTAATGGGAATTTCTGGCGGGATGGTCTTACAAGAGGCGCTTGTCTGCTCCTGCGGCTCCAACCCATGTTCCACGAATTCCCTTCCCCAACACTGACAACAAACCTCTTTAAAGAAGAAGAAGAGGGAAAAAATCACATACATAAGACTTCTTTTGAAGTGACGCCCCTGTTGGAAAAAAAACAGCTGGGCGGCTGGCCTGGGAAGACATCTGTCAAGCTGTCATGTTTGCCTGGAGAAGAGACTGTAACTTTGCCTGCAGAAAATCCCCAGTTCAGGCCCTGGCACTTCCAGTTGGAGCTGCGAAGGCCCCCCCGTTTGAAAACCTGTTGACAATACTGAACTGGATAGAGTGGTGCAATATAAAGGTGCAATGTAAATTCGCCCTTTTTTTAATAAAAACAACTTTTTATTCAAAATTAAAACAAACATATTATCCAGAAACATACCATCCATATTTTCCCCCATTTTCCTCCCTCCCCGCCTCCCACACAAATCCCACCCACCCCCCAACTTCCCTCAGTTCCATTCTTTGATTTCTCTAAAAATGCTGTTTTCTGCATGTTACACAGTTGTATAGATCCTCAAACTATTTAGCTGATTATTATCAATAAAAAGTTTGTGAATGTTTATTCAAAGCCAGCCAAGGAGTCCAGTTCGCTTTGTTGCGTCTTCAGATATTTTGTAAAGGGTTCCCATTCATCTTTAAAGTCACAGTTATTCTTGTCCCGTAGCTTATATGTCAGTTTTGCCAGTTCTGCGTAGCCCATCAATTTTCCTTGCCATGAGTCTTTAGTTGGGGTTTCTTCAGTCTTCCATCCTTGTGCTACCAGAACTCTCACGGCCGTTGTCACATACATGAAGATGTTTTTCAGCTTTTTAGGCAGATCTTTCCCTACAATCCCTAACAAAAATGATTCAGGTTTTTTAACAAATGGAACATTTTCTTCAATTCGTTGTATATCATTTCCCAAAATTTTTTAATTACCTTACAATCCCACCACATATGAAAAAATGTCCCCTCCTGCAAATTCGCCCTTTATTCACAACCGGCGTCTTGATTTATTTTTAGGGGAAGGGCTGCAGTTCCATGGTAGAGCGCCTGCGGAAGGCCGCTAGTTCAATCTCCAGCAGTTAAGACTGGATGGACCACAGGCCTCACTCAGAATAAGGAAGCGCCCAAAGTTTCCTATTTCAATTACAGCCGTCCCTTGGAAATCAAATAGAATCCATTCCAGAAGTCCATTCGACTTCCAAAGCGTTCGTAAACCAAAGCGCAGCTTCCGATTGGCTGCAGGAAACTCCTGCAGCCAATCAGAAGCCCAATCGGACATTTGGCTTTCAAAAGAACGTTCGGAACCTGGAACAGTCACTTCCGGGTTTCGATCGATCGGGAGCCAATTTGTTCGGGAGCCAAGGCATTTGAGATCCAAGGTACGACTGTACTCCATTGTTCAGAACAGTGAGGACTAGAATCTTACTTCGTCTTTAACCGAAAATGGTAGAGGATATACTCTGAATTCAAAGGTCCCTGGATTCAATCTCCAGGTTAGGGCTGGGAATGTCCCTGCCTGAAATGGTGCAGAGCAGCTGCCAGGCAGGATTTGAGCTGGATGGACCGATGGTCTGGTGCAGAGAAAAGCTTTTCTCCCTCTCTCATGCTACAATTGGCAGGTGTCCAAAGAAGCCGGATGCTGGAAGATTCGGGACAGGTAAGAGACAGTCCTCCTTCACGCAGCACAGTTGAACTATGGAACTCCTTCCTGCAGTGGGGGCCACAAACTTGGATGGCTTGACTGGGCAAATTCACGGGGGAGTGGACTGTGGATGGCTACTAGCCGATCTGGTTGGCCACTAGGATAGATAGATAGATAGATAGATAGATAGATAGATAGATGGAAGACAGGGTGCTGAACAGTGCTGGATTTACATATAAGCTAAGCAAGCTAAACAAGCCTAGGACTTGCTGATCAGAAGGGTGGCGGTTCGAATCCCCGTGACGGGGTGAGCTCCCGTTGCTTTGCCCCAGCTCCTGCCTGCCTAGCAGTTCGAAAGCACATCAAAGTGCAAGTAGATAAATAGGTACCACTCCGGCAGGAAGGTAAGCGGCGTTTCCATGCGCTGCTCTGGTTCGCCAAAAGTGGCTTAGTCCTGCTGGCCACATGACCCGGAAGCTGTGTGCCAGCTCCCTCGGCCAGTAAAGCGAGATGAGCGCCGCAACCCCAGAGTCGGCCACGACTGGACGTAATGGTCAGGGGTCCCTTTACCTTTACCTTTAAACAAGCTATAGCATAGGGCCCCACTCTCCTGGAGGCCCCCATAAAATTTAAAGGGGGGGGAACTGGATGTACATTTCTAAAATATAAGATAAAACACAAAGAAAATAAAACCTACATACAGCAACAGTGTTTTGTGTTGTGCAGTCTCCTATTTGCTATGTGCAAATGGCTTTAGATACCAATTAGTTGCATAAATGACCATATAGCATATATTCAACACACACACAAAAAAAACCCAGTGACAATTTGTTGTTGACAAAGGACAGCTCGACATACAAAGGGCCCCATTACCTTCAATAGCTGAGGGCCTCATCAAACCGAAATCCGGCCCTGATGCTGAACTTAGATGGGGGCCCCTTTGGCTGTTCATCTGTTCTTAAAAGGTAGAAAGAAAGCCCACAATTCAGCAATTCACAGGATACCAATTACTAGCACCCACAAAAAAAGAAAGTCCTGTATGGTTTTTTGTGGGGGACTTGTGTTATGTACTGAAGTTCTCACCCTGGGCCAGCAGGGGGATACTGTAGATAGTTATGCAAATGAAGGGTCAAAAGTGACGTTCAGTGATTGGATAGTTTGTATGCAAATGAAGGATCGAAAGTGACGTTCAGTGATTGGATAGTTTTAGAAAGTTGCAACAGTTACGTTGTTCTGGAGCTCTATATAAGCAGGCTGACTGAGCTCTTCAGTTCAGTTCTGTTCTGGCCTCTGAATAAACAAGAGCTGCTTTGGAAGAATCGCTGTGTCGTCTGATATGTTCGCCCACAACTTAACAACTTGGAACCTACGACAATTCAGAGGCGCTTGCATTCCAGTGCCCACCAACCAGCCCAGTCAATGGTCAGAGAGTTTGAGTTGAACATCTGAAGGGCACTGTTAGCTACCCCTTTGTGGTGGGCCACTTGCCAGGCCTTGGACCTCCCTGACCCCCTGACCCCCCACAACTGGACGTCGGAGGGGGCAGTTCAGGCGTGGGGGGCACAAGCTATCTGCCGTGGTTGAGCCTCAGCTAAGCACAACACGAAGCATTAACTTCTGCTACCTCTCTGCCAAGCGCAAGATGCTTCTTAGGCAATTTACAAAACCAAAGCAGAGTAGCTCTCTGCCCTCAAAGAGCTTACAGTTGGAATTTCAGCAGTGGTGGAAGAGGAAGTGGCAGGGAGAAGGAATGTATGTAAGGGGCAACTTTTCGCCAACTAAGGTTTCACAGGGACAGGGGAAGGTGAGTTTTGAAGAATGCTATGGAGGAAATCATTCCTCCAAACATTTTAATCCCGGACTTGTTGTTTTCCCCCGATTTCATTAGAAAATAAAAACATGCCAGTCCACCACCGCAAGGTAAGCAGCCGCCTTGATGGTTTTCTCATACACTGTTTGTTCTCCTAATTTAATTTATCTCGCTCTCTCGCTCTCTGCCGCTGGACCAGGAGCCAGGGATGACGTCTCCTGTGAGCATCGGAGCGAATAAAAACTTCAGAGGGCAGAAATGAAGCTTCATAAACAGCAAAGCCCAGGCGCTCAGCAGGAGGAGCAGAGCCGAGGTTCATGAGTTCCCCAGCCAATTTTTTTATATATACAAAAGACTCTTAAAAGGGGACAGGCTGCCGGCTTGGGCATCACCATCAGGCTTTGAGAATGACTGTCGCTCCGAAGTTAATTCTTCTTCTGAGCCTCTGCTCCTATGGCTCAGCCCAGATGTCTGGAGGAAGAGGTGAGTTCAGATTCCCTTTTGCAAGTCTCGTTCTTTCTCAAGAAAGTCAGGAGGGGTTTGTAAAACAAATCATCCAGGTTGGTTTTTTTATTCTTTATGTCATCCCCGCTGAGGCTCCTGTGTGATCAGTTCCCTTCTGTTTTAGCAACATATCCTGGTTTTCTTATTAAGTCTCGATAGCATGGTTTATGTTTGCCTAGGGAGCTGGCCGCTAACTGCACCTTAAAGAAGAACCAAGTTTCGCAAACAATTATTTTACATGTAATCTTAACTGGGTTTTGCCCCTCAAGCCCTTCTAAGTCTGGGGTTGGACCAGGCAAAAGTTGCAGTCAGGCAAAGAATCATAGACACCGAGAGACAACAGGACTGCTCAATAAAATTGGAGAAATCGAGAGATATATAGCCTCACCGGCAGCATATCTCTTCTTTCTCGTATCCAAAAATGCAAGATGGGCTTTTACACTCGCCGGAAGCTCGGCTCTGCCCTCGCTGGTCCTGGAAGGCGCCTTTAAAAAAGTCCCCTATGCTCAGAGACTTTGCGCCTGTTCATTGGGGGATATAGGAAGCCCAGAGCACTTGTTCTTTAGATGTCGCTTTTATGAAGAGGCACGTAGTGAGACCATTGGTCCCCTGCTGGTGAGGCTCGCTGACCTCCCGGAAAAGCAAAAAATTGACCTTTTCCTGTTAGGCAAAGATCATAAGTCGACCCGCATGGTCACCAGATTCTGTGTACAGATCTGTAGGCGCAGACCATCCCCAGACCCAAACTAGTTCGTTAAGAAAATCCCCAAACTCGGTTCCGTGGGTGACTCTGGGTCATCTCTCTGCGGTAGCTTATCTGAAAGTTTTAAGTGTCTATACGCTTATCCCATTTATAAATTTTAAATTGATTGGTGTACATTGTTTTAAATGTTTGTTTTCCTTCTGGGATTGTACCCCCAAGTGTGTTTTGTAAGCTGGTCTCCGACCGTAATAAATTATCTATCTATCTATCTATCTATCTATCTATCTATCTATCTATCTACATGTAATCTTTAGTATCCTCAAATTCTAGAGTTGGAAGGGACCCCTTCCCTAGTCCAATCTAGTCCAATCCCCTGCTTTACAGGAATTACCATAGAAAATCCATGGCAGGTGGCTCTCCAACCTCAGCTTAGAAACCTCCAAGGAAGGAGAGTCCGCCAGCTCCGGAGCGAGACCGTTCCACACCAGAAAGTTCTTCCTGGTGTTTAGTCCGAATCTCCTTCCTTGTCGTTCGAATCCAATGGTCCAAGTCCAGCCCACTGGGACAGCAGAAAGCAAGCTTAGTCTTAACTCAGCTATATTTGCCTTTGAGAGAAAGAGATACACACATTTCCTCATGTAAAGATGGACGGATCTGTCAATCTTATTCCCCCCCCCCCACTTTATTGGGGGTTTTTTTTTTTTTTAAAGAATTTTGGTTAATGATACAGAGGAAAAGAAAAGTGAGAGGGAAAAGGAGATGTGTAGAATACGTCTTACAGATGTAGGCTTTGTTTGGATAAATATAACAATATTTGTAGTTACAGCCATGGTCTGCCGTAGTTGGAACAAAATAAATAAAATAAAATAAAATAATAAAAAAATTCCTTCCAGTAGCACCTTAGAGAGCAACTAAGTTAGTTATTGGTATGAGTTTTCGTGTGAAGAAGTGTGTATGCACATGAAAGCTCATACCAATAACAAACTTAGTTGGTCTCTAAGGTGCTACTGGAAGGAATTTATTTATTTTTATTATTTTTGTTTCAACAATATTTGGTATGAGTTTATACAGAATGCAGTAGGATTTTAACATCTACATACATATGTATTAGGATAATAAAGTCCTATCTATTTAAGAATGTATGGGAGTATATGACATTGCATCCTTGCATACGGTTTCTGTCTTTCTTCCTCATATTGTTCACTTAACCACCTTTTCCACATTAGTTTGCGAAGCTTTTTCTTTTTTTAAAAAAAAACAATACTCCTGAAGATTCATCAGAATTTTGTTGTGCGGTTATCCTATAATTTATTTATTTATTTTGCATAATAATATATATATATATATATATATATATATACCGCTTGATTGTAGGTAAAAACATCTATGTGTCCTGCAGGAAATATTAAAAACATTAATGAAAGTAAGTTTAAAATGTTTGGAAATAATTAAAATTAGCAGTAAAATATATTAAAACACGTCAAAATATCGACATGTCCAGCCTGGGTATGTTTGCGTAAACAAAAATGTTGATTTCAATCGGCAGGGAGTTCCATAAGGTATACCTTTTGGTATGCAATTTGCATACTGTACAAACTTTGCAAGCAATTTAAAAAATATTTTCACTAATGCATGCATCTTTATGCACATACTATTTGCCTGGAGAACTGCACTGCAAAATGATGATGATGGTGATTTAAACTTACATACCACCCTTCATCTGAGGATCACTGGGTGGTTTACAATATAAAACCACAAAAATACATAATATAGTAGCAAATGAAAACAATACCCACCCCCAAATTTAAAAGGGTTAAAAGGCTAGGAGAAGAGGAATGTTCCCCCCTATAATTATTATTAAGCCTAGTGTCTAAAGATATGAAGTGAAGGCACCAGGCGAGCCTCCCTGGGGAGAGCATTCCACAAGCAGGGAGCCACCACAGAAAAGGCCCTGTTCTCGTGTTGCCGCCCTCCAGACCTCTTGCAGAGGAGGCTCCTCCTAAATATCTTAGAAACTGGACCCATGTAAGAAGTGTGTCCGTGCTTGCCTCCTAACAGTTGAGCCAGATCAGTGAAAAAACTGACCGGCTCACGGAACTCATTGCCACAAGAATTCACTGGCTGTGGCTCTCCAGGGTTTCAGACTCCGGGGTCTTTCCCAGCCTGATCTGGAGGTGTCCCTGGGTAACAGGCAAACCTCCCCACTTGCAAGCTGAATTAACACTTTGTCACTTGGAAACAAGAAAGGAATATTTAGGGGCTGCATGACTTCCAACGGCAAGACAGGAACACAGGATTCTGCGAGATTGTGGACCGTTTTGAAAAAAGCATCGCCCCAAAAAATAAAAGGGGTGGGTGGGAACACTGACTGGTGGAGAGGGGCAGAATACCAGAAAATAGGCAGAGTGTCCTTATTGAAAATGGGGGGGGGGGCAGTGTGTATGCCCTGAATGGGGGTGGGGAGTGTTATTAATTTTATATTTGCTTAAAAAGTTTTAAAGGTGCTCCTCTCTACCAGTTCAGTCAGGGCATGTGAGCAGTCCTCAGTGAGGAGAGCTCTTATCACAGCAGGATGGATGAGCGATAATCAATCACGGTCTCGTTAGGAGCACAGTTCACTCCTGGGAAGGGTGGGCAGAGCATGCCAGAGAGTTTGTCAAGCCCAATGAGCAGCTACGTTTTTGGGCACAATTCAAAGTGTTGGTGCTGACCTGTAAAGCCTTAAACGGCCTCGGTCCTGTATCCCTGAAGGAGCGTCCCCACCACCATCGTTCTGCCCGAACACTGAGGTCCAGCTCTGAGGGCCTTCTGGCAGTTCCCTCGCTGCAAGAAGCCAAGTTACAGGGAACCAGGCAGAGGGCCTTCTCGGTGGTGGCACCCTCCCACCAGATGTCAAAGAGAACAACAACTACCAGACTTTTAGAAGACATCTGAAGGCAGCCCTGTTTAGGGAAGCTTTTAATGTTTAATAGACTATTGTACAGTGGTGCCTCGCAAGACGAAATTAATCCGTTCCGCGAGTCTCTTCGTCTTGCCGTTTTTTCGTCTTGCAAAGCACGGCTATTAGCGGCTTAGCGGCTATTAGCGGCTTAGCGGCTTAGCGGCTATTAACGGCTTAGCGGCTTAGCGGCTATTAACGGCTTAGCGGCTTTAAGAAAAAGGAAACAAACTCGCAAGAACTCGCAAGACGTTTCGTCTTGCGAAGCAAGCCCATAGGGAAATTCCTCTTGCGGAACGACTCAAAAAACGGAAAACCCTTTCGTCTAGCGAGTTTTTCGTCTTGCGAGGCATTCGTCTTGCGGGGCACCACTGTTTTTTAATATTGTGTTGGAAGCCACCCAGAGTGGCTGGGAAAACCCAGCCAGATGGGTGGAGTATAAACTATTATTATTATTATTATTATTATTATTATTATTACATATAATAATAATGGCATAGATGCCAGGTGGGAGGTCTTAGAGGGGCAAGGCTTTGGAGGAGAGTGAGTAGATCAAAGTGTTGGTGCCACTACAAAGAAGGCCCCCTGCCCAGCATACTGGCAGATCAAAAGTGAGGGAGGGAGGGAGGTGGTTTTTGCTGGGGTGGGGGGAAGAGGGGATTAGCTCCTCTTCCCAAAACCAGAATGAAAAGCGGGTCTCCATGAGGCAGCTCCTAGCCCTGAATTGCAATAATAATAATAATAATAATAATAATAATAATAATAATAATAATAATAGTACAAATCACTTTCAAGGGATGCATTTCATACCCTGTCTAGAGTGAGTCTCTGGGGCTCATTCAGCAGAACTGTGACACCTCAGTCACAACCTGAAATGGCTGTTCTGCAATTGTGGGGGCAAGTCATTTGCTGGGGTTTGGAGAATATTTCCTGAGGTGTGTGTTTTTTTTGGGGGGGGGTATATGACCTAACACTGGGAGCTGCAACCTTTTAAAGTCTAAAAAACCCGAGGCTTTGTAAGTTTGAGCAGGAACGGACTTGTGGAACGAACTTCTGGACCATTTACCTTGCAGGGTGGGGTGGATGAAGAGCTGCCGGTTTGCAGGGCTTAATTGGGGTTGGAACAACTTGTGTAATTGCAATTACAGACAGGCACACACACACACACACACACACACACCAGTTAACCCTGAAGTTTTAGCTCCACAGATGTGCACATGCCACAAGTTGTATTTTAATCAATTGTTTTTATAGCTGGTGTTAGCCGCCCTGAGCTTGGTCTTGGCTGGGGAGGGCAGGGTATAAATAAATATTATTATTATTATTATTATTATTATTATTATTATTATTATTATATCTGATCATGAGCACCCCAAACTGCCCTGTCTTGTCTTAAAAAAGGACCTTAAGGAGTTGTGGGGAAAGTGCAGAAAAGGGTGAGCAAAGTTATCCTGGTTCTATTTGCACCCTGATGTGAGATAGCTCAGTCCGTAGAGCAGGCATAGGCAAACTCGGCCCTCCAGATGTTTTGGGACTACAACTCCCATCATCCCTGACCACTGGTTCTGCTAGCTAGGGATGATGGGAGTTGTAGTCCCAAAACATCTGGCGGGCCGAGGTTGAGGAAGCCTGCCGCAGAGCATGAGGGCTCTTGAACCCATCTAGTGCAGTCTTGTCTGCACTGACTGGCAGCAGCTGTCCCAAGAGCTCAGGCAGGGAGAGATTCCTTGGAGGTGCTGGGTTTAAACCTGCTCTACCCACTAGGCTATAGGCCCTCCCCTTTTAAAAAAATGGAGGTTTTCGTTTAACGGGGAAAAGGGATTAAGAAGGTACTTGATTAAATAAAGTACAGATGAAGAAAAAGTGGATAGAAACGTGTGTGTGTGTGTGTGTGTGTGTAATATCCTCTCTCTTGCATAGTATTTCCTCACTTGGGTTCATCCATTTAATCTCAACCAATCCACAAAATGAATTTCACTATGTCACTCAGCAGATAATTTAACTTGTGGAACTCACTGCCACAAGATGTTGCTGCAGCGGCAGCCGGGTGGCTTTAAAGTGGGGAGGGGGAATTAGATAAATTCATGGAGAAGGAGAGGTCTATCAATGGCTGTTGGTGAAGATAGCTAAAATGGAGCCTCCCTATTCAGATGTAAGCTACCTGTTGCTGGACAGCAACAGCAGCAGTTGATTGGTTGAGGCGGCTGGCGGGACAAAGAGCAGGGAGCAGGGGTTGGGTCTCAGGTGCCACCAAACTGAATTATCTCTGTGAATAGATTAATCGACTAAAACAAAAGTTGATTGAGACCTTATCTGCAAGGGGACAGATTTTAATTGTAAAAGAGGGGGGGCTGGTTTTGGTTCTTTACTTTCACAGAGCATGACTGAAGATGACTTCTCTGGTTTCTCTGAAGTGACTCAGGCAGGCAGCTTCCCTGAGATTTATAACTGGTCAGATAATTGTGTTCAGAAGGCTGAATATGGGGCTGGACAGGCACCTTAGCTCAAAGTCAGCCCCGTGGTTCTCTTGCGCCCTGAAGTAACAGGAAGATATCCGATGCATTCTCATTGCAGGCGGAGACCTTTCGCCCCAGATGCTCTCGGAGATGAGGGAGACGAACCAGGTCCTCCGGCAGATTACAGAACTGCTGAAACAGCAGGTAAGGGAGGCGCGACACCAGTCCCACCCTCCTCCTTTTAAGTTAAAAAGGAGAAAAAGATTAAAACACCTGAACCCTGCATAGCCATTCCCCACCATCAAATTATGGACTAATTGCACACAGGCTATTTGCATACCAGATCTTTTTTAAATAACAACAACGGTTTTCCTTAAGCATTTGATAATTATTTCAGTTCCAGGATTCTACTGTTGGTAGAGCGATAATTTGTTTTGCATGGGGTCACCTCTATCCAACCCAAGCGGCAGGGTTTTCCTCGTTTGCAGCGTTCTCTAGTGCTTGCCAAGCTTTATTAAGGACTAGAAACTTGCAAAGAAACTGCAAGTGGAGGATGCAGGCTGCAGGATGACGTTGGTCAACATCGCACCCCAGATGCCAAATCCTGGCTTTAGGTAAAGGTTACCAGATTTTTTCCCCCAATGAATCCGGGGACACTTTTCAACTTCAATGGATTTTGTCAGGGGACTGGTTTCTAAATCCTGGGACTGTCCCTGGGAAGCGGGGACATCTGGTAACCTTACTTTAGGTGTTACACCTGGGGAATCCTCTTCTGCATTGCATCCACCTAAACTAATGGACTGGAGTAAACCGTGTCCTTTCATTTCAGTGGGTCTGTCTGAACATGGCTACCGTTTGAGAACACCCCAAGAACGGATTCTGTAGCCCTGATTCTAATGGACAAGAAGCAATTACCATAGCTGTCAATTTTCAGATTTGAAAATAAGGGATCAGCAGCCTCACCTGTCCCGGGGACAGTCTACGGGATATCTAACAATCCGGGATAGCAGCAGGAAGCAGCGCTGGAATAAGGGAATTTCCCACAAAAAAAAGAAGATTAACAGCTATGGCAATTACAACATTGTGACCTGGGAGAACATGGCAAGGATCCCGAACATAAAGAGTGAAAGTCTGGGCCAATCCAAGGCCTCCAAAATCTTGGGGATAATCTGTCAGGGGTTAAAAGTGGACAGGGTCATTCATATATATATATATATATATATATATATAGTTGTTGTTTAGTCGCTTAGTCGTGTCCGACTCTTTGTGACCCCCTGGACCAGAGCACGCCAGGCCCTCCTGTCTTCCACTGCCTCCCGCAGTTTGGTCAAACTCATGTTCACAGCTTCAAGAACACTGTCCCACCATCTCGTCCTCTGTCGTCCCCTTCTCCTTGCGCCCTCCATCTTTCCCAACATCAGGGTCTTTTCTGGGGAGTCTTCTCTTCTCATGAGGTGGCCAAAGCCTTGGAGCCTCAGCTTCAGGATCTGTCCTTCCAGTCAGCATTCAGGGCTGATTTCCTTCAGAATGGAGAGGTTTGATCTTCTTGCAGTCCATGGGACTCTCAAGAGTCTCCTCCAGCACCAGAATTCAAAAGCATCCATTCTTCGGCGATCAGCCTTCTTGATGGTCCAGCTCTCACTTCTATCCATCTCTACTGGGAAAACCAGAGCTTTAACTATATGGACCTTTGTCGGCAAGGTGATGTCTCTGCTTTTTAAGATGCTGTTAAGGTTTGTCATTGCTTTTCTCCCAAGAAGCAGGCGTCTCTTAATTTCGTGCTTCTTGGGAGAAAAGCAATGACAAACCTAGACATATTTCTTCCCACCCAACAAGAGAGAGACAGAGCACCCCTGATGTGTGAAGAGGGCTCCACGCCATGCTTCCTTCCATCACTCCATTCATGGCACTGGAAATTAGGCTGTGGGTGCACCACAGTTCCCCACCCCTTATTTAGACCAATTAATTTATCCACCCTCAGGACTAGATTATTGGGACAGACCACAGGGCAGCGGCGAGTTTGGGAGGGGGTGCTTTTGCCTTACTTTGCCTTACTTGTCTACTTGTCCCCAGAGGTGCCTTGCTGCACGCCCATCGGAAACAAAATGCCGGGTGGAATTTCCCTCTGGCCCACCCAACAGATCTCTGCTTATGTCCTGCCTCTCCAGTTAGCAGCAAACAGATCTCTAGGGGGAGAAGGAAGGCTAGGTCTCTGATCATCAGACGCCCATTGCAGAAAACCCACAAGTGAGATTCAAGCCCCACTTTCTCAATGGTCCTTCTTTGGGCTCCAGCCTCTGCTGGCACCCGGGTTTGGCATTACCGGGAATGTCAGCATAACAGACTCTCTATGCCACATAGCAGAGGAGAAGCACATTGGCTTCCCAGAGGATTTTTTTTCCAGCATCCTAGGCCCTCCAAGTGCCCCTGTTGTAAACAAAATCTGCCCTTTTTCCCTTATGGGGTAGTAAGCTTGATCTTTATTAATCTGTTGCAACAGGGTGCTCCCCTCACCCGCAGGAAAGGAGGAGGAACCCAGAACAATGGCACACAAGGCCTTATAAAGACAATATAAATTCCCTGCCCTGGAGCTCCAGACCACCCCTCCATACATCATACATACATCACAGAAGGGGTGTAACCCAAGATCACCACCCCAGATACATCATACCTACATCATAGAAAAGGCGGTCTACCACAGAAATATGAGCTCGTTGTTTATCTCCTGTCTGACATATTACCTGTTAATGCTCACTTGATTGGATACCCTGGGGAGCCTGGCCAGTCTTTTGTAATGATAAATACTTAGTTCCTGAGCCAGGTCACAGGCTCACACCCTATCATATCTTAAATGTGCCCTTAAGACAGGATTTGTGAGGAAAGAGACAATGGGGAGGTTTCCTGACCCGCTCCCTTCATTGCAGGGAAAACATTTGATCAGTTTGGGAATCAAAATGGTCTCAGGTCGGTCTTCCTGTGCTGATCTATATACGTGCTTGGTTGGTACACTTATGAACATTTAACATATAGCCAAGATGTGGGTGGCGCTGTGGGTTAAACCACAGAGCCTAGCACTTGCTGATCAGAAGGTCGGCGGTTCGAATCCCCACGACGGATTGAGCTCCTGTTGCTCAGTCCCTGCTCCTGCCAACCTAGCAGTTCGAAAGCACCTCAAAGTTCAAGTAGATAAATAGGTACCGCTCCGGTGGGAAGGTAAACGGCGTTTCCGTGCGCTGCTCTGGTTTGCCAGAAGCGGCTTAGTCATGCTGGCCACATGACCCGGAAGCTGTACGCCGGCTCCCTCGGCCAGTAAAGTGAGATGAGTGCTGCAACCCCAGATACGGTCACGACTGGACCTAATGGTCAGGGGTCCCTTTACCTTTAAGACCTCAAAATTCCTATCACACCCCTATTTCCCAGGGACAGTCCTGGATTTACAGAAGCCATCCCGGTTTATGATTTGATCCCAGAACATCCCGCTTTTCCTTAGGACACCCCACTGGAGAAATGTTGGAGGGCATGGAGCAAGATGGCTGCCCCGATGCTCTGAGGGCGAAGCATCGTCTGGGGGTCTTCCGCCCTTGGGCATCCAAAGTCTGCTTTGTCCGGCTGCCTCTCTCTTGTGTAACTCCACATTCCAGACGCTCTTTCCCTTCCACCCCCGGCTCCCTGGCCGCCTCTCCCTGCCAGCAAACTGGAAAAGCAGACTGGCCCTCTCTGTGCCAGGACAAACTCTTGCGGAGCCGGGGGGCCTCCGGGGGGAGTCGCCGCCGTGTGTTCCTCTCCGGCCGTCCTTGCCCAGATGAAGTCAGAGCTTCCCCAGGCAGCTCCACTCGCAAGCCTCTCATTAGAAACCACACCGGGGGCCAGATGGACCTTCCAGTCCAGTCCATTAGGGGCCTGTCTTTTCAAAAAGAAAGAAAGTCCTTTTATGAAGGAGGGGAGAGTGCTCTTGAACTCAGGTCTTAGAATCATAGAATCCTAGAGTTGGAAGAGACCACAAGGGCCATCGAGTCCAACCCCCTGCCAAGCAGGAAACACCATCAGAGCACTCCTGACATATGGTTGTCAAGCCTCTGCTTAAAGACCTCCAAAGAAGGAGACTCCACCACACTCCTTGGCAGCAAATTCCACTGTCGAACAGCTCTTACTGTCAGGAAGTTCTTCCTAATGTTTAGGTGGAATCTTCTTTCTTGTAGTTTGGATCCATTGCTCCGTGTCCGCTTCTCTGGAGCAGCAGAAAACAACCTTTCTCCCTCCTCTATATGACATCCTTTTATATATTTGAACATGGCTATCATATCACCCCTTAACCTCCTCTTCTCCAGGCTAAACATGCCCAGCTCCCTTAGCCGTTCCTCATAAGGCATCCTTTCCAGGCCTTTGACCATTTTGGTTGCCCTCCTCTGGACATGTTCCAGTTTGTCAGTGTCCTTCTTGAACTGTGGTGCCCAGAACTGGACACAGTACTCCAGGTGAGGTCTGACCAGAGCAGAATACCTTGCTTATGGGCTTCCCATAATGGCGTCCATGTGCCCACTGGGCGAACAGAAAGCATTGGCCCTCTCCCCATCACTGACCCCCCATTCATGGAGGAAAAGGCTTTAATCTGAATTCAGCCTGATCTTTTATTTCCCCTTCCCTCCCCCTCCCCTTTTATGAAGATCACCTGTTCTGAGACCCCATAGCTAATTCTCCCCTGGCCTCCTCGCTGGCCCACGTAGGACCAATTCAGCCAGCTAGCCCTGGGGATTATCTAATTGATTTTTGAATTTTATGGTTATTCATGTTTTTATACTGTATTTTATGCTGCTTTTATAATTAAGCGTTTTAAATTTGTTGTTAGCCGCCCTGAGCCCGGTTTTTGAAGCGGGGAGGGCGGGGTATAATTTTTTTTTAAATTATTATTATTATTATTATTATTATCATCACAGTGGCTACCAGCCACATTGGCTATATGCGCTGCCCCCGCAGTAGAAAGCAGCGATGTTTTTGAGTACTTATCCCGGAAAACACTGGCCACTGCAAGAACAGTATGCTGGACTTTGGGGGCCCTGTTTGGCCCAATCTGCTTACATTCTTAAGGCTTGGGGGGGGGGGGGAATCAACATGAGCAAAGTCTTTTGGCCACTGCTTGCCTCAGTGGCTAGGTAGAGCCTCCAGGTTCAGAGGCAGGCTACCTCTGCACATAATAATAAGACCAGTGTTATGTGGTCCCGGCGGCCGCTCCCAGTCCCCAGTCTAGCTGCCGCATTCTGGATTAGTTGTAGTTTCCAAGTCACCTTCAAAGGTAGCCCCACGTAGAGCGCATTGCAGTAGTCCAAGCGGGAGATAACCAGAGCATGCACCACTCTGGCGAGACAGTCCACCGGCAGGTAGGGTCTCATCCTGCGTACCAGGTGGAGCTGGCAGACAGCTGCCCTGGACACAGAATTGACCTGAGCCTCCATGGACAGCTGTGAGTCCAGAATGACTCCCAGGCTGCGCACCTGGTCCTTTAGGGGCACAGTTACCCCATTCAGGACCAGGGAATCCTCCACACCAGCCCGCCCCCTGTCCCCCAGAAACAGTACTTCTGTCTTGTCAGGATTCAACCTCAATCTGTTAGCCACCATCCATCCTCCCACTGCCTCCAGACACTCACACAGGACCTTCACTGCCTTCACTGGTTCTGATTTGAAAGGGAGGTAGAGCTGGGTATCATCCGCATATTGATGGAAGCTGCACATAGCAGCTTCTGGAGAGGAACAACAAGGTGTGGGCTCTCTGGTCGTATGGCTGGGTTACATAAAAGATTTGGGGTTTACGAGGACAATCAGGTCTGCATAAACTTAGCCGTTTCTCTTTTTTTAATTTTATTTTCAATGCAAAATTATAACAAAAACTACAAACATTAAATCCAAAATAAAGCAGTACAAGCAAGAAAAAAAATGAGAAAAAGCAACAAAAACCAAAAACACACATCTAGAAATTAAACCATATCATCCTTCTAATCGTTACGTACGTATACACATATTGACTTCCTTCCTTTGTTCTAAGACCTCGAAATTTTTACTCTTTCTAAATTGTTGTGTCTAATGTAGATTACCTCTATCTTTATACTTTTTGCACCATTTTTCTCTTTCTTTAACCCTGCAAAGCTTCATTCATTGCATACCGATTTACTTACTTTAGAGCAATGTTTTTTTCTTATACTCTTTAGCACATCCCCGTTATTTTAATAATTTTTGGTCCGATTGGAGCATAATAAACCTAGCCGTTTCTATTAAAGGTAAAGGTAAAGGTACCCCTGCCCGTGCGGGCCAGTCTTGCCAGACTCTAGGGTTGTGCGCTCATCTCACTCCATAGGCCGGGGGCCAGCGCTGTCCGGAGACACTTCCGGGTCACGTGGCCAGCATGACAAGCTGCATCTGGCAAGCCAGCGCAGTACACGGAAACGCCGTTTACCTTCCTGCTAGTAAGCGGTCCCTATTTATCTACTTGCACCCGGGAGTGCTTTCGAACTGCTAGGTTGGCAGGCGCTGGGACCGAGCAACGGGAGCGCACCCCGCCGCAGGGATTCGAACCGCCGACCTTTCGATCGGCAAGTCCTCGGTGCTGAGGCTTTAACCCACAGCGCCACCTGCGTCCCTGCCGTTTCTATTGCCTGGAGTTAAAATTTGGATTTTCAGTGTCACGGAAAGGCAGACCAGGATAATCCCCCACCCACTTCAGCCCAGATGAATTATTCTATGCATTTGCTACCCACACCCAGTTCATTCTTCTTTTCATTTACACAAAGACACCCCCCCCCCAAATTAATTTCCCAACACTCCTTGCTTCAGATCAATTCAACACAGCATTAAACATTAAAAACTTCCCTAAACAGGGCTGCCTTCAGATGTCTTTTAAAAAGAAGATAGCTGCTTATTTCCTTTACATCTGGTGGGAGGGCGTTCCACAGGGCGGGCGCCACTACCAAGAAGGCCCTCTGTCTGGTTCCCTGTAACCTCACTTCTCGCAATGAGGGAACCGCCAGAAGGCCCTCAGGAGATGGACCCAGGTGTGCGGGCAGAACGATGGGGGTGGAGACACTCCTTCAGGGATACTGGGCCGTTTAGGGCTTTAAAGGTCAGCACCAACACTTTGAATTGTGCTCAGAAACGTACCAGGAGCCAATGTAGATCTCTCAGGACCGGTGTTATGTGGTCCCGGCGGCCGCTTCCAGTCCCCAGTCTAGCTGCCGCATTCTGGATTAGTTGTAGTTTCCGAGTCACCTTCAAAGGTAGCCCCACGTAAAGCGCATGGCAGTAGTCCAAGCGGGAGATAACTAGAGCATGCACCACTCTGACAAAACAGAGTTTCTTATCCTTTCACTTCACAAGGTTATTCCTCTGCTCTGCCATTTCTGGAAAAAAGAAAAGGGACTTTTCACAAGCTCTTGCGCTGCTCTCTTCTAACTGCACACCCATCCATCTTCAGCCTCTGCCCTTTCGAAATATACGTTTTCAAAAGGGGGCACATCTCCAAAATAAGGTCGCGCATGCCCTTGTCACTTTGAGGTTGGGTGGTGTTTGTCAGTTTCTCCTGAAATATACAAACCATCCACCCACAAAACGCAAAAAGGAATTAAAATAAATAAAAAATCTGGCAGTGGAAGCTAAAACCACCACGGGTCCCTGTAGGCCTGCGCTGCCCAGGTTTACAGGAAGGTCTGGGTTAGATTAAAGCTTCTTTAAAAACCGCAACCCGTTGGCAACTGTTTAATTGCGAGCTGGAAAGCAAACGGTGACCCTCCAGCCTTGTGCCGGATGAGGTGATTACCTCAAGTAGACCTTCTGCTGTTCCCCGGCTGGGGTAGTTCTTCCTGCCTTTGAGGTCAAATCCAGACAGGAACGAGGTCCAGACTTTATCTACCAAGCCAGTTTTAACAGAGAGTCCCTCGTTTTCTCAGGAACGGCCCTAGGGAACTCAAAATGGCACACACTGGGCAATACATTAATTGGCATTTGGCCTCGTTACCTCCACTCTGGGCAAAAAGCAAGGGGGAAACTAGGCTTTATTTAGCCCAGGTCAAAGACCCAGATTGGCACCCCGCATGCACATTTGTGTACACACACACACACACACACACACACAATCAGGTTGGGAGCCTCTATGGCGCCCCTCTGGAGGTTTCACCAAGGGCAAAAAAACCAACAACTGGCCCCTGCCCCTGTAGCTAAAGGTAAAGGGACCCCTGACCATTAGGTCCAGTCGTGGCCGACTCTGGGGTTGCGGCGCTTTCCTCCCCCCCACCCCCCACCCCCAGTCACCAAGGAAGGGGCTGTAAACTGGTGTTTATTTTCACCATTGTTTTTGCAGATCAAGGAGCTCACCTTCTTGAAGAACACAGTGATGGAGTGCGATGCTTGTGGTAAGTCGCCTTGTGTCAAAGGTATCTCCATACAGACCCAACACACTGCAGCCCATTTCTTGGAAGAGTTAAAAATGAAATGCATTCCTTAAAAGCTAGCAATTGGAGTGAATGGCGCTTTGTGCATGCCCAGAAGCATCCTGGCCCCCAGGCGTCCCCTCCTGCAAAAGAGGGAGAGGACCATAAGGTCCTTATTTTAACCAGATTTCATCTCACCTGCCAGGTGCAACCAGCCAGCCGTAAGGGGCCAGAACGCTGCCGCCTGAGAGCCCCACCCAAGGCGTGGCCCCTAATCGCCTAATAGCGCATGGCTGGGTGTGCACTGCAATTTCTGCCTGGCTGCAGCTGAAGGACAGCCAGCTCGGCCTTTCTCCCTCTCCCTTGCTCCCTGGCAACCCACTAATGGCAGCCACTAGTCCTGCTCCAGCACATAGCAACTCTGAGCATCATCTCGTACGATCCCCTGCAAGGCAGAAATAATGTGCAGCTGCCCCATGTGGGGATCGAACCTGCAACCTTGGTATTATCAGCACCACACGAGTAAAGGGACCCCTGACCATTAGTTCCAGTCGTGGCCGACTCTGGGGATGCGGCGCTCATCTCGCTTTACAGGCCAAGGGAGCTGACGTTTGTCCGCAGACAGTTTTTCTGGGTCATGTGGCCACCATGACTAAGCCGCTTCTGGCGAACCAGAGCAGCGCACAGGAATGCTGTTTACCTTCCCGCTGGCGTGGTACCTATTTTTCTACTTGTGCTGGTGTGCTTTCGAACTGCTAGGTTGGCATGAGCAGGGACTGAGCAACGGGAGCTCACCCTGTCGCAGGGATTCGAACTGCCGACCTTCTAATCAGCAAGTCCTAGGCTCTGTTGTTAGATAAAGGTTCCCTGGACGGTCAAGCCTAGTCAAAGGGGACTCTGGGGTTGCAGCGCTCATCTCCCTTTATTGGCCGAGGGAGCCGGCGTACAGCTTCTGGGTCATGTGGCCAGCATGACTAAGCCGCTTCTGGCAAACCAGAGCAGCGCACAGAAATGCTGTTTACCTTCCCGCTGGCGTGGTACCTATTTTTCTACTTGTGCTGGTGTGCTTTCGAACTGCTAGGTTGGCAGGAGCAGGGACTGAGCAACGGGAGCTCACCCTGTCGCAGGGATTCGAACTGCCGACCTTCTAATCAGCAAGTCCTAGGCTCTGTTGTTAGATAAAGGTTCCCTGGACGGTCAAGTCCAGTCAAAGGGGACTCTGGGGTTGCAGCGCTCATCTCACTTTATTGGCCGAGGGAGCCTGTGTACAACTTCCAGGTCACGTGGCCAGCATGACTAAGCCGCTTCTGGCGAACCAGAGCAGCGCACGGAAACGCCATTTACCTTCCCACCGGAGTGGTACCTATTTATCTACTTGCACTTTGTGCTTTTGAACTGCTAGGTTGGCAGGAGCAGGGACTGAGCAACAGGAGCTCACGCCGTCGCGGGGATTCGAACCGCCGACCTTCTGATCGGCAATCCCTAGGCTCTGTGGTTAGATAAAGGTTCCCTGGACGGTTAAGTCCAGTCAAAGGGGACTATGGGGTTGCGGCGCTCATCTCGCTTCAGGCCATGGCTGTTTCAAGTGGCGCCATAATGCTTTAAATGTCTGGTGTTAGCGTGGTTTGAGAGGAAGAGGAATATGGCGGCCAGCTGGCTGTGAGGGAGAGGGCAGACCGGAGGGAGATGACTGTGGTTGGTGGGGCAGTGCCCCATTCGCCCCTAACAGACCAGCCTCCAGTGGGGGCAGCCCAACGCCTTTGTTTCCTTGTCTTCCAGGGATCGGTACAGGAGCGACTGGCCCTGGCATCAGCGTGGCGGCTCTTAATCGCTGCTACCCGAATCCTTGCTTCCCGGGGGTCACATGCACAGACACCCCCACCGGCTTCCGCTGTGGGGCCTGTCCTCTGGGCTACACGGGCAACGGGACCCACTGCACCGACATCGACGAGGTCAGGAGATTCCGCCTTTCTTCTGCGTAAAAGATGGGAGGCAGGAGAAAGCCATAGATCTCTTCTGTTTTGGTTTTTCAATTTTTTTTTTACTGGTTTTCCAATTTATAACATACAAAAAACATCAAAAACAAACAAATAGACAAACATTTATCCTTGCTATAATGATTCCACTTTTGTTAACATTGTTGAATGACTTCCTCGAATCCCCCTAGCTGAGTTTCCCTATACTCCACTGTAACAGTTTTCCAAAACTATTTTCCCATAAAATTTACTTAGTCAATTTACATCTTTCTTTCTTCTCATTTTAACATTAACGTAAAGGCAATTCCAAACCTATTATTCCAAGTAGAAAGGCTTCTGGTTTCTTAATAAATGTATATTTCAACATTTTTTTCGATTCATTATAAATCTTTTCCCAGAAGTCTTTCACTTTGGGCAGGTCCACCACCCCGTAGATCTCTTCTGAATCTTTTTTTCCTCAACTGGCTTGGGAGTGGAGGGGAAGCACTAAGATTGGCTTGGGTTCCCCTGCCCCGCAAACACACGCAGTTCTTCTTGGAGCAAAAAGATTGGCCCCCCCACCCCCATACCAGATTGTCTGCTTTCCGTGTGAAGGCCGGTGTTACAGAACCCCATAGAATTAGGGGAGGTGTTCATGATTCACACAATGGGGGAGGCATGTTGGACAAGCTCACTGGCCTTATTTTCACCTTGCTCCAACTGAGGATGTGACGGGGTGGTGGGAAGGACCCGATCCAAGGAGATTGCCATGGGAGGGGGTAGTGGAGCAAAGGAGGGAATGCAAGCCAGTGTCCCAAATGGTGTTACCAGAACCGCAAACACACACACACACCCGTTTGAAAGCCACTGTTATAGCGATGCTATAAAGGTTAAGGGACCCCTGATTAGATCCAGTCATGGCCGACTCTGGGGTTGCGGCGCTCATCTCGCTTTATTGGCCGAGGGAGCCGGCGTACAGCTTCCGGGTCATGTGGCCAGCATGACTAAGCCGCTTCTGGTGAACCAGAGCAGTGCATGGAAACGCCGTTTACCTTCCCGCCAGCGTGGTACCTATTTATCTACTTGCACTTTGACTGCTTTCGAACTGCCAAGTTGGCAGGAGCAGGGTCCGAGCAACGGGAGCTCACCCCGTCGCGGGGATTCGAACTGCCGACCTTCTGATCGGCAAGCCCTAGGCTCTGTGGTTTAACCCACAGCGCCACCCGTGTCCCTTAGCGATGCTCTAATCATGCACAAATATGCAAAACCTTTTCTCCTTGCAGTGTGCAGCGAACCCCTGCTTCCCCAGAGTCCAGTGTGTCAACACAGCCCCTGGCTTCCACTGCAACCCCTGCCCTACTGGCTACACTGGTCCCATACTGGAAGGAGTCGGTCTGGCTTTCGCCAGGGCAAACAAACAGGTAACTCCTCAGAGAGTAGGATCTTCTGCCCTCTGGTCGGGGTGGTGAGCACAGCTGCGGAAAGAGAAGGGGGGTGGAGCAGGGTTCTCCCCAGTTTTCCATTTCTTTGCCATTCCTTGAAGTCAGGGGCCAGGCAGCCTGTTTATGCTCCTGAGACCTGCATGTAGGGAGGCTGATAGGAACAGGGATGCAAGAAGGCATCGCCTGCTGTTCCGCCCAACATCCTGTTTCTCTTCTGCTGCGGTTCGTCTCCCGCCCAAGGCCATGTCATCCGCCTCTCTTGTCTTCTCTGGTGAAATTATGTAGCCTACAATAAATAATAATAATAAATTTTTATTTATACCCAGCCCTTCCCGGTTCAAAAACCAGGCTCAGGGCAGCTATCAACAAATTAAAAACACTTAATTGTAAAAGCAGCATAAAATACAGTATGAAAACATGAATAACAATAAAATTCAAAGTTCAGAAATCAATTTAGGGGAAATCCATCTAATAAACATTAGATAATCCCCAGGGCTAGCTGGCTGAATTGGTCCTACTTGGGCCAGCGAGGAGGCCAGGGGAGAATTAGCTGTGGGGTCTCAGAGTGGGTGATCTTCATAAAAGGGGAGGGGGAGGGAAGGGAAATAAAAGATCAGGTAGAATTCAAATTAAAGGCCAGGCGGAATAGCTCTGTCTTACAGGCCCAATGGAAGGATGTTAAATCCTGAAGGGCCCTAGTCTCATGGGACAGAGCATTCCACCAGGTCGGAGCCATCACTGAGAAGGCCCTGGTGGAGGATAGTCTGACTTTCTTAGGGCCCGGGACCTCTAAACCATGGTTATTCATGGACCTTAAGGTCCTATGTGGGGCAGACCAGGAGAGGCGGTCCCGTAAATACGAGGGCCCTAGGCCACAATCCATTTGCCATTGCATGGTTACAACCCCATTCATTTCAGTGAGAATGGGGGTGGGTGTATGTAATCAGTTACAAACCGTTTGTGAACCGACAGCAGAAAACAACGGCAAATACCATATTTGCTGGGTTGATTTTGGTTCTGGGGTGAATAAATGGATACCAGCAATTTCTGCTGCTGTTTCCATTTTTGAAGCTGTGCTGCAGAGCAGCTGGAAGAGTCCTGGCTCTGGGTCGTAGTCCTGGCAGTGCCTCTATACAAGGCCGCTCAGTTCCAAGCATACCTCTGGTCCATCTTCCCCCAGTATCTTCACCCTAGCACTCGGTCCAGTTACTTACTGAAGCCCTTTTGGTGCACAGAGTGAGCAGCGCTTAAGCTGGCGAATCTCCCTTAGGGAGCAGACTTTACCTATTGCGGTCACACATGCAGAGATGCAAGGAAGGAGTTGCTTATTGCAGGCCAAGTCTGTGTTTCCCCATTGACCTATTGATCCTCCCAAATACTTGATCACACCAAAAATGCCTTTGAAACAGCAAAAAGGTCTTGCGGCACCTCTGAGGACAAACAGATTTATTACTGCAGAAACTCAGGCCTGGTCCCAGAAGCTTATGACATAACAGACGTGTTGGCCCTTAAAGTTGCCACAACAGGACACTCCGCTGGTTTTTGCCGCCAGGTAAACAGGCACCAATCTCCCCTCTCCGTTCTTTCCTGCGCAGGTCTGCAATGATGTCAACGAGTGCGAGACAGGGATGGGCAGATCCTGTGTCCCCAATTCCATCTGCATCAACACTCGGGTAATTATTGGCAATTGCCTCAGACCAGACCTTCCTTCTGTCCCGCCGCAAAAGGCAACCCCCCCTCCTTTCAACGAAAGGGGAAGCAGCTCAAGATGTTAGATTCCTGACTAATGTATTTTAGTTTCGCTGCAGACAATTATCCCGAGAGAGCCTCTCACCTGGCTCTGTCTATCCATTTAAATTATGCCAGGTGTTAAGTTGTGGGCGAACATATCAGATGACACAGCGATTCTTCCAAGCAGCTCTTTATTTGTAAGCTGGAACAGAACTGAACTGAGGAGCTCAGTCAGCCTGCTTATATAGAGCTCCAGAACAATGTAACTGTTGCCATTTTCTAAAACTATCCAATCACTGAACGTCACTTTCGATCCTTCATTTGCATACAAACTATCCAATCACTGAACGTCACATAGATCCGCACAGGAAGACCGACCTGGAACCATTTTTGATTCCCAAACTGACCAAATGTTTTCTCTGCAAGGTCAAAGGAAAATGGAAAAGCCTCCCCATTGTCTTTTCCTTCACAAATCCTGTCTTAAGGGCACATTTAAGATATGAATAGGGTGTGAGTCTGTGACCTGGCTCAGGAACTAAGTATTTATCATTACAAAAGACTGGCCAGGCTCCCCAGGCAATCCAGTCAAGTGACCATTAAACAGGTAACCAGTCAGACGAGATAAACAACGCACTCAGATTTCTGCTGTAGACCGCCTTTTCTGTGATGTAGGTATGATGTATCTGGGGTGGTGGTCTTGGGTTACACCCCTTCTGTGATGTATATATGATGTACGGAGGGGTGGTCTTGAGCTCCAGGGCAGAGAATTTAAAATGTCTATATAAGGGCAGGCACACCTTTGTTCGGGGTCCTCCTTCTTTCCTGCGTGTGAGGGGAGCACCCTGTTGCAACAGTTCAATAAAGATCAGGCTTACGAGCTACTTTGCTTCTCAATATTCTCTGGTTGGCCTCTGTTATTCTCTCCTACCAATAGGGAACCAACGTAAGGACTCTATATGGGCTCTTGGATATCCCATAAGGGAAAAAAGGGCAGATTTTTGATTACAACAACGGTACACAAAGGCCTGTGTTTCCCAAAAACAAGGATGTCCCAGGATTGGTGGAAGGGAAAGAGAAAGCACCACGAAACAGCAGGGCAGGTTTCACGCATCCAGGGAGACAAGAGGACATCCTTTCGGCTGCTTGGCCATCCCTGCAAATGCCCCACTGCAAACCACCCCATTTCTTCTCCCTGCAGGGCTCCTACAAGTGTGGGGCGTGCAAGCCTGGCTTCACAGGGGACCAGGTTTCCGGCTGCCGCAGCAAGATGGAAAGAAGGTGTCCCAACGGAGATCTCAGCCCCTGCCACGAGAAAGCGGACTGCATTGTGGAACGCGATGGGACACTCAGCTGCGTGGTGAGTTCAAAGCCTCCTTTGGGCTCCTCCTCCTCCTCTTCACATCCCTCCCTAAGCATCTCCAGATCTAGCCAAAGGGGAAGCTGCAAAGTTCTGCAGACTAGAGGAGATCGGGGTGGCCAGTGTGTTTTTCTCCCCCGGCTCACCCTTAGAAATGTGAATTTCAGGTTTCTGCACGTCCAGAATAAACAGAAAAGCGAAGACTCCATCCAAAACCATTTCTAAATATTTCCCTCACCAAATTGGGGGGGGAGGGTTTCGCTGATTCAAAAGAACAACAAAATAGGCCTGTTCTAAAACTGATGCTTTAAGGTTCAGAATGTATAGGTCATTTTTTGCAATTAGAACAGCAAGGTTTTCTACAGCTCAAAGCCTTTTTTTTTGTTGAGTCTCTGTTGCCCCCTAGTGGCCGGACAGTCAGACACGCGCCCCTCCAGAAATTAATACCCTTCCTTCGCTCACACCTTAATCTGCGTTGATTTAAGGGGAGACCTTTGTGCAGCACTGAACTTTTTTGTTCTTGTTGCTGTGCGTGAAAATGCATTGTGTTGATTCAAAACCGCACTGTTTCAGGAAATTGCACGCAAAAAAAAAAAAAAATGTGCATAAGGCAAAGTTAAAGGACGCACAGCGACTTTAACGGAGAACAAGTTTTTAAAATAATAATAATAAACGCATGAATTGGAAGAGCCGCAAAAAGATTCCATTGAGCACATGGATTGATAATAAGCTAGTAAAGGTAAAGGTACCCCTGCCCATATGGGCCAGTCTTGACAGACTCTAGGGTTGTGCGCCCATCTCACTTAAGAGGCCGGGGGCCAGCGCTGTCCGCAGACACTTCCGGGTCACGTGGCCAGCGTGACAAAGCTGCATCTGGCGAGCCAGCGCAGCACACGGAATGCCGTTTACCTTCCCGCTAGTAAGCGGTCCCTATTTATCTACTTGCACCCGGGGGTGCTTTCGAACTGCTAGGTTGGCAGGCGCTGGGACCGAAAGACGGGAGCGCACCCCACCGCAGGGATTCGAACTGCGGACCTTTCGATCGGCAAGTCCTAGACGCTGAGGCTTTAACCTACAGCGCCACCTGCGTCCCCCGATAATAAGCTACATACGAACAAATTGCATGTCGACACAAATTAAGAATGGATAAACATGAAGAAATCTGGAAGGAATATTTAAAGCGATAAGGTGGACACTGGTGGGAAGTAGGGGGTTGAGAGGTGGGGAAATAATGTTAAAAAGGCGTAGTCATTGGTATATCAGTATTCAAATCTGAATTGTCAAATTGTGTTATTAGTGTTATTATGGTTTTTGTTGTCTGTGTCTTTTGCGGTTGTTGTTTGTACTGAAAAAATGATTAAATAAACTTAATAATAATAATAATAAACTTGTGCAGAAGTGTGGTGAAGACTAGAAAAGTGAGGAACCAGTGTTAACAGGTCTGCCTTCCTTGGTTAATGCTTGTACCACTCTCTGCTTCCAGTGCATCGTTGGGTGGGCCGGTAATGGCTTCATCTGCGGCAAAGACACCGACATTGACGGCTTTCCTGATGAGAAGCTTCGCTGCACAGACAAGAAGTGTCGCAAGGTAAGACACTCTCAGCGCCCAAGGCCCTCTCCACCCTGGACTATGCCTCTCCTTGTCTGAGCGCAGCTTAGGCAGACTTAAGAGTTGCATCCCTTTTACTCTTGTAAAAGGGTAAAAGAGTATTGGGAAATGATCCATAATGAATTGAAAAAAATGTTTAAAAGTGCTCCCCACCCCAAAAAAAACCCCAGAGTCCTTTCTGTTGGGGATTATTCAGACTGAAATTCCCAGGTGTCAGAAATGGTTATTCATGTCTGCCACTACTGCGACCCATGTTTCGTTAGCCCAAAAATGGAAAACGAGCGAGGTCCCAACCAAAGAAGAACGGCAACTTAAGTTGACAGAATACAGCGCAGCTTGCAGACTTAACATATAGAATAGGAGAACGAGAAGAACGTACGTTTAGAGAAGACTGGAAAACGTTTCTTTAATATATGGGAAATAACTGTGTACAGCTGAATACGCTGGCAGCATTAAGATAAATTCAAGAGTGTAAATAAGTTTTTGATGGGTGTAATAATGGAATACTGAATGGTATAGTTTTTTAAAAAATACTCAGGGATTTATGATTTGTAAAATGAGCCATGGAAAGAGAAGAGGGGAAGTCACTGATATCTTGATGTAAAAATGAGTACTTTAAATTGCTATATATATATATATATATATATATATATATATATATATATATTTGCTTTCGTAGATTTTCACGGGTATAGGTATGCAGGTTTTGGTGTCCTCGGGTGTCTTCCCGTGTAAAAGTTGGGGTGTCTAGGCGACGTTTCGAAGATGACGAGTGAGACCTCGTCGAAACGTCGCCTAGACACCCCAACTTTTACACGGGAAGACACCCGAGGACACCAAAACCTGCATATATATATATATATATATATATATGAATGAGTTGGATTCCAAGTTAAGGGAAGTCTGTGAAACGGAGGAAAAACACAGAGGAACACCACCTTGTTGGTCAAAGAAAGGGAAAGGATGTAAGCCCTTCTTTTCATGCAGAAGGTCCTGGCTGGCAGCTCCCCGTAAGGGACGTACACAAACATCTTAAGAGCCTAACCGTTGTCTCCCATTCCAGGATAACTGTGTGACTGTCCCCAACTCCGGGCAAGAGGATGCGGACAGAGATGGAATAGGAGACGCCTGCGATGACGATGCCGACGGCGATGGGATAATAAACACCGAGGTCTGAACTCCTGTCTTGGGTGCACGTCAAGTAGACAAGCGCTGTTCCGTTTTTTGCTTTCAGGACCAAGGAAAGCTGTCTTTTCCCTGTCGAGCACAACAGAGAGGGCAGTTTCCTATAAGCAACGCGATTGCATGTGTGTGTTAAAATCGGAATCCACACCCATCATCCAGCCCGGACACTGAGGTCCAGTGCCGAGGACCTTCTGGCAGTTCCCTCGCTGCGAGAAGCCAAATTACAGGGAACCATGCAGAGGGCCTTCACGGTGGTGGCACCTGCCCTGTGGAACACCCTCCCACCAGATGTCAAAGAGAAGAACAACTACCAGACTTTTAGAAGATATCTGAAGGCAGCCCTGTTCAGGGAATCTTTTAAGGTTTAACAGACCACTGTATTTTAATACTTTGTTGGAAGCCGCCAGGGTGGCTGGGGAGACCCAGCCAGATGGGCGGGGTATAAATAATAATACAGTGGTACCTCAGGTTACATACGCTTCAGGTTACAGACGCTTCAGGTTACAGACTCCGCTAACCCAGAAATAGTGCTTCAGGTTAAGAACTTTGCTTCAGGATGAGAACAGAAATTGTGCTCCAGTGGCGCGGCAGCAGCAGGAGGCCCCATTAGCTAAAGTGGTGCTTCAGGTTAAGAACAGTTTCAGCTTAAGCCTGGACCTCCAGAATGAATTAAGTACTTAACCTGAGGTACCACTGTAAATTATTAGTATTATTATCATTATTATTATTATTATTAGAGACAGGCTCAGGGTTCGAGTCCAGCGGCAAACTCTCGCCCTCCCGTATCTCTTCGGCCCCCTCCCCTGACTCACCCCTCCTCTCCTCTCCCCATGCAGGACAACTGTGTGTTTGTGCGCAACTCAGACCAGCGCAACAGCGACCAGGACAGCTTTGGCGACGCCTGTGACAACTGCCGGAACGTGAAGAACAACGACCAGCGAGACAGTGACGGAGACGGCCGGGGGGACTTGTGTGACGATGACATGGACGGAGACAGTGAGTGGCTGCGGGGCCCCTGAGCGATTTCAAAGACAGAGGGGCTGAAGAGCAGGATAGATGATGATGAGCGGGTGGATTAACAGCAATAATAGTCACAAATTATTATGGGGATGAACATAAGAGCAGGCCTCCTAGATCGGGCCAACGTCTTCTCACAGTGGCCAAATACCCCACAGAGCCTAGAAATAGAGATAGACTGTCTCTGGAACTGGAGGCTCCGCAAGAATGTAAGAAGAGCCTGGGTGCCGGATCAGGCCTGAGGCAAAGGGATGGTCACGAGAAGACAATCGTAGCTGCTCCATCCTGGCATCTCACAGACAACACCTGTCCTGTCGTCATGCCACGACATGACCGAGAAAGTTCATCTCCGTTAGAGTGGAAAGATGGACCATTTAGCCAATTAAAACACACACCTTCTGAATTAATCAACAAAGAGACACAAAACTAATTGGCCAGGAGGCTTTTTGAAAAACGTTTTATTTATTTTTAATGTAAGCTCCCAGAAGAACTGTGGATCGGGCATTCAATTTTTGTGAGAGCCAGTGTGGTGTAGTGGTTAAGAGCAGTGGACTCATAATCTGGTGAACCGGGTTCGCTTCCCTGCTCCTCCACATGCAACTGCTGGGTGACCTTGGGCTAGTCACACTTCTCTGAAGTCTCTCAGCCTCACTCACCTAACAGGGTGTTTGTTGTGGGGGAGGAAGGGAAAGGAGAATGTTAGCCACTTTGAGACTCCTTCCAGTAGTGATAAAGCGGGATATCAAATCCAAACTCTTCTTCCTCACTTTGGCATAAGCACTGATGCCTCTTCCAGGAGGAGAATCCTAGAGCTTTCCAGGCCAGGTGAGATGCCGCACTCTTGATGATGACCGTGGCTGTTTTTGCC
Organism: Podarcis muralis; assembly: GCF_964188315.1. Classification (NCBI taxonomy): domain Eukaryota; kingdom Metazoa; phylum Chordata; class Lepidosauria; order Squamata; family Lacertidae; genus Podarcis; species Podarcis muralis. The sequence continues at coordinate 4,694,976 of NC_135672.1, read as the reverse complement.
TCCCACTTCTGCAGAGATTAAAAATGTCCTGGACAACTGCGTGAGGGTCCCCAATCCAGACCAGAGGGACAGCGACGGTGACGGGGTTGGAGACGTTTGCGACAGCTGCCCCTTGATCAGCAACCCGGACCAGGTAAGCGCTTCCTGGGGAAAGGAATGAGTTGGCAGCGTGGTGCAAATGGGTCTTTTCCCAAGGGTGGGAGAGCAAATTGAAGGATGCCTTGAAGGTGAATGTCTGTATGGCTTAGATCTTTCAAGAGAAGGTTTGAAATAGGGGCTATAAGTAGACATGGTTCCCTACCCCCTGCAGTTAAGATATGGTTACCAGATTTTTTTCAATGACTCCAGGGCCACTTTTTCTTTTCTTTTCTTTGAAGCTGAGTAGCAACAGGGAGTCAGTAGTAGGGATGGTTAAGCAAAAGACCCTGGGCCCAAGCACACATGCATATTGTATAAAGGTGCAAAGCCCTTCTTTCGCACCCTGTGAAACATAAATGCGCAGAGTTTTTAAAAAACTGGGCAACAGCACACTGCCCACCCATGACTCCCGAGCCTTCCCTGATCTCCTGCCCCCTTTTGTTGTGACAGATCGGGGGAGGCCTGGGAGTCGCGGGCGGGCGGCCGTTGCCCAGGAGAGGCACAAGGCGCACGGTTTCTCTGCCAGGCAAGGTGCAAAGCCCTTCTTTCGCACCCTGTGAAACATAAATGTGCAGAGTTTTTAAAAAACTGGGCAACAGCACACTGCCCACCCATGACTCCCGAGCCTTCCCTGATCTCCTGCCCCCTTTTGTTGTGACAGATCGGGGGAGGCCTGGGAGTCGCGGGCGGGCGGCCGTTGCCCAGGAGAGGCACAAGGCGCACGGTTTCTCTGCCAGGCAAGGTGCAAAGCCCTTCTTTCGCACCCTGTGAAACATAAATGTGCAGTGTTTTTAAAAAACTGGGCAACGGCCGCCTGCCTGCGACTCCTGAGTTTCCCCCAATCAGTCAAAACAAAGGGAGAAGGCGGCAGGAGATCTGTACCACCGGACATCCCCAGTTCCCCTTTGGCAGTGACAGCGGCAGCAGTCAGCAGCCCAGAGCCAGCCTGGTAGCGCAGTTAAACTTACACTGATTCAGTGACTATATTATTTCATAGAATCATAGAGTTGGAAGAGACCACAAGGGCCATCGAGTCCAACCCCCTGCCAAGCAGGAAACACCATCAGAGCACCCCTGACATATGGTTGTCAAGCCTCTGCTTGAAGACCTCCAAAGAAGGAGACTCCACCACACTCCTTGGCAGCAAATTCCACTGTCGAACAGCTCTTACTGTCAGGAAGTTCTTCCTCATGTTTAGGTGGAATCTTCTTTCTTGTTGACTCTGGCTGGCTTCAGGAGCTGCTCGCTGCCGTGGCACCTGCCATTTTGCATCGCCAGAAGTCCCCATATGATGTGTTGCTGCTGAGGCTGCCCCTGCCACATTTCCCAGGGACAGATTTGCAAATCTGGGGACATTCCGGGGACAGAATTAGTCTGGGGACAGATGTGCAAATCCGGGGACTGTCCCCGGGAACCGGGGACATCTGGTAACCCTAAATTAAGAGTCACGGATTTCAAAGTCTTGTTTTGCTCCTGTAAACTTTTTTATTTTCTTTTAAGCAAATAATGCAGCTGTTGCTTCCTGTTATTTAGAAAGACACTGACCACGATCTCGTCGGGGACCTGTGTGATACCAACCAAGACCGGTAAGTTATAGAAATGGCTTGTCTGGTTTCACCTGTTGGGGGGTAGGAGCTAGGGAGCACCTGTAGGAGTTTGCTGAACTGCCATAGTCCTGAGACCTGTCACGAGACCCAAAAGTAAGAGCAACTGAGAGAGCATCTTTATCTCCCCCCAGGGTAGCACACGCCACTGGATTTGTGCCATAATAGCCTCTTCTGACAGGCAGAGCACCCAGAGCAGGGAGTCATACAGAGATGCGACAGACAGACGCCTTCAAGGGCACTTAGTTCTACTACATCTTAAGATCCAATTGCACCCAACCTGGCAGATTGGATGGATGGAGGACAGGAGGGCGGGGGATGGTTGAAGGACAAGACTAGCTCATGCAGAGATACAGCGGGCAGCCTCCTGTGGAGTGTGTGGTCCGGATTCACCTTGAAAGAAACCTGGGAGCCTGGGTTCAGAGTCAGGGCTAGAGCTCAGCCAAGGAATTTCAGAGCTGGGAATCTGTTTACTTTATTTATTTATTTATTTAAAAAAAAAATATTATTTTTCACAAAATTATAAACGAACAAAACACACAAACATAAATCGTAACCTTTATTAAAATTACACTTATTAACATTGTTAAGTGACTTCCTCGCATCCCCTTGATTGAATTTCCATGTATATCCTTATAACGGCTTTACAAATCCTAATCCTTATATACTTAACTTAGTCCATTCACATCCTTATATCTTTTCAATTCAAAATTGTACATGTTAAACATCACTTAACTTATATAAATTCCTAAGCCAATCTGTTGCCTGCAAGCTATTTCCAATTAGTTTAACTTAACAAATTTAGCTAAATAATCATTGAATTTTGTCCATTCTTCCTGAGGGAATCGGTTTTCTTTAAAGGGACCTGTTAAAAAGGAGACATAGAAAGAGACCTAGGTAAAGGGTAAAGGGACCCCTGACCATTAGGTCCAGTCGTGGACGACTCTGGGGTTGCGGCGCTCATCTCGCTTTACTGGCCAAGGGAGCCGGCGTACAGCTTCCGGGTCACATGGCCAGCATGACTAAGCCGCTTCTGGCGAACCAGAGCAGTGCATGGAAACGCCGTTTACCTTCCCGCCAGAGTGGTACCTATTTATCTACTTGCACTTTGACGTGGTTCCGAACTGCTAGGTTGGCAGGAGCAGGGACTGAGCAACGGGAGCTCACCCCATCGCGGGGATTCGAACCGCCGTCTTTCTGATCATCAAGTCCTAGGCTCTGTGGTTTAACCCACAGCGCCACCCACGTCCCTAGAAAGAGACCTAGCCACTGCCAATTCCTCTTCTATCTTCTCCTTTGCTGGGTCATTGCTTGCCGTTGGGTCAAAGGGGCAACCCTGAGCTTCCCCTTTTTTTCTTGAAGCCTCAGTTCCCATACCCTAAACTTGCAATCTTCCCTTCCTCTCTCTCTGCACGACAGAGATGGGGACGGCCACCAGGATTCCCGGGACAACTGCCCCTCGGTGCCCAACAGCTCCCAGCTGGACTCTGACCAGGACGGGATCGGGGACGAGTGCGACGAGGACGACGACAACGACGGCATCCCTGACCGCAGGCCCCCCGGACCAGACAACTGCCGCTTGGTCCCTAACCCCGGGCAGGAAGACACTGACAGTAAGGAAGGAGAACTGGCCTTGCAAAAATAGCATATACCTCACCAGGCCACCTCTCTGGTTTTGTCATTGGCCACAGCCTCACCTGGAGCAGTTTGTTAGGTGCTGTCCCCTCTCAGAGTGCTGAAAGGCTGCAAAGGTGTTTCCTCAGAGGAGACTGTGGTCTCTTTTAGCATGTATGGTTTTATTTACCTAAGCATAGGGCAGAGAGGCTCACAGCATTAACGCCCTGGCAGATCTTGCTTCCCCAATTGGACACCCAAAACCTGCACAGAGTGAGGCATGTCTCTCTCTCTCTCCACCCACCCAAGTCATCAGCAAAACTCGTACACACCCCTCTGGCCACCTGCTCTCCATCCTACGATGGTGTGGCATCCAGCCAGGTGATGTGGGAGAAGGACCACCCACACGTCTCTATGGCAACAGGGCAGCCTCTCTGGAGCTGTAGAATTGCAGGTCTCAGCTGGCCTACCAAAGGCATGGCCTTGACAAATAACTAGTTGGTCAGGCTTCCTCTTATACATTCTTCCCCCTTCCCTCACCCACTGCAATACAGTCATACCTCGGGTTACAGATGCTTCAGGTTGAGTTTTTTCGGGTTACGGATGCTCCGAAACCCGGAAGTACCGGAACAGGTTACTTCCGGGTTTTGGCGGTTGCACATGCGCAGAAGCGCTGAATCACACTTTGCACATGCACAGAAGTGCCGAATTGCAACATGGGCGTGTGCAGACGCTGCGGGTTGCGAATGTGCATCTCGCACGGATCACGTTCGCAACCCAAGCGTCCACTGTATACAGGATTGGAAGCGACCCGGGGTATCGTCCAGACCGACACCCCTGCCAAACTCATCGAATCCATGAGATCCATCAACTTGCTGTTGTTGTTTTTAATTAAAAAATGATTTGTCTTCCAACTTCAGTAGCTGCCTTGAACGCCTGGGGGCAGAAGAGAGACCTAGAAATGTAAATAAATAGTCATACCTTGGGTTACAGACACTTCAGGTTGTGTTTTTTTTGGGTTATGGATGCGCCGAAACCCGGAAGTACCAGAACGGGTTACTTCTGGGTTTCGGTGGTCGCGAATGCACAGAAGTGCTAAATTGCGTTTTGTGCATGCGCAGAGGCACCAAATCACAACCCACATGTGTGCAGACGCAGCGCTGTGGGTTGTGGACGCTGCTGGTTGCATCCCGAGCGTACACTGTATAAAATAAGTAAAAAAGGAAAGTCCCTGAATCCTAACTTTTCTTCTAGCAGCCTCTGCCTGCAGGGAGGGGGGCATGGCATTGTGACCTTCCCGCCCCACCACCCCCTGCCTGGGTCCTTCCATGACCCAACTGGAACCCCCTGGGGGGGGGGGTAGAGCTGCTCTTAGGAAACTGAGCCTTCTTCCCCCTCTTCCCGCTGCAGGAGACGGCATTGGGGACGCCTGCCAGGGCGACTTTGATAAGGACCTGGTGGTCGACCGCATAGACGTCTGCCCAGAGAATGCCCAGGTGACGCTGACTGACTTCCGGGCGTTTCAGACGGTGGTGCTGGATCCCGAGGGAGACGCGCAGATCGATCCCAACTGGATCGTCCTCAACCAGGTCAGTTGGGGGCTTTTATGTACCCCATTTCCTGCCATGATCCAAGGCGGAAGGAAAAGCTTTCCGCAGAATACGCTTCCTTCCGTGTCCCTGTTCAGTTACGCCCAGGTGCGGAAGGGGCTGTCCAGAAGAGGGGTGCAGATGTGGCCCTCCAAATGTCTCTGTCTGGCCCTGGGAACTAGTAATAATAATAATAATTTATTATTTATACCCCGCCCATCTGGCTGGGTTTCCCCAGCCACTCTGGGCGGCTTCCAACACAATATTAAAATACAGTAATGCCCCAAACATTAAAAGCTTCCCTAAACAGGGCTGCCTTCAGATGTCTTCTAAAAGTCTAGTGGTTGTTGTTCTCTTTGACATCTGGTGGGAGGGCGTTCCACAGGGCGGGTGCCACCACCGAGAAGGCCCTCTGCCTGGTTCCCTGTAGCTTGGCTTCTCACAGTGAGGGAACGGCCAGAAGGCCCTCGGCGCTGGACCTCAGTGTCCGGGCAGAACGATGGGGGTGGAGACGCTTCTTCAGATATACTGGGCCGAGGCCGTTTAGGGCTTTAAAGGTCAGCACCAACACTTTGAATTGTGCTCGGAAACGTACTGGGAGCCAAGGCACGGGGAGATGGATGTGAGGGAGTTGTTCCCCAGACATTTAGTTTCCAAGTTGCGTAGCTACTAAAGTTTTGTGATCTACCACTGCCTTGGCTTTGAGATGCAAGCAAACAGGGACCCTGCCCCACCCAGTGTTATGTTTTCTGAACGGCTGAAAAAGCTCCCCAGCTGTTCTACACCGGATGTAGCTTCCAGGTGGTCTTCAAAGGTGGCCCCACACCAAGCACTTTGCAGTAGTCCAGTTAGTGCTTCCAAACCACCTGTGCTTCTGGAGCGATGCTCTCAGACTGAAAAAAGCACCCACTTCTTTCTTTCTTTCTTTCTTTCTTTCTTTCTTTCTTTCTTTCTTTCTTTCTTTCTTTCTCTCTCTCTCTCTCTCTCTCTCTCTCTCTCTCTCTCTCTCTCTCATATCTGCAGGGAATGGAGATTGTTCAGACCATGAACAGCGACCCAGGTTTGGCAGTCGGTAAGTGGTATTTTCCACACATAAATCCCACATCCTTTCCGAACCATTATTAATATTCTTTCGCAAAGTCTTCATGAAAACCAACCACCAATAAAGAATACCAGTGAACAGCTGTGTCATCCTAACATAAAGGTCATGGGCTTGTCGATAAAAGTGATTGTCATGGGCTGGTTGGATGTGGGTGAGTGGGAGGAGGCACAAGCTTGGGGGACCCCCAAGGGAAGAAGGCTCAGAGCCCGATGAGGGGTGGTGGGGTGGCAATGGGTGAGCAGAGGGAGAAGGCTGGGAGGAGGGAGTGGCAGAAGCTGGAGGGGCAACAGGGTTTCGTGAGCAGGGGGAGTTTGTGGCAGAGAGCAGCTCAGAATCAGAGACAGGAGCGGAGAGGAGGGGGCACAAGAGGCAGAGATGAGGCAGGCTGCTTAATGATGATGATGATGATGATGATAATAATAATAATAATAATAATAATAATAATAATAATAATAAATTTTATTTTTACCCCGCCCTCCCTGGCCAGAGCTGGGCTCAGGGCTGCTAACACCAGTAAAATTGCAGTAAAAACATAATAGGGGGGGGGGAGCCAATTTAAAATACAGGTTAAAATGCAATTTAAAATGCAGCCTCATTTTAAAAGTAGCCCATAGATCAAGACCATAACGGGAGGGAAACATAAGGGTCAGACTGAGTCCAAACCAAAGGCCAGGTGGAACAGCTCTGTCTTGCAGGCCCTGCGGAAAGATATCAAGTCCCGCAGGGCCCTGGTCTCTTGTGACAGAGCGTTCCACCAAGTTGGGGCCAGTACTGAAAAGGCCCTGGCCCTAGTTGAGACCAATCTAACCACCTTGCGGCTTGGGACCTCCAAGTTGTTGTTATTTGTGGACCTTAAGGTCCTCTGCGGGGCACACCAGGAGAGGCGGTCCTGTAGGTATGAGGGTCCTAATCCGCACAGAGCTTTAAAGGTCAAAACCAGCACCTTAAACCTGACCCTGTACTCCACCGGGAGCCAGTGCAGTCTCCCCCTCCTGCTGTGACCAGCTCCCCGCCCCGCCCCGCCCCCCGGTCTCCCAGAATGTGCAGAGGGCAGAGCAGAGACAAGAAAGGAGTCTCAGGTTGCAAGGGAAGAACCCAGGGGAGAAGGAGGACTTAGGGAGTTGTGGGAAGGTGGGTACTTCAGCCCTCACAACTGCCACACTGGCGCCAGACCTACTGGAAAAATTTGCTGTGCTCACTGGTCTGAGCTGTTTCCTTTGAATAAAGTGTTAACTTCACTGGCATCTTGAGAGTTGCTGGCCGGCCTGGCCCCAGCACTTGCCCCGATGTGGGGCGGATGGGCCATGGCTCAGGGGTAGAATAATAGTAATAATAATATGATAATAATAATTTATTATTTATACCCTGCCCATCTGGCTGGGTTTCCCAAGCCACTCTGGGCGGCTTCCAACAGAATATTAAAATACAATAGTCTATTAAACATTAAGAGCTTCCCTAAACAGGGCTGCCTTCAGATGTCTTCTAAAAGTCTGGTAGTTCTTCTTCTCTTTGACATCTGGTGGGAGGGCGTTCCACAGGGCGGGTGCCACCACCAAGAAGGCCCTCTGCCTGGTTCCCTGTAACCTCACTTCTCGCAGCGAGGGAACCGCCAGAAGGCCCTCGGCGCTGGACCTCAGTGTCCGGGCAGAACGATGGGGGTGGAGACGCACCTTCAGGTATACTGGGCCGAGAACACCTGCTTTGCATGCAGGAGGTCCCAGGCTCAGGCCTGGGGGCTAGAGCTTGGAGACAACCCTTCCTAAAGCCCTGGAGAGCTGCTGCCAGTCTGTGCAGACAGTATTGATCTAGATGGGCCAAGGGCCTGAGACAGGATTCCCATGCTTGCAGGGGGGCCACCTCTGCCCCTAAAGGTGCTGCTGGACTGCAAGTCCCCACCCCTAGCCATTTGGGGGCTCCTGCTGGCTGGCAGGAGTTGCAGGCCAAGACCACCAGCTGAACCCCGCCACCAGATTCTGTGGTGGTGACCCCTCTCTCCCTTGCTTGAGGATACACCGCATTCAACGGGGTGGACTTCGAGGGCACCTTCCACGTGAACACGGCCACGGACGATGACTACGCCGGCTTCATCTTTGGATACCAGGACAGCGCCAGCTTCTACGTGGTCATGTGGAAGCAGATGGAGCAGACCTACTGGCAGGCGAACCCCTTCCGGGCTGTGGCGGAACCGGGGATCCAGCTCAAGGTAGGTGGCTGAGGAGCTCAGGGGGAGCCCAGACACCACGGGCCAAGCCAGGAAAACAGGAGACGAAACAGGCCACACAAAATCTCCCATTTCTGTTTCTCCTCTCTGGCAAGGAGAGCGGGGAAACAGGGATGTTTTCCCCAACGGCTGATCTGCATCTCAATTAAAGGTAAAGGGACCCCTGACCATTAGGTCCAGTCGTGACCGACTCTGGGGTTGCGGCGCTCATCTTGCTTTATTGGCCCAGGGAGCCGGCGTACAGCTTCCAGGTCATGTGGCCAGCATGACTAAGCCACTTCTGGCGAACCAGAGCAGTGCACGGAAACGCCGTTTACCTTCCCGCCGGAGCGGTACCTATTTATCTACTTGCACTTTGACGTGCTTTCGAACTGCTTGGTTGGCAGGAGCAGGGACCGAGCAACGGGAGCTCACTCCGTCACAGGGATCTGAACCGCCGACCTTCTGATCAGCAAGTCCTGTGGTTTAACCCACAGCGCCACCCGCATCCCATATCTCAATTGCCTTCTCTCAAATCTTGTCTGCATTTTGGCTGTTGAAGCAGTTAAGAGCCAGTTCTCCTGCAAAGACAAGGCAAAGGCTCTGGTCGGCCACCAGGAAAGAGGCTAAGGCAGCCTTTGGTGCACATGTTGCCCTCCAGATGTCCTAGACTCCCATCATCCCCTGCCAGGGCAGCCGTCTGACGCCGGGGCTGATGGGATCATGGCCAAGTGCTCACATCAGAATGGAATACTCCTAGCAAACAGATCAGGTCATCTGGAAGCTCCCCTAGGCAGGCTTTCATCACCTCAACCACGTCCTTCTGCTCTTGGTAGTCTTTTTCTCTAGGAAAAGGCTTGCCTCAAGATCTCCTGTGTGTGTGTGTAATGAATGGCGTAGTTGAGATTCCTGCATTGCAGGGGTTTGGGTTAGAGAACCCTCAAGATCCCTTCTAACTCTATTATTATTTAAATTTGTATACCGCTCTCCATCCATAGATCTCGGGGCCGTTCACAACATAAAAATACAGGATAAAATATACAAAATACAGTTCTATGACAAGCAGGTTCTAAATGTGTTCGGATGCATTTTGACTACACTGGTTCCTTCAAATTGTTTCGCATTCCACGGCGTTTGTTTCTTTGATTTCATAAGATCCACGTGCCTGAGTGTTGAAAAGAAAACCTCAAAACCGGTTTATGAATGAAAACGATCGCCAAAAAAAATGTTTACAACCATTATTTTTAAAATGCCAGAAGCCGCCTCGAATCCCAGCTTGCAAAAAAATGTGGGTTATATAAATAGGAGAGGGGCGGGTTGCTGACACTGACAGGTTGTGGGTCTCCAACCACATCTGGGTGGGGGGCTCAGGGAAGCCCCCACAACCCGCTTTTGCTTTCTGAACTTCGCTGCCCTTCCCTCCAATCCCAGGCAGTGAAGTCCAAGACGGGCCCTGGAGAATACCTCCGCAACTCCCTCTGGCACACTGGGGACACGGCCAACCAGGTCAAGCTGCTCTGGAAAGACCCTCGCAACGTCGGCTGGAAGGACAAGACCTCCTACCGCTGGTTCCTGCAGCACCGGCCCCAGGTGGGCTACATCCGGTAAGTGGCAGGGACCAGGTGCACAGGTGCGCCAGGGATGGGTGCCAGGCGGAAAGGCCTGGCTCAGTGGTGGTCCTGTGAGGCGTTCCCAAAGCAAAGGAAGGATTTGTTGTTGTTGTTTAGTCGTTTAGTCGTGTCCGACTCTTCGTGACCCCCTGGACCAGAGCACGCCAGGCACTTCTGTCCTCCACTGCCTCCTGCAGTTTGATCAAACTCATGCTGGTAGCTTCAAGAACACCATCCAACCATCTCATCCTCTGTCATCCCCTTCTCCTTGTGCCTGAACCAGCAAGACTCTGGGAGGAGTGCATGTAATAATAATTCCTGTCTACCCCTCGGCCCAGGTCGTTTTATTGACAAAAAAACTTTTTACACAGTGTACGTAAGAACCAATCAGAATTCTAGGAATTAAGATGTATACAGTGGTACCTCAGGTTACATACGCTTCAGGTTACATACGCTTCAGGTTACAGATTCCGCTAACCCAGAAATAGTGCTTCAGGTTAAGAACTTTGCTTCAGGATGAGAACAGAAATTGTGCTCCGGCAGCATGACGACAGTGGAAGGCCCCATTAGCTAAAGTGGTGCTTCAGGTTAAGAACAGTTTCAGGTTAAGTACGGGCCTCCAGAACGAATTAAGTACTTAACCCAAGGTACCACTATCTACCGTATCTTCTTGTTTTCTGTTGTCGCTGAACGCAAGACACCCTGCAAAATTTATTTCAAACCTAGGAAGAGGTTATAAGCTCCCTTTTCAGTATCCAATTAACGTATTTGTCTTGTTTTGTGAAATGCATATTTAAAAATAAAACTAGATAAGGTGAGTTCCTAAGGTACAAGGGGCCTTTATTTGGGGTTATTTCTAAAGAGATTTTGTGTTATTATTTCAAAAAATCATCTCGGAGGCAGGAACCTACATTGGCTCCCAGTACATTTCCGAGCACAATTCAAAGTGTTGGTGTTGACCTTGAAAGCCCTAAACGGCCTCAAAGGCCCAGAATACCTGAAGGAGCGTCTCCACCCCCATCATTCAGCCCAGACACTGAGGTCCAGCACTGAGGGCCTTCTGGCGGTTCCCTCAATGCGAGAAGCCAAGTTACAGGAAACCAGGCAGAGGGCCTTCTCGGTGGTGGCACCCGCCCTGTGGAACACCCTCCCATCAGATGTCAAAGAGAAAAACAACTACCAGACTTTTAGAAGACATCTGAAGGCAGCCCTGTTTAGGGAAGCTGTTCATGTTTGATGTATTACGGTATTTTAATATTTTGTTGGAAGCCGCCCAGAGTGGCTGGGGAAGCCCAGCCAGATGGGTGGGGTATAAATAATAATAGTAATAATAATGATTTATTATTTTCAAGCAGAGGCACCCTGCCTCCGAGACCCTCACATTTTTGCCACAAATATGCTGGCATTAGAATCCTCGATGGCTTTCCTTGCCTCTCTAGGGCTCGCTTCTACGAGGGTCCTGAGCTGGTGGCCGACACAGGCGTCGTCCTGGACACCACGATGAGAGGCGGGCGCCTGGGGGTCTTCTGTTTCTCCCAGGAGAACATCATCTGGTCCAACCTGCGGTATCGCTGCAACGGTGAGCAGGCCCCACAACCCTCCCGCCCAGCCCCACACATCCTCTCTCCCCACCCCTGGGTGCAGCCTTCAACGGCATGCCCATTTTTATGCCAAGGGGTGGAGCTAAAAAAAGATTTAGTGACTGGGTTTCACACACAAGCAAAAAGAAAGCGAGTTTCAGTTGCTTTTGCAGACTCCGGCAAGTTGTGGGTCTTGGGGTCGTATTTCCTTTGGGACTCACCTGTTGGAGGCAGTGATGCTTCTGGAAACCCCAGGAGGGGAGAGGGCTCTCGCACTCAGGTCCTGCTTGGGGGCTCCTCGTGGGGGTATCTGGATGCTGGGCCCTTGGCCTGATCCAGAAGCCAGGTTCCTTATGTTCTTGTGGAACCTCCAGGTCCAGAGGCAGTCTACCTGGATTCCTAGTTTCTTATGGATATTTAGCCGCTGTAGGAATAGAGGATTTAGCCCTGTAGGCCAGGGATGGGTGTACCAAAGCACTTTGCTCCCACAGACCCCTCATCAGGTCTCTCTTTTACTGGGCGGGACTCTGCAACTCCCTGGGTTGCAGGGGTTGGACTGGATGACCCTCATGACCCCTTCCAACTCTACCATTCTAAGATAAGCTTACCTGAATTTTTCCCAATTAATCCGGGGACACTTTAATTAATTAATTACTACACATTTGGGACGTTGATGATGCAGCGATGGCAGTGGCAGAGGGGCGGCCGCTGCCTTGACCTCAACCGCCATGTTTCCCCTTCCTCCGAGGCTTCTATCTCTTTCTCCATGAGCCTGGGCAGCCTGAGTTGTTGGCTCTTCGGTGGTGGGGGGGAAGCAATGCGTGGTGGGTCAGGCATGGAAGGCAGAGAAGGAGGGCCGAGAGCAGCAGTGGTGGTCAGGCTCGGGCAGCGTGATGCCTCCCTTCCCATCGGAGCAGCCCCAATCCCATTCCTACTTGCGTGCAAGCAGGAGAGGGCAGGGATCCCTCAGCTAGGAAGCGAGGCTTCACACTTGCCTTTCAGAGCAGCCCCAGCCCAACTCCTACTTGCGTGCAAGGAGGGGACGGGGATCCCTCAGCTGGGAAGGGAGGCTTCCCTTTGCCTAACTGAGAGATCCCTGCCCCCTCCTGTTTGCACACAAGTAGGAGTTGGGCGGCTGCTCCGATAGGCAGCATGAAGCCTCCCTTCACAGCTGAGTTGCTGGGCTCAGGGAAGGTGGAGGTAGCCCGGAAGCTGCGTCTTAGAGCCCCTGCACCACCATCAGATAGGGACTTCCCAGCAGCTCCTGAAGCCAGCCAGAGCCAACTGCTCCGGGCTGCTGAGACTGCCGCTGCCGCGTTTCCCGGGGACATTAGATGAAATCCGGGGACATTCCGGGGATGCAATTTGTCCAGGGACTTATTCGCAAATCCAGGAAACGGGGACGTCTGGTAACCCCATTCTAAGATCCCTGCCTCCTGTTCTCTCATTCACAGACACGATCCCAGAGGACTACGAATCTTACCGGAACCAGCAAGACTACTAAGCGCCTTTTGGGGTTGGCCCGAGACTCATACTCACCCCTCTGCTTCCTGCTCTTTTTACGATATATCAGATTATGGACAGTCCTGCAACACCTTGCAGCAGCCGCCCAGCCGCCCTCTGGCATCGCTGCGCTCCCTTTCCCTAGTAACCGGAAGCCCCCTTGGAATCCCTCACTGGCCACGAACCTGCCGAATGTTCTGCACCATGCAGAAGAGCAGCAGCTAATCCAGCTGTTCCAGCGGAGGCGCTTGAGAACATGGAGATGAGAGGCTGGCCAGGAGAAGCTCTCCAAGCACTCCAAAGCACTCGCCAGCAGAGGGAGGCTGCTTCCTTCTGCTCCAGCCCTAGGTAGGGGGTTCGGGTCTGATGTCAAGGAAGTGGGGCTGACCGTTGCACCCCTGCATGAATCACTGTCCAGGCACAGATCAGCGATTCATGCAAAAACCGGGGTGGTGCGGTGCGACGTCCCTCTTGAGAAATGGTTGTAGTCTTGCAAGTAACCAATTTTGAGAAATGTAAATTAAATTGGACAGGGAGGGAAATGTGTGCCGAGCTAATCCAATCTGGCCTGCTCTGGCATCCTGCAAGAGAGGTGCCCCTGAGGTTCAATCCTCAGCCCCTCAAGGCTCAGGTGGCAAGAAGCCTGGTGGGGGGCTGCCAGTCTGAGCAGGTGACCCTGGGTAAACGTGGCGCATGGCTTCCTCCCAAACCCAGTTACATGCTCATTCCTCGGCCCTGAATCCTTGGCGCATTAAAGGCAGGTAATGAAATGCGCACCTTCTCGGAAGCAATAAGAAGAAACGCAGAGAAAGCACTTTTTAAAAAATATGTATGTATAGAGAATTTGGAGAATTAAATTACTTTGTCTTAAGGACAAGAAGGTTGTGTTTTGTTTTTTGATGCTGCCCGTAGGGCAGGCTCTCTGAAAGCCAGGAAAGATCCCAAAAAGCAAAACTGCCGTCTGGCTAGGGAAGAGGAAGGCATTTTGCAAAAAAACCACCCCTTTTTAACCCATTGCAAAGCAGCTTTGCAATTAACAACAATTATTCAGAAAAGCAGAGCTGAGCAGCCAGAGAGAAAAACAGCTGAACTTTATTACATTTCATTTACAAATAATGCAAAGTTACAAAGACAAAAAAAGCCTTCACAGAGAAAAGAAAGAAAAAAAAGGAAACGATCGAACCAAAAAAAGAGAGATCAAAAAGAATGTACACAGAGTTTTGCCGCTTTTTCACATCATTGTCATGTTCTTAAGTTTGCAAAAAGAAGAAAAAAAACACACACACGCTTACAAAGCCACCTTCAGGGTTCCTTTTTTTTTTTGCCAAGAAAAAAGCCACAATAAATTAAGCTTCTATGCTCCAGAGTTCCTGTGCTGCTGCTGCTGCCCCCAGGTACCCCCCCCTCCCCACCCCCCAAGAAAACCTGTAACTCAATGGTAGGATTTGCATATATCAGTAAAGTCATTCCACTAGTCCTCATGTTTTTGTTTTTTAAAAAAAACTATAAAGAACAGGATGTTACACGGTCCAAAAATACAGAAAACAAAAGACTGCTCCCTTCCCCCCTTTTAATCCGCCTTCCCCCCCCCACCCCAAAATATGATTTTTGTGTTACTGTTTTTTAGCTGCCTGTCTGTAAGGGAAGCTGCCAAACACAGCTGAATCTACCTTATTCAGAGAAAACCCACATTCCCCCTGGTGTTCTTTTACACTTTCAGGTGCCCCAAAAGAAATGGGGGGGGGTGGGAGGAGAGAAAAATTTAATTTCCTCCCTGTCCCCAAAAGAAAGCCATGTATTGAAAAGCTACCACCCAACTAACAGCGAGAACTAAGCACATTTTGTTTACTTGCTAAGTTGCGTTAATGTTCTGGATGTCTCTAGCAATATGGTTATTATAATATGGATAATTACGTTTAATGTGCAACTGCTCATGCCCATATAGAGTTAGGAAGTATTTAGGATCGAAGGGGGAAATAACGTTTAGGCATGGTCTTATCCCCCCCCCCCCAAAAAAAGAAAGTGATGTTAGGGTTGCAGCCCAATTAAGTTCTGCTCAAAGTAGATCCACCAGACCCGTTTGGCCACATCCATCTGTTTCAATAGGACTACTCAGAGTATGGCCGACCGCGGACGCAACCTGCAAAAGCTTGCGGAATTAATCCTGGTGTTTCTGTTGCGTATGGCAGGGCAGCCAAAGAGATGCGGTTGCATTTGCAAGCCGTGCCTTAGCTAAGTGTTCTCCAAATCACGGATCTTGAGTAAGGATTAAGCCGTTCCGTCTCCTGGCACAGAGAGTTTTGAGCGGCTTCTGCAAAAGGGCTGATTTCTATGCAATGGTCGGTGACACACAGGTGCCGCCTCAAGAGGATTGTGAATCTCCCCACTCCAAGGATAATGGCTTTTAGTAGGGATTCCTGATACCGCCATTTCTCTTTTAAAAAACAACAACCATGCAGCTAGTCCCTGTGATCTTTCTAAAAACTATCAGCTGCAAATGAAGGCTTATGAAATTAACAGAACTGTAATCTAGAATTGACAGGTATCCCCAGAACTGGGGGGGGGGGGTTGCATCTAAAACAGCACCAGGACCCCACCCCCCAAAAAAACACTTAATCCTCCCACCCAATTTGGCAAAAACAAACAAACCCTAAAACCCTCCCTCCTTTTATTTCAGCAAGTCGTGTTTATTTGCACTGAATTCAATTTAATCCTACTTGCTGTTCGTGGGATTTTTAAAGCGGGGGGCATGCCAAACTTCACATCCCTGCCCCCAATCACACCCACTTGCAAAGGGGTGGAGGGGGTTATGGGGAGAAGTATTTTGACCCATTCATTTTTGGGAAGGGGGGGGGGTCAGGGAGAGCATTAGGCCTCTGCTGATCTGCCCAGTTAAGTTTCAAAGCTCTGCTGGTGCTTTTTTTCAGAGAAGCTTCTACTGCGCACCCAGCCCCAGCCTCCAAAAACCTGCCTGCCCACCCCCGTCCAGCATTTAGGGGGGGCGCTAGGTTGGCGAAGGCTGGGCCAGGAGAAGACACGTCCGGCTCCGGTCAGCCGTGCCATACAGTAACAGAACACCGTTTGGATGTGGCGGCAATTGATAATAATGGCGATATTCATTTTATTATTTGAACCCTGCCCATCTGACTGGGTTGCCCCAGCCTCCCAAACATATATAAGTTGCGTCTGGGGGGGCTGAAAGAGAAGGCATCTCAGAGCCCATCTCCCACCCACCCCTGTCCCAAAGGTGGGCTTTTCCACCGTTTTTTGACACACCTGAAAACTGGGGCTGGGTGGGAGGAGGAGAACAATTAACGCTGGGAATTTTGTCATTGTTATCGATATACCGAGAAGGCTTTGGGGTGGAGGGGGTGGGGGAGTAGGAGAGAAGAGAAGAGAACCAGGCCAAAAGCAAAAGAAGGCAATGAATTCTCAACCACGGGCGTGAGATCGTCCAATTTGCAGGTGGAGAACGGGGACATTGAGCCAAGACAGCCTTTGCTTCAATACACATGCTAAGATACCAACAGCTATTATACATTTTTTTTGCTTTCGGTTCTTATGTAAAAGGGGGGATGAAAACCAAAACCCAACACCCCAAAGGCAGAAAATACCAAGCTGTTGCTGCTGCTGCTGCGGCCGCCTCAAAGCATCTCCCCCCCCCCTCAGACTGCGTTCCCCTCCCCAAAAAAGCCACGCCTTTCCTTTATAAACACAGTAGAAACTGGCCAAGCTCACATTTATTTATATATACTTTTTTAAAATATATATATATATATATATTTATATACACACACACGCACCGTGCCCTCCTCCCCCTCCCCTGAAGGAAGTTGTTCCCCCCCCTTTAAAAAAAAAAATAAAAAACAACAATAATAAATACAACGAAAAGCACAAAGATTATCGACCGAAGTTCCATAAACGTAGTGTGTTGGTTATTTAAACCCTCCGCACCCACCCCCAATTCACATATTGCAATATGGGAATTCCGCACAAAGCCTACAAGTTTTCTTTTGGAAATAAAAGGAAGGTTAAACCAGTTCATTAAAAAAATAAAAAGTTACAACACAAAAACACTTAACTTTTTGTTTGGGTTCCCCATTTTTTCCCCCTAAAAAGAAGAAGAATGCATACTCAGATATTCAACTGCTCTTTCACAGATGTTTTCACAGTGACAAGGGAATTTTTTTAATTAAAAAAAATCATCAAAGTGCCTTCTTTCTTTTTTCAAAAGCTATGGGTGTAGTATGTAGGTAGTCCTCTTCCGGAGAGGAATTCTACCTAAGAAAAAAAGGGTGGGGGGGAGATGGCTGCCTTGAAAGGATGGAGGCAGGAAAGGGAGGATGGAAATGGGGGGGGGGGGAGAGAAAGAAGCAGCTTTCCTTTTTCTTTTCTATTTAAAAAAGGGACAGTTCAGCCTCTTGCTGCTGCCTGTCAGAGATAGATTTCCAAGGAGCCCCCAGCAAGACTCCTGCAAACATGCAGAAAAGCCACAGCGATAACAGGATTCAGTTTTCCCTGGACATGCAATGGGCAGGGGCCGCCCCCAAATTTGGCCTTTTTTGGCAGGGATGGGGGTGGGGATGTCTTATCCTACCCGCCCCCAATTTGTGCATAGCTGGGTCTGACCACCACCGAGCCCAGCATCCTGTATCCGAGGACATCCGGACAATTAGCCCCCTGCTTGCTGGGGGTCTGGTTGGCCGCTGTGGGAAGAGGGGGCTTTGGCCTGACCCAGTTGCTGGATTTGTACCCCGCTCCCTGCGCCACTTTAAGTCTTCCATCTCAGTTTGCATACACATGCGTGCACACACACCAATATATATGTATTTATAGTCATTCACTCTGGCTCAGGATACTTCCCCTGCTTTTGCAAGACATTTTTCGAAGCTGACGGAAAGCATTGTGGATTTAAAACACCAGCACCCGGCCTCTCTTCCGACAGCCTGCCATCCTCGCAATCGCTTCCGATACCCATCCTGGCCTCTCGACAACCGCTGGCCGCCAGAGCCCACCCAAAGGGCAGGTGGGGAGACACACACCCCCTTAGAAAACCAGGACCAGGTCCATCGGGGCGTGGGGGTTACAGGGGGAGAGGAGGAGGGGGCAGCAGAACTCTGCATATGCTCAGGAACCCTTCTCCACACAGCTTGCAAGGATGGAAATGGAGCAGGGCCCTGACAATGAGGATGACAGTAATCAATGTCATTTAATTCATTTGGCACTTGATGCCAAGAGGGGCTTTTGGGGGCCAACGTCCATTTTCAAAGACCAACAATGGCAGCTGTTGGGTGGGGATTTAAGGAATGTGATGTGGCATTTTTCCAGAATAGAGCCTTGTTTATTACAAAGATACTCGAAATCTGCAGAATTGGACCAATTGCCCCATACCCCCCAATCAGCTCTAGCAGGGCTCTAACATGCCTTGCTAATATTTTGGGCTGGCAGCAAAGCTCCTGCTAGGAATCACAGACTTGTAGAGCTGGAAGGGACCCCAAGGGGTCATCCAGCCCATCCCCCTGAAATGCAGGAACCTTTCGCCCAACATGGGTCTCGAACCCACAACCCTGAGATTCAGAGTCTCATGCTCCTACCAACTGAGCTATGGAAGCCTGTACTGCCTGGCAGCCAGTGGCCCCTGTGGGTGCACCCAAGCGCCTCCTGGCTCCTGGGACTCCCACTGGGATGAGAAGGCGCAGTACCCCTCCTGGCCTGCTCCAGTGGAGGTGCTGTGGAGCAAGAGGAGCCTGATGGAAACTGGAGGGACGTCGACTTCTGCGCTCCGTTCCTCACTGGGAACTTTTTCTTGCCAAATTGTAAGGAGAAAGGGCACTGCTTATGTAAGTTCAGGGGCTCAGACCGCACTGCAGGGGTGAAGCTGGTCTCGTTTACACAGTATTATTAGCTGGCGCGCACACACACACACAGAGCAACACTGGACCAGGCTGGTGTCAGATTAAGGCCCACAGAGACCCAGGATAAAATGACCACTCAGCACAGGCACTCCCTGGGCCAGCTGCCATCTCTTGGCCTAACCTACCTCACAGGGTTGTTGGGAAGGTAAAGGGGGGGGGGGAGGAGAGTACAGAAAGAACGGCTTAAGACAAACACACCACTGTGCCCATCCAGGCACCTAACCAAAAGAGAGCTGCTCTTTTAAACCTGACCCGAACTGAGCAACGAACAACACTCCCGCTTTTGAACCAAGCAGGACTTCCTCTCCGCTCAACGACGGCAACAAAGCATTCTCCCCTGGAACAGAATCATGGTGGGTAGAATCCCCCAAAAGGATATGGGGAGCTTTCAGCTCTGCCCCTTCAAAATAAGCAATTTTAAGCAAGCTTCGGATGCAGACAGAGCATGGATCTCAAAACCTCCAGGGGCCTGGCCTTAAACACAGAATTGAGGGTGGGGGTGAGGATAGAAAGCCCCCTTCCCATGATGAAAAAAAACAGAAAGCAGCAGAATATAAGGTGCATTAACGGAGGAAGTAATTTGCCGCTGTGCTAAAGTCATCGCTTGGCTACTCAACATGATAAATTAAGAATGACGCTGCCCCCTGCTGGGAAGAGAGATATGGAGCACATCGAAATATCTCACGCTACGATCCTGCCATCTTTAACAACCGTTTCCAGCAACAGCAACAAATGAAACACAAACCAGAAATTTTAACAGTGCAAATGGTCCCTAATCCTCAGTGACCCTCAAACAAATCCAGAAAGATTTTTTTTGTGTGTTTGTGTTTCATGTGTGTATACAGATATATATATAGATATATATATAGATATATATTAAGGCCATTTTTGTAAAACTACTTACAGTTTATCCGCACGCAGGCTCTCCTATGTACATGTGTAATTTAGAAAAGGGGAGGAGGAGAGATTTTTACATCTCCCTATAAAACTGTCCGGTTCGAGAGCTGCGTGTGTTTACCAGACCAGGAAACGAGTCTTCCAATTCCACATCCCCAAACGGCAGGCCAAAGACTGAAGAGGACTGTGCACATGTTGAGATCTGAGGGAAGGGCATCCCAGAGAGTCGGACCAATGAATTCTGACAGGATCGCTGGAGGCCAAAGGACGAGGTCCCTGCACTCACTGTTCGGAGCAGGAGAGTGACCACCTCCTGTTGTTGTTTTTTTAGCAGACGGGATTCCTCCTCGTGCGGGAGAGGGACCCAGAGCAGGCTTGAAATGGGCAGACCATGGCGAGTACTAGAGGCTAAAATACTGATACGGGTTATAAAACAATGGGAGAGGCCACTTCTTGGGAGTCGAAAGGGCTGGGGGGGGGGGGGAAGCACTGCATCGAAGCGCCCACACAGAACGCCTAGGAGACAGCACAGTTTTAGTGCAAAAGTCGTAAAACAAAGGATGGCACAGGCGGAGTGTAAGCAGACATGTACTCGGAACGGGACTTCCTAGCGGCACATGCAGGGGCCCAGGGGCCCAGCTGTAACTCGCCGGGGGGAGGCATTCGGGGAAGGCTATGGCAGGACTCAAACCCAGAACCTGAGGGACAACAAGGCAGGGACTCAAGTTGAACGCTGCCCGGCCAACTCAGAGCAGAAGAGGGGACGGCGGGGAGGTGAGCTCTGCTGCGCCAGCCAGGAAGGCCCAGAGGACTTAAGATATCGCCCGCCAGGCCAAGGGAGCCACAGGAGGCTACCAGATTAGCATTTTCGGCAAATGGGAGGTTCACTTCCTCCCAAGCAGCCCAGAAAACCAGGGACCTGACCTGGAGAATGGGATGCCGTAAAAGAAAAGTGTTTGGGGGGTGGGGAGCAGGGAGACCCTGCCTGAAGCATTCAGACTCACAAACATGCCTGCGAGAGGATTTCTGAGCTCCAGACATGTGTTTCAGGGACCCACCAACACCCCAGGGGCACTTGGCACGAGATTCTGCCAACGGAAAGTGACAAACGCATTGGAGTCAGTCCAAAAAGCTGCCCCACGCCAAAGAGCGCCTTCCCCTCGAGGCACCGAAGGAGAGAACATCTCTGTCCACTTTGCAAGCAGGAGACGTGTGTGTACATCTTGGGGTCCCCTTAAACGATTCCCCACTGAACCCCTCTGATTCTGCCACCCTCAGCAACCATTTGGGGGCTCAGTCTGGCTCTGCGCCCCTCCAAGGCTGACCGGATTTTCCTCGCTATTCCCTGCTAAGAAATAACAAATCATGCACGTGAGATATTTTCCTTTAATACTGGGCGGGAACTGCCTTTGCCATGCAAAAAGGGGAGGGGAGAGAGACTTGCATGCTGGACAGCAATAATCCCGCAAGCGTTCAACCAAGAGGAAACCGTAGCTCCTTCCTTTAGGTAACGGAAGTATGCGACATAAATAAAATTGCCCCTCCTCTTCCTCTACCTGTCCCCCACCCCCTGCCAAAAAAGTCATTTGAATCGGAAAGAGGAGTTAGGCGGCTCGTGCAACTAAATCCCCGGACGGTGTTGCCCCCCAAAAAGAGATGTTTCAGCAACTGTTGAGCAAGGAGACAAACGGGGGAACAGGCAGCAATAGAGTTTTGGATGAGAGTCAAGGCTAGCGAAAAGGGGGGCGGGCAGGAGATCACTAACCATTTACACCCCTCCCCATCCTTCAAAGCCAAGCATCTGCCTCAGGAAATTATTCTGGAGGGCTCACCGGACTCTCCCCACCACCTCCTATACTGAAACCCCACCCACCCCATTTCCCAGAAGGAAAGCAGCAATATCCACAACGTAGCTTTTGAACTCAGGGGTGGTGGGGCTTCACGTGTCTGTCGGGCAACCCCCAGCACACACACCCCAGCTCCCGGCTTCATGCAGAAGTGGCTGTTTCTGTAACTGAAACCGGAGACTCGGTAGTTTTGACAGAGGGGGGGAGGGATAAGAACTATCTATTTACCTTTTCAGAGCGCTTTGCCCAGCCACCGGGGCGGGGGGGGGGGGGGAGAGGAAGAGAGGGAGCAGCCTCCTCTACTGCCACCCCACTCCCTGCCTTCCCAAAAACAAACACGGAGAAACCATTTAGTGCAAAGGAGAACAAGGACCGAACTTTGGTGGCAAGCAGAGGGCGAGAGGAACGGAAAGGGCGCAAGGGGGGCTTGTGGATAAAGAGGTCCTCTCCCAAACCAGTGGCCTCTGGAGACCGGGGGGGGGGGGGGAGACCGGGGGGTGGGCAGCTGTTCTGTGAGGGTGGAACGAGCCCGGCTCTCAGGTGCGACGGACCCGAGGTGGGCCGGTCCCTGCCTCTGCGGGCGCCGAGACTTGGTACACCTTTTATTTGCGATTTGGCATGCGCTCTCTCACTCTCGGCGACGCGCCCCCTCTTCCCCTCTCCCCTACAGCCGGTCCATCCGGAAAGTGTCCTCTGTGGCGGGGTCAGCGAGGACCATGTCGGGGTCGTTGAGCATGTGCAGCCCGTCCAAGGTCAGGGGGTCGATTTTGAGTTCGTCCAGGGGGAACTGGGAATCGGAGTCGAAGCTGACGTCCCCCACGCCGGCCAGAGAGCTGGTCAGGTCCTTCGACAGGCTGGGAGGGGACTCCCCGGTCACTGGGAGTGGCAGGGTGGAGGGAGAGAAAGAGAAAGCGAGAAAGACAGACCTTTGGTTAGGATCAGCCTCAGCTCCTCTTCCACCTGCCCCACTCCTTGGGGCAAGCCAGGAGCTAACTTCAGACGTTAGCAACACAGTAAGCTGTTCAGACAGTCAGACCCAGGGTGGGGGACATTCCCAGCCCGACCCAAAGGTGCTGCAGGGGATTGCACCTGGGGAAAGCTGCATGTGAAGCCCTGGAGCGAAGCTGCAGCTCTTCCTAGAAAAACTATGTTCTAGTCCTCATGGTTTTCCAAACAAGGAAAACGTAGGAATTCGCCTTGTGCCAAGTCCGATCCTTGAGTCCATGTAGCTCAGTTCTTTCTACGCCATGGGTAGGCAACCCAAGGCCCGGGGGCCAGATGCGGCCCAATCACCTTCTCAATCCGGCCCGCGGAAGGTCAGGGAATCAGCGTGTTACTACATGAGTAGAATGTGTCCTTTTATTTAAAATGCATCTCTGGGTTATTTGTGGGGCATAGGAATTTGTTCATTTTTAAAATATATATATAGTCCGGCCCCCCACAAGGTCTGAGGGACAGTGGACTGGTCCCCTGCTGAAAAAGTTTGCTGACCCATGGTCTACACTGTCTGGCAGCAGCCAGTTGCCCAAAGAGGCCCAGAAACAATGGAGTCTGCTCTGTGAGGGCATAATGGGCACTACCGCACCAGCCTCCGTCTGCCCACCTTCTGACCTGCAACCAGTCTGCCTGCCAGCCTTCTCCTCCTGATTCTCACTGTTGCCCCTTGTAGAATCCAAGACTTAAAGGTCACCAGGCCTGTCACGAAATTCTGTTTTATGGCAACAAGGCCAGGCCACGCCATGGTGACAGTGATGGTCAGCGAACGAATAACAATTTTAAACTCTGGCTCACATACTTTAGCTGATGGAGTGTTGCTTTTAATGCATATAAGCACATGTGAAATTGTCAACTCTGCCTACTTCTTCTGCCCCTTGGTGCTGAAGCAGTTATACCTGTTTTTAGCGTTCTTTTCGCCGGCTGGTCTTTGACTGCCATAAAGACTGGTTGATCGATTGCTCCTTGTAGGAGGAAATCAGCAGGGAGGAGGAGAAAACTATCATTTGTGGGCTCCATCTCTCCATCTCTCAGTGCCACCTGCTGTTGGGCTCCCTACTTCTGCCCTACCAGCTGCTGCTGTTCAGAAATTCAGCAGCTGCAAAGGTCCAAGGGGTGGCGATGCGCAGCCAGTCCCACCCCCCAGGCGCCAAACCACGGACCCACCTGTGAGGATGATGTTGGGGATGTTCCCGTGGCTGGCGTAGCTGAGCTGCTGGGCGTCCTGGAGGCTCCCGTGGCTTCCGGTGAGGCCCATCATGGCCGCCTGGGAGTAATTGAGGGTGGAGCAGGGGCTGTAGAGGCTGTTGGAGCTGATGGCATTCTCAATCATGTTGAACTGCTCAAGCTGGAGGAAGGAATCCTGGAGGTAAGAACTTAATAAAAGAGCCTTGCTGGGCTGGGCTGAAAAGCCGGCTGGGTTCATAACCCACCAGTCAGATGGGTGGGGGTACAAGTAATACATCATCATCATCATCATCATCATCATCATCATCCCAAGGGCATACTGCTCTGAACTGGGCTGGGCTACATGACCCGTGGGGACCCTTCCTCCAAGTCTACAACCCTATGATTCTACGTTCCACTTTGCAACCATGGCTAAAATTGTGATTTAGCATTTTGACGCCCCCAGATCTACGGACGAAGGGGGGCATACAAATTTAACAAGTATTTTATCTGGCCGCCCGATGAACCAAACTTCGCTGGGTGGTGAAGAGTCGAAACCACCAATCCCATTTGAACCTCCAGTCAAGGGGTGCTTGGGAGTCACAGAAAGCGCTCTCACCTGATGAGATAAAGCGTTTGCCTGCCTGGCCGTCATCTGTTGGTCGTAACAGGAATCCCCGAAGACGCTCCCCAGGAT
The DNA here is from genome assembly GCF_964188315.1 of Podarcis muralis. Lineage (NCBI taxonomy): Eukaryota > Metazoa > Chordata > Lepidosauria > Squamata > Lacertidae > Podarcis > Podarcis muralis. The sequence continues at coordinate 4,670,520 of NC_135672.1, read as the reverse complement.
AGATGTTTGCTGCAAGAAGGAGGAGGAGGAGGAGGAGGTGAATCAGTGCAGAGAAGAGCCCTTTGCTGAAATCCAGAATGGGGGCAGCAGACAGTCTGCCAAGACCGCCCTTGAGGATGCTGAATTGAAGGCTGCGTGGTGAAATCCCCATCCCACCCCACTGGCTAACTACCAACCAGCCCCAGAATGGTGAATTCAAGAGCAGAGCTCTAGAGGAGGAGATGGGACTTGGGGGGGGCACAGTAACCTGGTTTCCACCTTAGATGAGGGCTATGCCACTGCCACCACCATGCCAGAAACACACAGGCCGGGAAGGGGGAGAGGGGACAAAAGTGAATGGGTCGCGCATGGTTTGAAGAAGCATGTCTGCCCCAGAGGGTGGGGGAGGGGTAGAAAGGCTCTGAGGGATGAGATAGTTTGCAAACTGTCCTGACCAACATGACTGCATGCCAGTGGAGCAATGGGGAGGATAAGGGGCTGTGCTACCCAAAACAGCAGCAACTGAGGTGCCCCACTCCTCCTTTGGTTAGGAAGTTTGCTTGGAATGACAACAAGATTTTTATTCCTACTACCACTGCGCTTATGACTCGTTGTATCCAACGCTCATCAGACGCTGATGAGATTCGCTTGGTTGTGGCCCAATAATATTTTTATTTGTACTCCTACTCCTACGGCTGTTATTACTATTTCCAGCCAACGCTAGTCATGCACAGATTAGATCAGCTTGGCAAAGCCTGATTGAGAAGCTCCCGAATGCTACAATTCCCCAAACTGCTTCAAAATGAAGGAGGCAAAGCAAAGCGAATCTTTCAAGTTCCTTTTACCCTGCCTTCTAGAGACCTTCTCACAAGGTCTCTTATAATGTAGGAAAGACCTAAAGAGGGTTTTTTGCAAAAAAAAATAAAAAAAAATCCAACCAGGTTGATTCTGCAAGCCTGGTCCTGCGCTTAAAAAACAGCCGAGACGGGCAGCAGCAAGCGAGCCTCCTCCCCCATTATCGACCTAAATTCAGGAATCCCTCTGCCCTAACCTTTCTCTGCTGGGCTATTATAATCCGACCACCTCCTCCCCACCAGCAGGTCTATGAGAAACCACTCTCATTTTACAACTGTGCAGCAGCGCAAAGTGATACAGATGCATTTTTTTAATAAAAAAATTGCTCCCCTTGAGGATCCTTAACTGCACTGTTTTTAATAACTTTGCCAGCAGAGACCAGGGAGGTGGGGTGGTGGTGGAGGAGACGTGATTAAACGGGAAGGGCTTTTTTTTTTATCGCTTCAGCACTTTGGGATCCAAGACCTGGCCTCTTCCGCTGGCTGCGGAAGCCAAAGGCTCTCTCTGCAGAACCGAAGAGGGAGAGGGGCTTGCTAGCTTTCGTTAACTGAATGGCTGAGCGCTGCGGCAAGGAAGGCCAGGAACTCCCCTCAATGCCCAAGAGGTCCAGCACCTTGTGTGAGGGAGAAAAATGTTTTCTCCGGCCACTTTCTCGTTTTGTATAGGCTTCTATCCCATTGCCTGTTGCTCATCTTTTCTCAAAACTGAAAAAAAGACAAATGCACACTGGAACCTTTCCTCATAAGGTTGGCTCACAGCTTTGTTCTTCCTGCATGAACCTGTCCCCTGCAAACTGTGCTCCAAGTCTTCTCAGCCTTCTGAATCAAGGAAGGCGGAGAGAGGGGGACGAGGCCATGTGTGTCCAAGAAAAACTTGCTTGGACACGACCCCCAATTTGTTTACAAGGCTATCGAATCAAGTGGCCAGACCTGTACATTAAATTTAACGTAGGGATGGGGGAAAGGCGGTGGCCCTCCAAGGCGCTGCTGGACTTCAACTCCCACCTCCCTTTGCTGTTGCCTATATGGGCAGGAACTTCTGGAGGGCGGAAGTTTGGCCTGATTTTCTCCACACAGAAGTTGCACTGATGGCTTCAGGTTACAAGAAAGGAGGTTTGGACTCAACATCAGGAAGAACTTTGGTTTGAGCTTTGGTTGAGATTCCTGCATTGTGGGGGTTGGACTAGATCAGTGTTCCCCAACCTTGGGCCTCCAGCTGTTTTTGGACTACAATTCCCATCATCCTTGACCACTGGTCTTGCTAGCGAGGGATGATGGGAGTTGTAGTCCAAACACAGCTGGAGGCCCAAGGTTGGGGAACACTGGACTAGATGACCCTCAGGGTCCCTTCCAACTCTACAATGGAGGGTGTGAAAGGTTGGCCACCCCTGGTTTTCCCACCAAGCAGCAGCAGCAGCACCCAAGACTGCCTGAGGTCTCCCGCTCTGCTCTGCTTCACCCTTTTAAAACCCTTTCTAACTGCTGCTGATAGTTTCAACTGCTCCCACGTTGTGGGATGAGAGCTGGGAACGAGCGGTGCTTTGCTTTCCCTGAATACGAAAGCACTAAAAGGTTTCATGTGCTCCGGCTGCCGTCAGCTGTGTGGGCAATTAACATGACGCCTACGGCGGGTCTTTGCTGTGCGCTGACTTAGCCGACTCGTTCCGGCTGTGCTAGCAGGCCTCCAAACCCACTATTTGCCGTTTGGGTCTGGTTATCTTCCAAGGTACCACAGGACAACAAAGTCTTTATACGAACACTTAAGTCTCACAATTTGATTCTTCTTTTGGTCTTTCAATTCAGTTTTAACTAACCCTCTTCTTCCTTTGGATTTTTGAAACTCACTTTTGGAACTCGGACTGTGTGTGATGGATTAAGAGCTCTGTGTTAAGGGCTGGAGAGTCTTTCCCCTCTTCTTGTTACTTGGCCTGTTTTAAACATGCTTATTTGGTGTGTGTGTGTGGGTGTGTGTTTTCTTTTAAAGAACCTGTGCTCTCCAGCCCAGCCACCACATCTGTATACATGTCTACTCAAAAGTAGGTATCTGTGTGTTTAATGTAGGACAAAGCGCAGGAAATTCATGGCACTAATAATATTAATAGTTATTATACAATATCGCTTCCAGTGACCACTGAGAAGCCGAGTAAGATTTGTACTTAGTGCAGAAAACAGTGATGGACGATACTGAAGAAAACCAGAAGCTGCACCTTGTACTCTGAAGTGTGTTGTTTACAACTTAACAGCAGAAAGTTGCCACCTTTCAACTCATGTCATCTCAAACCCACTTATATAAATCAGTGTGTGCTTTAAGGGGGGAAAACCTCCTGAATTATCAAAACAGTCTGCACATTTAGAAAAACCTGTGTGATAGCTGAAGCAGTATGAATCCACCAGCATTGTACAGGTTCAGTGCAAACCCTGTTTTTACGCCTTATTGAAAAACAGGCAAGCACTCATCTAGACATAGTTGGAAGTGAGGGGGGTATTGTTTTTGTCTGTTACTATGTAAACCACCCTGGGACCCTCAGACGAAGGGTGGTATAGAAATTCAATAAATAAAGATATATATTTAACAATTGGACAATGTGACATTAAGAGGGATTGGGGGGAGAGAGAAAATAAGACGGACCCATTGAGAAGCATGGAAGCGAAAGGCCTGGAGAGAGAGAGAGAGAGAAAGAGAAAGAGAAAGAGAGAGAGAAAGAGAACACACACACACAGATGCAGTCAGTCCCTTACTTGAGGGGAGCTGCCAGGAGAGAAAGCTTGATTGGAGACAGGAGAGGTGGGAGACTGGTTGGCCGGGGAGCCAGCATTGTTGCGGTACTGCTGGAGTGAACCCTACAGAAGGACACAGAGTTAGAGAAAGAGAGAGAGAATAGGGTAGGGGGAAGGAGAGAAGGCAGATGAAATCACAGGGTTCTTTCGTGGAGAGAAAGAGAGAGAGGGAGAGAGATGGGAGGGAAGAAAAGCCCTTGTATGAACACCCAGGGAGTCAGCTAGTACCGGTTAAACAATGCCCCGAGAGATCAGGGACAGAAACAAGTGGGGGGAACAATCATTTCTGGACTTCCTCCCCGGCTTCCTGGAGAGCAAGGTGGAGCCAGGAACCATACGCTGTGTTCCAAATGCCTCTGCTCCTTAGAATGACAGGAAAGGCATTGAGGAGACACAGCTGGTTTTTAAACATCCCTTTCCTAGTCAGGCTTCCCCCAAAGCTCCTGGAGGGAAAGGACCCGCATGGACGTAAGAAGAGCGCTGCCACTGAGTCAGGCCAAAAGGCCATCTAGCTTAGCCTCCTGTCCTCACCAGACTGTGTCGGGTGGGGAGAGTTGCCATTCTGCTCAGGTCATGCTTGCTGGTTTCCCATGGGGGCATCTGGGTGGCCACTGAGAGTACAGGAAGCTGGGCTAGGTGGGCCCCCTTTGGCCTGATCCCGCAAGCCGGACCTGGGCACAAGGACACTTTCCCCTCCTGTAGTTTCTCCCAGCCACAGGTACTTCTTTGCATTTACATTGGAATAAATGTGCATACATTTATCTATGCAGGGCTTAATTTCAGTGCCCCCCCATCTACTAATGAACAAAAGAGTAGCCTGTTGCATCAGGCCATTGGCCTGATCCTCAAACAGGGTCTGAGCCCCAGGTCTCCCCTCCTGCGGTTTCCAGCAATGGGGATTCAGCAGGATGGCTGCCTCCGACTATGAAGGGGGAACCCTGCCAGCACGGCTAGTAGCCATCAGTAAGTCCTCTCCTCCACCTTAAGAGGTGTGGCTGGCACACTGCTTTTGCGCCTGGCTCAGCCCACTCCGGAGACCACAGCCCCGTCTTTCGCTTTCTCACACCTGCATCTAGAATTGGGGACATCTGCGCTCAGGAAACTCTCCACTCCTGTCTTGCAGCAAGGTGCTTCTCCCCTGCCTGCCCCTGACTTGTCCAGGGGATGTAATAATAATAATAATAGTAATAGTAATAATAATAACAACGATGTTGCTGGGCGTGGATGCATGCACTGAAATCCCAGGAGACGAAGGACAGGGTGTGTGTGCGATTTCGGACTTCCTGGGAACCTCAGTGTCAAACGTTAAACACACAGACCTTGTTGGTGCAAAGGGTTGCTTGGAACTGTGTGTGAACCTAAGAAGAGCCCGCCAGATCAGGACAGTGACCCATCTAGTCCAGCGTCCTGTTCTCACAGTGGCCAACCAGATGCCCCCAAGCAAAACCTGCAAACAGGGTCCGAGCAACTCTCTCCTCCTGTGGATTAGAGCCCCAGGCCTGAGGGTCGGGGCTGGGGAGGACCCCTAGCCAATTCAGAAGCAGGGTGTCAAGAAGTTGGCATCGTTTAGAAAGGCTGCAGAATTTTCTGGTTCCCTGCCTTTAAAGAAGAAAGAAAAGCCACACATACACAAGCTCTGCTTCGTAACACTAAAAAGAGCGAACGCTTCCGCCAACCGCTCCAACGCGTGAAGAGGAGTTTGGGGAAGACAGAAAGGGGGCAGAAGGGGAAGGCTGCAAGCTCAAACATTAGCAAAGCTGCTCTTGCATCCTCTATGGTCAGTGGGGGCTCAGTGGGAAGCTCAGGTGAGGCAGGTGAGACACCTCCATCCACTGAGGGCCCTGAGGCTCGAAGCCAGGAACTAAACCCAGCCTTTGTCATTCACTGCGCAGCGACTCCCAAAACCACCCCACCCTCCCAGCTAGCACAACTGTAGGATGCCAGATCAGTGAGAGGGCCTGGTGTTGGCAGAGGCTGAGGTGGGAGGCTCCCCAGGAGAAGCTGCCTTTGATCAAGCCAAAAGCCTGGGGTAGAGGCTGGGGTAGAGGTAGAGGCTGTCACACCATGACAGTTTCCTGTACATCCTGATAATCCACTCAGGCTGATGTCCCGAGAAGCCAGCATGCCCATTTCCTTTTGCCAAGACAAGGAAATATACGGGCGCTGGCAGCTCTCAAGGGCTCCCCGAAAGTCACCCCGAGCAGAACAACAGAGCGCACGGCCGGACTTGGGAGGCAGGCCTGTCCTCTGCCTTGAAGCTGTTACCTAAAAGCCTGCTTAGGAACGCCCAAAGCAGACCCCTTGAAATTGCAGTCATTTCTCCTAACATGCACCCTTTGGAGAAATCTCTGTAGCAACTCATTTCCCAGAGGCCCCCGGGAGCAGGAGCAGTGACTGACAAAATGGGCTTGGAAGCCGTCTGCTTTGTCTACAGAGCAGCAGTTCAAGTTCTAAAGAGGTCAGGCACCTGCGAAGTAGAAGGCAGACCAACACTTCTGCAAAGGTGGTTGTGCACCAACTTCTCGCTGCCCTATTCCTGCATGACCCAGGAGATCTTGCAATTCCTCCGCGTGCACACCCACCCAGACCTAGACCCACACCCCACAGGGCTCCCTACCTTGCCCGCCCAGCCCTTCCCCAGTCCAGCTTACCGAACTGATGTCTATCCCCATGGAGGTCTGGGTCTGGCTTCCCGGCGGAGACTGTGGGATTGTGGAAGGGACGGTGACGGAGAGCGGGGGCAGCTGCACCCCTCGCTGCAGGCCGGACGTCTGCATCAGGGAGGCATTGGGCGGGAGAGCGCTGGCGACCTGGGTCTGCTGTTGCTGCTGCTGCTGGGCGCTCGTCTGGGTAAAGAAGGGGTAGGGCGGGAGCTGCTGCTCCAGGGAGAGGGCGTCCATTGCCACGGCCTGGGGAGGGGGACAGGGCAGGAGAGGGCAGTGAGGAACAGCCTCCCCTGGGTCACAGGACAGGCAGGGAGGCCAGGGCGCTCTCCTTCAGATGACCCAGTCTGAGAGCAGGGGTCCCTACCAGTGGTCTGTGGAAACAGCCAGCACCTGGCAGAAATAAGTGATGCTCAAACATATGTGTGCTTGTGTGTTTAAAATGTTCCAAAGTGCCCAGAGGTCTCACTGGGCCACTTAATAAACTTTGAGAGTCTTAATCTCAGGGTCGTGGGCTGGAACCCCACGTTGGGCAAAAGATTCCTGCATTGCAGGGGGTTGGTCTAGATGACTCTTGGGGTTATTTTTACAGGAGACATGGCTCACAGGGGACCTAGAAGTTAACGGCTTTTCCTCAATGTCCCTCACAGGATCCCCAAGCACTAAAGGGGGGAGAGTCAAGGGTGGCCTAGGCATTTTAATATCTACAAGGTTGAGGGCGTCCTTAGTAAAGTTAGAGACACTGAAACACCTGGCTATGGCCTTACTAGTGAAAATTAGATTCTTCACCCTGCTACTGATTAATGTATATCTCCCCGCCCCCCCCCCCAAAGAGGCAAGCAGCTGATTAAAAACACCTGGCATGGGCTGGAAACATACATTGATGGTTTGATGACTCAAACCCCTGCAGCTTCAGTGCTAGTGGCTGGTGATTTTAATGCCAGAATTGGCCAGTCTGACGAAGCACTATATGCACACTTCCACGACTCGCCACCCATCGTGGAAGAAAACCATCTTATACCCACCAGACTCTCAAAAGACAAGGGATGTAAATATGCAGGTCTGTGCCTATTGCGTCTTTCTAACAAGCTGGACCTGGTCATACTAAATGGGCGCAAGAATGGGGAGACTTGTGGGGAATTTACTTTTATATCAAATGCAGGAGCTTCCACTATCGACTATGTTATGGTATCATTTAATCTTCTAAATAGAGCCCCTGAGTGCAAAGTGGAGGAGAGGGTTGATAGTGACTCTTGGGGTTCCTTCCCAATCTACAATTCAACGATTCCAAGGCTAGGATATAAAGAGCTGGGATATGAGACAAGTCAATGGTGGTGCGCTGGTTGGAGTGTTGGACTGGGACCAGAGAGACCTGGGTTCAAATCCCCACTCGGCCACAAAGTTCGCTGGCACCAGTGACTCAGAACAACATCAGATCTTTTCTGCCACCCCTCTTCAGCGCCAGCCTTTCTGTCAAAACTAGCACTGGATTATGGAAACCCCAGACCCAAGCCACATCCGCCTAATCCACAGCATGCTCCCAATAAAAGCGACCCCCATCGCATCCCTTGCGTACCTGAGTGATTGGCGACAGAGGCGAGAGCGTGGGGGAGACCTGCTGGGGCTGGTTTCTCCTGGAGTCTGCGTTCAGCGAAAGGGGGCCGGTGGGTGGCTGTCGGTGCTGCTGGGAAGAGGCCTGCGTCGTCGTCATCCCTGCGGCAAACGGAGGGAAACATCAGCACACGGGCTCCCGCGGGGGTCTTCCCGTCACTCGTTCCCATGCCAAAGGGTAGTTCTGGCAAGGCTAACCTTGAACACGCTTATTTCTCCACCACATCTCCAACACAGGTTGGATTTCGGATGTGGTGGAGGTGTGAGGAAATTAAGAAATTTTGGGTAGTAGTACATGAAGAACTAAAGGAGATGTTGAAAATATCAGTAACAAAGAAACCAAAGACATATCTCCTTGGATTGATAGACGAAGAGATACCGGGGGGGGGGGGATTTTTCTATATGCAAGTACAGCTGCTAGAATAGTGATTGCTGCTAGGTGGAAGTCACAAACTATACCCACAAAGGAGGAATGGATTTGTAAACTAAAAGAATATTTAATTTTGTCAAAATTAACTGCTATACAGTGGTGCCTCGCAAGACGAAAATAATCCATTCCGTGAGTCTCTTCGTCTAGCGGTTTTTTCGTCTTGCGAAGCAACCCTATTAGCGGCTTAGCACTATTAGTGGTTTAGCGGCTATTAAAGGCTTAGCGGCTAAAAGGCTATTAGCGGCTTAGAAAAAAGGGGGGGAGCAAAAAAAATTGTTTACATCTTGCGAAGCAAGCCCATAGGGAAAATCGTCTTGCGAAGCGCATCGAAAAACGGAAAACCCTTTCGTCTAGCGGGTTTTTCATCTTGCGAGGCATTCGTCTTGCAGGGCACCACTGTAATAGGAAATCAGTCGAATCAAAAATTAAAAAAGGAGTGGAAATGTTTTGATGAATATATGGCAAAATATTGCTCAAAAAAAGATACGCTAATATGCCTAGATTAAAATGTGAAGTACTGGAAGAAACATTAGTAAGGAAAGAAAATAAGAATATATAGACGATTTGAGAAGACTGTAGAATGCAAAGATTATTGTAAATTGCATAATGTGGAGGAAATCGAGTGGGGGTGGAGGGAAGTGGGAGGAGAAAAGAATAATATAATGGATTGAAGAAATATAAATGTAAATGTATGGGGAGAAGGGGAGGAAATGGTGTTGGCTTCGGTACATTTGTAATGTAATAAGTGAAAACCAATAAAAAAATAAAATAATAATAATAATAATAATAATAATAATAATAATAATAATAATAAATAAAAACCCCTGAACACACTTCGAAATACACAATCTGGACTCCCTGGGAAGGCAGTGGACTCTGTCATTGCAGGTTTGGCTGGCCATCCATCAGGGATTCTTCAGCTGTGATTTCTGCATTGCAGAAAGTTGGGCTGGATGACGCTTGGAGGTCCCTTCCAGCTCCTAACATTCTACGATTCTATGGGCTCTGTATAAGGCAGCTTCTTCAGAACTGCCTACAGTGACGGATATTCTAAGACTGAAACTCCCCTCACTCTTGGCTACCGTCCACGTCAACTGGAGCTGAGTCCAGCGACTTCTAGAGGGCAGCAGGTCCCCCCCAGGCCTGGTCTGCAATGACCGGCAACAACTCTACGATCTCCCTCCACCCGCATGGGCTGAGAACTATTACCATGCTCAGCTGTCCTGGCAACCTAATAAACTCAACTCCCAAACAAGATGACCCCCTGGGCAGCGGGAGAGGGGCTAAGTCAGGTTACATCTGAGGCTGCAGCTTCATTTCCATCCCGCTGCATGCTGAACGTGCCAGGTGTAGACAGGGCGTCCTACGCATTCTGAGATGAGCTACAGGGTTTCCATCCTATGTTATACTCCATTATATCTTAACGTCCTGGAACTTGCATGCGTTAGTGGCTCCCAGTACGTTTCCGAGCACAATTCAAAGTGTTGGTACTGACCCTGAAAGCCCTAAACGGCCTCAGCCCAGTATACCTGAAGGAGCGTCTCCACCCCCTTTGTTCTGCCCGGACACTGAGGTCCATCTCCGAGGCCCTTCTGGCGGTTCCCTCCCTGAGAGAAGCAAAGCTACAGGGAACCAGTCAGAGGGCCTTCTCGGAAGTGGTGCCCGCCCTGTGGAACGCCTCCCATCAGATGTCAAGGAATCTGACTTTTAGAAGACACCTGAAGGCAGCCCTGTTTAGGGAAGTGTTTAGTGTTTTTAGTTTTATTCAGTTTTTAGTCCTCTGTTGGGAGCCACCCAGACTGGCTGGGGAGACCTGGCTGGATGGGCGGGGTATAAATATGATGATGATGATGATGATGATGATTAGTGGTTTTGGGAGGACTAGCCAACTCCTCCAATAGCTGATTGGTTGAAGGGCCTTTGCTATCTTGCAGTGTATGAAAAAGGTACTTTTGCCCGGAGATGAAAAAAGCACACCTTTCCTGAGATTTGGGCCCCCTCTTCAGAGCTGTTTACATGATATGCACACCATGTGGGCTTTGCCAGTCTTCTCCCCCCTTCCTCACTGCTTCTCTCCTTTTCTTCTTTTTCTTTTTTATTCTTGGTTTCGACCACATGTGCATGATCTGTATTCTTGTTTTGTTATTTTTCTGTTGTGAACCTCCCTGGGATCTCTGGATTAAGGGTGGTATATAAATGTAATAAACAAATCATCATAATCACCATCTTTCTAAGGAGCTCAGGGGCTCTCTTCCCTCTACCCCAAAAGTTTGGGTTTCGTAGGTTTGCCGTGATGAGGGGACAAGGAGAAAGAAACTGAACTTTTAAACAGCGATTTGCAAAATGGGTATAAGAGGCACAGCCAAAAAGGGGGCTGAAAGTTGTCTTAGAAAATTAAAGCACTGTATTTTGGAGGTATCCGATGCTCTGCTACCCTCAGAGGAAGCAGGCTCTGCCCAACATCGTCCAAGGGGGTTGGACTAGATGACCCTCTAGGTCCCTTCCAACTCTATGATTCTGTGGGCCTCCGCCTGCTAACTGCCGCTCCCTATCGCCAGATACGCTTGGCCTTCTGTAAAATGGAATTACTTCACAAAGACAGGGCTTGGTTTTCAGATCTCCCTCCACCCAGAACGACAAACTAGACAAAGGAGGTTTGCAACAGTGAACAGCGAGCTTAGACAGGAAGTGGCATTGCAGGACAGGAAGTGAAGTCACACCGTCATTCTGGGCAGCTGCAGCCGCAACACCCCTTACCCTGATTGGCTGTGCTGATGCCCATATGCGTCAAGTTGGCCGCAAGGTTCCCGGTGCTGTTGGAACTGCTGAGGGACGGGAAAGGGGATTCTTCTGGGTCCAGCGGCGTCGGGAGAGGAGAGGGGAAGTGGATGTTCGTCAGGTCCGGCAGGGAGCCACCCGTGTTGTGAGTGCCGGGGATAAGTGTGGTAGTGTTTTCCTGGTCAGCTGACGGAAAGATGCTGTGCTCAAGAAGAAACCGGGGGGGGGGGGGGAGAAAACTGAACCATTTGACAGACAAAAATAGCCCAAGACCACATAGTTATCTCAGTTCAAGCACCGTGCCACACCACAGTTAGGCTTTCCCACGATGTCTCAACTAAGCCTTGCCTCCCATTGTTCTTAGGACTCCCCAATGAGTTGCAACTACAGTGGTAACCTCTGGATGTGCACACCTCCGGTTGCATATCCTTCAGGATGTGAATGTGGGGAACCTGGAAGTATTTTTTTGGGTTTCGCCGTGTGCACATGCACAGAAGCGCTTCACCACGCTGCACGCATGTGCAAAAGCGGTCCCTCCAGTTGCGGAAACCTCGGGATCCGACCAGAGCTCCAGAACAGATCCTGTCCACAACCTGAGGTACCACTGTACCTATTTCCTAGAGTTGCTAAAGCAATGACACTGTACTTTCTTTGTTGTCAGTTACACAGGAGATACAATAGCCATTTTCCAAAATCTAAAGGGCTGTCACATGGAAGACAGAGCCAGCTTGTTTTCTCCTGCTCTGGAGGGTAGGGACCCAACCAATCGCTTCAAGTTACAAGAAAGAGGAGATTCCAATTAAACCAGGAATCAGCAACCTTTTTCAGCCGTGGGCCGGTCCACCGTCCCTCAGACCTTGTGGGGGGCCGGATCATATTTTTTGGGGGAAATGAACGAATTCCTTTGCCCCACATACATACCCAGAGATGTATTTTAAATAAAAGCACACATTCTACTCATGTAAAAACACACGGATTCCCGGACCGTCCATGGGCCAGATTTAGAAGGCGATTGGGCCGCATCCGGCCCCCGGGCCTTAGGTTGCCTACCCCTGGATTAAACATTAGAAAGAGCTTTCTGATGGACAGTGGGACAGACTCTCTTGGAAAGTGGTGGACTCTCCTTCCTTGGAGGTTTTTAAGCAGAGGTTGGTCATCCATCCGGGATGCTTTAGCTGAGATTCCTGCCTTGCAGGGGGTTAGGCTAGATGACCCTTGGGGTCCCTTCCAACTTCATGATTCGACATGACTCTTCCCAGCACACCCACAGGAAGGGACAACAGACGACGGGGAAGGATCCAACTAAGTTATACTCACAGCAGACCCCTCTGAATTTAATTCAGCCTAGGATGTTCACCAATTACAGTGGGTCTGTTCAGAGTATGACCAACGGGGGATATAACCCTTTGTTTCTACAAAAAAGCCAGCCAAAGTGTCCTACCAATGCAGAAACCAAACAACCCCGACTCTTTCACGTACTTGATTCCTGGGACCTCACAGGATTTGGGCCTTGAGGATCCGGTCTGAAAGAGAGAGAGACAGAGAGAGAAACAGAGTCATTCCTTTTCTGCATCATTTATATAGGCTGCAGAATCTAATCACGAGCTGTCAGGACACCTTGTTTTCAAAAGAGAGCTTATAAGCCAAAAGGTATCGCTACCCTGAAGGCTCTGAATTAAGCCTTAGAAGCAAACCCAACTTTCCCCAGGGTTGGAACAAGTTTATGTAGCTGTGTAGCATGTCACACTGCGGCAGAATCAGTGCCTTTACCTTCTTAGCTTCCCACCCTTGCTTCGAGAGGTTCTTCTCTGTATCCGCTGTGTCTTCCTCCATGCCTGGGACGGCCAACAGTAAGACTACAAGAAATTAATTTAAAGGTGGGGGGGGGGGGAAATCTCATTATGGATCAGCAAAAGGTGCCCTGAAAATGAGACTCCGTTGGACCCAAGCGGGTAAAACTAAACTGCATTTTTTAAAAAAACAACAAATTGAAAGTCTATGCATATTTGTTGCTTTCCCTTGTTCTTCCTTTTTCCTAAAAAAAGGTCCTTTATGTGTACTGACCTGACTTTCGATATGTATATTTTTAGGACCAACCTTATTTCTGTGGTTGTAAGTTGCATTGTGTAATTTACAGCTTGGGGGGGGGGGGTTGAAGTTTCAGACTATTCATTAAAAGCCCTTTCCGCCTCCCTCCCATGTTCAAAGACAAAGCAGATATATATACTTCACCTCTTTTTTGCTGCATGTCCTGTGACCCAGCTAAGAAAGGCTCCGCCTGAGTGGGAGTCATCGTACTCTGGTGCAGGGCAGAATCTGAATTGGTCCTGGTTGAGAAAGGGCAGACAAAAACTATCAGAGCTGGAAAGTGGCCAACCTCCCACCCGGCTTTGAAAAGGAGTGCGGGAAATCACTAGCTTGATGTCTGTCTGGATTTTGGCTAAATGTTAGAGGAAACTTCCTAATGAAAGGAGTTGTTCGACAACAGGACAGAGGCTGCCTTATGGGCTCTCTGTGGTTGGAGATATATAGAATCATAGAATCATAGAGTTGGAATAGACCACAAGGGCCATCGAGCCCAACCCCCTGCCAAGCAGGAAACACCATCAGAGCACTCCTGACATATGGTTGTCAAGCCTCTGCTTAAAGACCTCCAAAGAAGGAGACTCCACCACACTCCTTGGCAGCAAATTCCACTGTCAAACAGCTCTTACTGTCAGGAAGTTCTTTCTCATGTTTCGGTGGAATCTTCTTTCTTGTAGTTTGGATCCATTGCTCCGTGTCCGCTTCTCTGGAGCAGCAGAAAACAACCTTTCTCCCTCCTCTATATGACATCCTTTTATATATTTGAACATGGCTATCATATCACCCCTTAACCTCCTCTTCTCCAGGCTAAACATGCCCAGCTCCCTTAGCCGTTCCTCATAAGGCATCGCTTCCAGGCCTTTGACCATTTTGGTTGCCCTCCTCTGGACACGTTCCAGTTTGTCAGTGTCCTTCTTGAACTGTGGTGCCCAGAACTGGACACAGTACTCCAGGTGAGGTCTGACCAGAGCAGAATACAGTGGCACTATTACTTCCCTTGATCTAGATGCTATACTCCTATTGATGCAGCCCAGAATTGCATATAAGGAGCAGCTGGGCAGAAATTGGATGAAGGGAGCTCAGAGCAGGATCTTGCAACACCAGCATCCCTAACTGGCGTTTTCTGAACACCAGTTGCTGGAAGCCACCAGAGGAGAGAGTGTGAACTTGTGCTCAGGTCCTGCTCGTGGGTTTCCCACCGGGGCCTCTGGTTGAGGAGGCTGGACTCAATGGGCCAATGGCCGGATCCTGCAGGCTCCCTCTTTGCAGTTCTTTCTCCCCGCCTGCCCACCCCTGTCCCGACAAAGAACTGCAGTTTTTAAAGCAGGACCGTGCTAGACAGGAGGAGGATCAACGGGGGACATTTTGCAAACGGAATAGCCCGAGTTCAAAAATCAGCACTTACGTACCTCCTCCAGCTTGTGTCTGAAGGAGGCGACAGGTAGACGGTACCATACGGACAGCTGTCCACGTGAGTCGGGCAGTCAAGGAAGAAGGGAAGGTATCCAGAGCTTCTTGGGAAAGTTTCAGCAATAAAAGTTTTAAGTGTTCGACAGGCCTTGTCGGGCGTCATATATTTACACACAGACACCACGTGGTGTTTGGTCAGCACAGGGCTACTTCACCAAGCCCCCAGTTTTGCAAAGAAACCCACTGCACTTAATGGGGAAGAGCTACAAAACGGTGTTCGGACGGTGTTTGCTTTCTGTTCTCTCTCCCTCTCTCAATGCCTTGCTTCCTCTTAGAATCATAGAATCCTAGAGTTGGAAGAGACCACAAGGGCCATCGAGTCCAACCCCCTGCCAAGCAGGAAACACCATCAGAGCACTCCTGACATATGGTTGTCAAGCCTCTGCTTAAAGCCCTCCAAAGAAGGAGACTCCACCACACTCCTTCTTTCCTTTCGCCTGACATTTCCCTTCCCCTCTGGCTAAAGCTGATCTCAAAGCACTGCTTCATCCTTCTCTCACGGATGGCTTCATGGCCTTTCAGATGAAAATTAACTAGGGCTACGCCACATCCCACCTCAGAATGAAAGGGGGGCTTCTAGAGGGGCCCTAAATGTGGGAGAGATGGGAAGCAGGGCACGTTAAGTCGCCTCTGCTGAAAGACCAGCTTCATCAGGTGCCTCCTGCCCCTGGGCTGCTTCTAGGCCAGACAGCCATTCTCAGAACTACTTTTTAAAGAACTGACGCCTGAGCTTGCTTTTTTCCTCTTCCTTCCTGGTCTCTCTTTCCTTGTGCACAGTGTATTTTTAATGTGTTACCAGTTCAGGTTTTTGTGTGTTCCCAGCAGCTACTGATAAGCTGCACCTTCCTAAACATCTCCCAGGCACATGCATCCCCTCCTATGCTCTAGGCTGCAATGCTGAGCCAAAGGATATCTGCCTGCCGTGCTTATCCACAGACAGCGGGCGCCGGTGGGGCGAGCCAAGGCGGTTCCGGTCGCGATACACCCTGTCCACCAGCCCATGGTGCCGGGTCGTCCTGCTGGTGTCCAATCCTGATGACTGAAACGGAGTCTAAAGAGAAAGGCAAATGGGCAGTGAAAGGGCAGGGAAAACAACCCTGTGACAACATTGCAGGGGATTCGACCAGATGACCCTGGGGGGGGTCTCTTCCAATTCTACCAGTGTGGCAAATTGCCTTCATGCATATGGTTAGCAAAGTTTAACCTGGCTTCATAGGAATAATGGTGCGCTTGAAGTCCATCAGTTTCAATGATACTACAAACGCTTTCAAATCTTTTATATAGTATTTCAAAACTGAGAAACAGGCTTGGCCTCTCTCCTGCATAGTAGCTAATAATTTCCTACAGACCAAGCAGGAATATTTGTGGGGTATTATTCGTAGAATCATAGAGCTGGAAGAGATCCCCAGGGGTCATCTAGTCCAACCCTCTGCAATGCAGGAATCTCAGCTAAAGCATCCAGGACAGGTGGCCATTCAAAACTGAATTACTCATATTACTCGTAATATTTGCATGCGCACAAACACCAAAAAACAAAACAAAACACCTTTGAAGACTGATATCAATTTATGGGACCTGAATACAGGTGTCTGAACCAATTAGGGAGGTTTTTAATGTTGGAGGGTTTTTTGTGTTTTGATATTTTGTTGGAAGCCACCCAGAGCGGCTGGGGCAACCCAGTCAGATGGGTGGCATATTATTATTATTATTATTATTATTATTATTATTATTATTATTATACACAATGTCTTGGGTTCTTTTGGAGGAAGGTGCAGGATACACATATATCTAGATCTAGATATATACAGATATATAGATATCTATGAATGAGTGACAAAATAATGTATACAGCTCCTTTTAGTGCAGCATTTGGATACTGCTTTTTAGATGGAGGGGGGAAAGAAATTAAGAGAAATATCTGACGATGCTCTTGGGCAGAAAGGGCAACCCTCACCTGGAAAGGTAGGTCCATAGCGCTGCTCCCAATCTGATTGACATTTGGCAGGGATCCTCCATAGTACTGGCCACGGGTCTGGCCCAACTGCAAATACTGGTTTTTCTGTAGCTGTAGCTGGAAAACAGAGAAAGAGGAAGATTAATTAAGCTGTGCAGGTTCCAGATGGGGAAGGAACAATCCTGGGCTGGCCAGGAGGAGATATGGAACCCAAGCACCTGGCAAGGTTGTACCCAACCAACCTCACAGTTGGATTTCTGCAATGGATTTACCTTTGGGATTAGTTCAGAGGATGCAACTGGTGCAGAACGCAGGGGCTAGGTTGCTTGTAATGCTCTGCTCGCCCTGGCTGCTACTGAGCCAAGTTCAATGTGTTGATACTCAAGATCCTACATAACTGAAAGACCAGGTTGCTTGAGAGACTGTCTTATCTCTTACACAAGCAGTAGATCACTGAGGACTGCCGGAAAGCTTCTCCCGTGTGCTCCAAAGATCTGAGAAGCCTGCTCCATACTAACTTGCAGCCGGGCTTTTAGTGTTGCTGCTCCTGCCCTGTGGAACAGCATGCCCGTTGAGATATAGCAGGTGCCCACTAGCTGTACTTTCTGGAAGGGACTGCATTTCTTTGCTTTGGAATCTTGTAAACATCTTATTGCAATCAAATGCCATATAAACTATGCAACAGCCCCATTTCTGAGGCAGCTTGACTCTGAATGCCCATTTAACAAGAGGAGGGGGAGTCCTGCCTTCTGGTCCCTGAGTTTGTGGGCTGCATGGAGGCATCCAATTGCGCAGAGGAGGGAAAAGAAGGTGCTGGTCTAGACATCTACCTCTGGCCTGACCCGGGCATGAACAGGAAGGACGGGAGCAAGGAGGCATTTTCAGTGTGTTCCCGCGGTTCCCCAACTTTTTTGGGGGGTCCCACCCCCTCGGCTCCACAAACTCATCTCCAGTAACCCCCTACCCTACACAAAGCATAATTAAGAATAGCAGTTTGCACTAAGGAAACAACCCACTAAGGAAGATAAGAAAACAGTAAAATTCAAAACCAATTGCACATGTATTCAATATCCAATCAAAACAATTTCATTTTATTAATTCAACAAAACTGATGAACTTGATCCAGCTTTTCAAAGTCCGATAGGCATTTACACCCCACAGAACCTCCTGCCTCTTAGGGTCCCCCTAGATAACCCTACTGCCCCCCAGGGGAGGTACTGCCCACTTTGGGAAACATTAGCCCATGCTGAAAGAAGCATCGCCATTCCCAACAACCAAATCCTGACGCCAAGTTCCTGACTAACTGGACAAAAAAGGAAGGGGAGGGGATATTATACATTATTAAGATTTATACCACAACCCCTTTTAAACACATCATCAGCTTCAACACACCAGTGCGCAAATATAAGCTGGAAGCAGCAGATGTGGTGAAAGCAACACAAATATATACAGGTCGTGATAACACAGGTCAGTCTTTCCTGGTGCCTTGCAGAAGCCTCAGACTACAGTTCCCATCAGCCCTGGGGACACATAGCCCTGCTGGCTGATGGGAGCTGCAGTCCAAAACAGATTTCACATACTAACCACCCATTGAATATCAGACAGCCAGTGAACACAGAATGGTTACCGTATTAGCTTTGTGGTCCCCACAGATGCAAAGAGGATCTCCAGAATCTGCTCAAGAAAATATGAGCGTCTTTTTGAGTTTGCCTTGGGTTTTAATCCACAAATTAAACCACACAAAAACAAACACCATTCCTGAAGTCTCAAAAGGTTTAGGAAGCACTTTGCTTCCCCTCCTTAAAATAGGACCAGTTGGTAACATTATCATGATGATGATAAATTGAAAAGACCCTGATGTTGGGAAAGATGGAGGGCACAAGGAGAAGGGGACGACAGAGGACGAGGTGGTGGGACAGTGTTCTCGAAGCTACCAGCATGAGTTTGACAAAGCTGCGTGAGGCAGTGGAAGACAGGAGTGCCTGGCGTGCTCTGGTCCATGGGGTCACGAAGAGTCGGACACGACTAAACGACTAAACAACAAAAGGTAAAGGGCAGGCTAACAATAATAATAAAAGAAAGAAAGAAAGAAAGAAAGAGTTGTAAGCTGTCTCCTTTAGGGTAAAGGGCAGGCTAACAATAATAATAATAGAAAGAAAGAAAGAAAGAAAGAAAGAAAGAAAGAAAGAAAGAAAGAAAGAAAGAGTTGTAAGCTGTCTCCTTTAGGGTAAAGGGCAGGATAACAATAAAAATAATAGAAAGAAAGAAAGAAAGAAAGAAAGAAAGAAAGAAAGAAAGAAAGAAAGAGTTGTAAGCTGTCTCCTTTAGGGTAAAGGGCAGGATAACAACAACAACAACAATATCCAGCCCTTCTTAAAGATGAACTGGGACCATTTGCATGCAAAGCTTGTGCTCTGCAGCTGAGCGACGGCCCTTCCATATGGAACATGCTGAAATCAGCAGACCATTTTTACGCAGGATCTGTAAGCAAGCCATTTAAGCAGACATAACCAGGAGCTCTATTAAAACAAACACGCACAGACCAGCAGCCCCCTGCCAATTACACCCAGAGCCTAGAAACGTCCTAAGAGCTTTTACATTATTAATGCAGCTTAGTTAAAAAAGAAAAAGAAATGAAATGTAATCAATACGGGCCGCTGGAAGCCAGGGCGGAACGGACCGGGAGCCAGAAACATTTTATCAATCAGCAGATGCGCTGCTCTTGCCAGGCCGGGCCCTGGACCTAATGAGGCAGCCGTGGCGCACCTTCCCATCCCAGAGCAAACAGAAGACTCCCGCTGCCCCATCGATCCGCACAGCCCATTGCTGAGGGCTAGGCGGCGCAGAGAACCCTGTAGGCAGACGAGAACAGCAGCCCGTTGCTGGCTCAGGCCGGCCTCTTCCAGCAATCTGCTTCCAAGAGCCAAAGCGGGGGGGAGCCTCGCAAGAAAAGAAGGCATTCTCTTTTTGCTGGGGCCCAGCGCCTGTAACTCCCCGAGGTAAACTGCCTTGGGAGGAGGAGGTTCTACTTATGGGTGGTTCTGCTGCAACACTTAGGGATGGGCAGAGCACATTCACGGCATGCCTCTCTTATTATTGCTGTTGTTGTTATTTATTGCATTTAAAAAGGTAAAGGTACCCCTGCCCGTACGGGCCAGTCTTGCCAGACTCTAGGGTTGTGCGCCCATCTCATTCAAGAGGCCAAGGGCCAGCGCTGTCCGCAGACACTTCCGGGTCACGTGGCCAGCGTGACAAAGCCGCATCTGGCGAGCCAGCGCAGCACACGGAAACGCCGTTTACCTTCCCGCCAGTAAGCGGTCCCTATTTATCTACTTGCACCCGGGGGTGCTTTCGAACTGCTAGGTTGGCAGGCGCTGGGACCGAGCAACGGGAGCGCACCCTGCCGCGGGGATTCGAACCGCCGACCTTTCGATCGGCAAGCCCTAGGCACTGAGGCTTTTACCCACAGCGCCACCCGCGTCCCTATTTATTGCATTTGAATATCGCTTATTTTATCAAAGGAGCTCCAGGTGGCGTGCATGGTCCTCCCCCTCCTCACTGACCCACACGACAACCCTGTGAGGTAGGTTAGGCTGAGAGAAGCCTTGAGGATCATTACCCAGAGAGCTGCATAGCCGAGTGGAGATTTGAACCCTCATCTCCCAGGTCCTAGTCTGGCACTGTAAACGCTACCTGAGCGCTGGCTCTCTTCTGCGACAGGAGTGCAGACGGCGCCCCTCCAGGCATGAAGTGTGCACAGGTCTGCTTGGCTCCAGCAAAAAATGGCTGCATCTCAGGCCTTGAGGCTATGCCCTGGGGCTTAGGCGTAGAGAAGGTCCCAGGGCCTCCTATCGCAGAGAGAGATGATAGCAGGAGTGGGCCACATTCCCTCAGAGGGAAGCATCTAAGGGGCTGTACCGCAGTGACAGGCAGGGGCCGAGGAAAAGGAGACAGAACAATGGCATGAGACTCTTACCCAGGGGTCAGCAAACTTTTTCAGCAGGGGGCTGGTCCACTGTCCCTCAGAACTTGTGGGGGGCCAGACTATATTTTGGGGGGGAAATAATGAACGAATTCCTATGCCCCACAAATAACCCAGAGATGCATTTTAAATAAAAGCACACATTCATGTAAAAACACCAAGCAGGCCCCACAAATGACCCAGAGATGCATTTTAAATAAAAGGGCACATTCTACTCATGTAAAAACACGCTGATTCCCGATCCGGATTATAAGGTGATTGGGCTGGATCTGGGCCCCGGGCCTTAGTTTGCCTACCCATGTTCTTATCTGTGCATCTGAGGCTGCACTCCAAGTGTGCAAAAGACCAAAGTGTCTATGCATCCCTTCAATCCCTTCAACCAAGAGGCATCATGCGAGACCAAGGACACAGTCTAATCAGACAAAAGCCCTTGAGGAGAACAGAGAAGAGGGACGGTGAAAATCCCAAGGGCCATACAGAGAGATTTGGCCCCCAGGGCCTAAGATTTCCCACTCCTGCCAGTCACTCAAACAATTTAGGTTAGACAATATGCCGAATATTGATGTGTGCTTTAATCTATTTTAGCTTATTGCCCTGTTTAATTTTTTTCAGTGCTATAAATTGTTGCTTCTGATTGTTCTTATCAACATACTCTTTTTGTAAACCGCTTTGAGGCATTTTGCATTTTTTTTATTTCACAATCAAGTGGAGCATACATTTTATCGTAGAGTTGGAAGGGATGCCAAGGGCCATCTAGTCCAACCCCTTGCAATACAGGAACCTCAACTCAAACATCCATGACAGATGAAATAAATGAATTTAGCTAAACGCCTACTCCTGAGATGAAAGGAGTGACCAAAATAAAGCGTCAACGCACATGCAGAGAGAGACACACACTCACACAAAAAGCAAGAGATGCCCACTGCCGAGCGGGATAAAAATAGCTTTTTTCTGTTCCTGGTGTTTTTTAAATTATTTTTAGCTGCAGCCATGAATATGCAGTTATGTAACCGGGCACAGCTCCTGATAAATCAGAAAGCAAACAGGAGGGAATGTTTACATTCTTCGCGGAAAAGCGTAGTGGCTGGATGGCAGAAAGGCAGCACGCGCAGGCAGGTAGTGGCGGGGGGGGGGGAGCAGGAGAGAGAGGGAGGGAGGTGCCCAATGCCAGTCTGGTGCTGATTGGCAGCCAATGGGTGTAAGATAAATAAAGCTGCCAGGGAAGCACTCCAGGGAGGAGTAGGAAGATGCTGGCCTTGCCAAGTGACCAAAGAGAGCTAAGGTGGGAAAGGACCTTTTAGGGGAGGGATAGCCTAGGACTTGCTGATCAGAAGGTTGGCGGTTAGAATCCCCGCGACAGGGTGAGCTCCCGTTGCTCGGTCCCTGCTCCTGCCAACCTAGCAGTTCGAAAGCACGACTGAGTGCAAGTAGATAAATAGGTACCACTCCAGCGGGAAGGTTAGCGGCGTTTCCGTGCGCTGCTCTAGTTCGCCAGAAGCGGCTTAGTCCTGCTGGCCACATGACCCGGAAGCTGTACGCCGGCTCCCTCGGCCAATAAAGCGAGATGAGCACCGCAACCCCAGAGTCGGCCACGACTGGACCTAATGGTCAGGGATCCCTTTACCTTTACCTTAAGAAAAGGAGGTGCCCCTTCCCGCCAACAAACTCCCCAAAATGTCCCCCCTTCCCACCCTGACATCTGCTGGGTTGCTTGTTTTTCCCCTAGGAAAGGGGCCTTGCCTAACGTTAAAGCAGTGTTAAAGTGGTGGGCAGCAGCTCAGGCTGAGAGGTCTCACTGAGAGGAGCTGGAGACCTTCTGCACGCAGGTGCTATGCAGTGGGGTTAGGGACAGGGCCTGCCAAAGGGGATTCTTGCATTACTTAAGAAAGGAGGAAGGCTGGCTCCGATACGTGCAGGCCTGCTCCATGAATGCGTCCGTTTCCAGGAAATGAGCCTGTTCAGGAAACTCTCTGCTCTAATCTCTGAAGGCTGAATGAGAAGCAGCCCAAAGCAGTGTTAGAAACTCCCAATATATAAGCTAGGTGCCAAATGATTCCTTAAATCAAGGTTGCAGTCGTCGAAACAGAATGCCTAGTTGCTATTTGGGGGCCAGACAGCTCTAAAGTCTTATTTTTCAAATGACTGTGATTATTAGCTAAACACTGGCTAGTTCAGATGACAACCTTCAGCTAGGTTAAGAACTTTGAGAACTGAAAGAAGAATAATCAACTTTATCCAGGGACAGTCCACACATCTATTGGCCTATTCCTACCTATTTTTCTTCATGGTGACATGGACCATTCGGAATGTGAGAATATTCTTCATAACTCTGAGCAGGGCAGGGCAGTGAGGGAAGTGAAGAAAAGCAATAATCATTCACTATAACAATGTTCACTGCTGCTGCTCAGACTGCAGGGGGAAAGCATTTTGGTTCCAGAAATTCATTCAGATTGTGCAGATAAAATATAACTGATAGAATTCTGAAAGATTGGGCATTAGTGTGTGAAAACAGTCGAAATTCAAGGATCCCCAGATGGCGGGGATGTCAGGTTTCACTTGGTTGCAAGTTGCCGAAAGCCAGGTGCAAAATGTGCCTGGCGGATTTTGAACACTGGCCCAAAGACTGTATGAAAGAACAAGTGAAGGAACTTTTTCACATCTTAGACCACTTGTCAGCCTGCTCTCTCAACCTGCAGCTCCAGCGCTGCGAGCACCAATCACCAAGGTACCATGCAAAGAAAACTCACGTCTATGTCCTTCTAATTATACCGCACCACTGGGAGACTATCTTGGCTGGAAACCGGGCATAAATCTGATAAATTTAGGCAATCAGCCATACAGCTTTGAGAACTTGAGGTCTGCAGTTGAGGATGTCATTACAGTTCCAGTCAGAGTCTCAAATTTAGACGTCTGACTCTGCTAACCATGCCTCGTTTCTGGAGAGTAACATGCAGGGTGGGTGGATAAATCCATTCACCACGTTTGCTTGATCTGTTCCCTCACTGATCAAGGAAGAGCAAGCAGCCAGGCACCATAAAACAGGAACTCTTTATACACTCTCGAGTACTTAAACTGCTACGCTCCGTTTAGTGAGCCGTACATTAAGAGTCTCAAATAAGAAACACACAGCTCAATTAAGGAAGCCT
Source organism: Podarcis muralis (assembly GCF_964188315.1). Taxonomy (NCBI): domain Eukaryota; kingdom Metazoa; phylum Chordata; class Lepidosauria; order Squamata; family Lacertidae; genus Podarcis; species Podarcis muralis. The sequence goes on along the minus strand of NC_135672.1, from coordinate 4,646,790 downwards.
GTTTAATTCAGTGGGTTTGCCCAAGAAGAACAGCTTGTTCTCAGCCCCACGGAGCTGTGGTCCTGTGGCTGCAAAAACACACCTGGTCCCAGTTCAAGCAAAAGGCAATGCAATTGGTTTCTGGACTAACTGACCTATAAAGCATTATATGGATCAGAACCCCAGGACCTCAAGGACCGCCTCTCCCCACAGGAACTGACCCAAACCTTGCGCTCATCATCTGAGGCCCTTCTTCACATGACCTCTCCAACGGAAATCCCAAAGATGGCAACACGAGGGCGGGTCCTTTCAGTGGTGGCTCCCTGTTTGTGGAATGCTCTTCCCAGGGAGGCTCACCTCCCATTACACAGGTTTAGGCACCAGGCAAAAAGCTGCTTTTCCACTAGGCCTTTCATTACCTGTGTGCTCCCAGAGTGGGTGGCATGTTCCAATCAATGTTTGAAACTCCCCAGATTCCAGGCACATTTTGCTACTGTGCAAGTCCAACTGCGACTACGTGGAGATTTCTGGGTGCCCGGTTGGCGGCTGACCAACCTGACCATGTCCATCAAGACAGCTGACTCATGAGCAGCTGCAGAAGCGCATTCTGTGCTTCTGTGTTGCCTCACAAATCAGGAACCCCTTAAAGGTAAAGGTAAAGGTACCCCTGCCCATACGGGCCAGTCTTGACAGACTCTGGGGTTGTGCGCCCATCTCACTTAAGAGGCCAGGGGCCAGCGCTGTCCGGAGACACTTCCGCGTCACGTGGCCAGCGTGACAAAGCTGCATCTGGCGAGCCAGCGCAGCACACAGAAACGCCGTTTACCTTCCCGCCAGTAAGCAGTACCTATTTATCTACTTGCACCTGGGGGTGCTTTCGAACTGCTAGGTTAGCAGGCGCTGGGACCGAGCAACGGGAGCGCACCCCGCCGCGGGGATTCGAACCGCCGACCTTTCGATCGGCAAGCCCTAGGCGCTGAGGCTTTTACCCACAGCGCCACCCGCGTCCCTTAGGAACCCCTTGCTGGGCACCTTAGTCCTCCATCACCACATCAAGGAATGTAAGTGCAAGGCTGGGTATAGAGATATTTGACCGTGCTGCAGCCTTTCCACAGGCCACCCAAATGGATCTGACAGGCCACAGTTTAAAAACCTCTGCTTTAGTCCATAGTTAATGCCATTTCCCTTTCCATTGTGCACGTTTCTCCTTCTTGCACATGGGGACAAGTAAATTGTTGTAAGAGCAAGCTACAGTCAAGCAATGTACCATATTTTTCGCTCTATAAGACGTACCAGACCACAAGACCACAAGTTTTTGGAGGAGGAAAACAAGAAAAAAAATATTCTGAATCTCAGAAGCCAGAACAGCAAGAGGGATCGCTGCGCAGTGAAAGCAACAATCCCTCTTGCTGTTCTGGCTTCTGGGGTAGCTGCACAGCCTGCATTCGCTCCATAAGACGCACACACATTTCCCCTTACTTTTTAGGAGGGAAAATGTGATTCTTATAGAGCAAAAAATATGGTAGCTAAGATCACAGAACCATAGACTTGTAGCATTGGAAGGGACCCTGAGGGTCATCTAATCCAACCCCTAGGCAAATTACACATTCTGTTGTGGTGACCGTAACCTCGGTTTAAGGTGCCATTTGGCGCCTGGTTTATATAGCTGAGTTTCTAACACTGTTTTGGACTGCAACTTGCTTTGTTCCCAGAGGTAGCATACAGCCACCGTGACTAGTGGACCCTGACAGCTTTATCCTCCATGAATGAGTGTAATCCCCTTTTAATGCCATCTAAATTGATGGCTGTTGCCACATCTCGTGGGAGTGGGCTTCATAGCTTAGACATGTGCCATGCCAAGTCCTTTCTGTTGCCTGTCCTGAATCTTCCAATATTCAACTTTTCTGGCTCCAAGTTCTGGCATTGTATGAGAGAGGGAGAAAAGCTCTTTCTTTTCGGACAGTGGTCCGAAACAACTGGGGGCCACCAAATTGGGGGAGGTTGCAATAAAAGCAACCACAGCAGGCTAATTCTGCTCTCCGTTAGCAAATGTATAATGCTAAAGATATATAGCAGCAGCAGCAGCTACGTATTGATATTCCAACAGCTGCTGCAGCGGACTTCTTGCTCTGCGCAAGCTGCCCTGGACGGCAGATTAAAAAGTGGCAGATTCAATGGAATTAATAAGGCTTCTGGAACAATGAATCTGCCTTTCCTGGTTGCCAACAAAACACTGTTCTTAGCCACCGTGGTGTGAAAGAGTTAGTCATTTCAAGGCAGCAACACACACATACACACGCCAGTTCAAAAGGCCTGGCTCAGCACCACCCGACTGCAGAGGACAAAATACCCCTTTAATATTGTGCTTGCAGATCCATTTACAAGGATTTACGGGGAGGAGAAATTCAATCAAGGAGAAAGTAGCCAGCCACAGCACTTAGGAGAAAGTTGACCTGTTACTTGCTATTTCTGGACTGTTTGAAGAAGAAGAAAGCCTCTGCATGTCAGCTCACTTGGCATCACAGAATCTAGCTCTAGAACAACACACACACGGATGTTGATGCAGCCTATAACTTAACTGCAGGCTCTGCAATGAGGTAAGTCTTGCCAGGCTCCTATTTGCATACAGTTAAAAGTACATTTTGTTCTCCGCTGGCTTTACAGACAATTGTATCTACACGCACTCACCTCCTTGGCGGAGATGCACCTCCACTCAAGTTTCATTTCCATCACCCACACGGTGGGCGTTGCTTTCAATCTGCCTGTGCCAAAGTTGGGGGGGGGGGAGTTTCCCAGACTTCACATAAACCATATCAACATAAACCCAGTTTACAGTCTGAGCTGCACATGGCAAGAGTCCACTCTGGGGACAGTTAATATTTTCCTTCGATGACACAGATGTTTTGTAACCCGGCTGAGTTGCCTGCTAGCCACAGGCAATTGGTGATTCCATGCAGGCAACCGGGGGAGCTGGTGGAGGGAAGGATTCTCCGCACTCAGCATGGAAGTCAAGTAGGTTGGTGGAAGGAGGACAGGGTGGCATGCCCCACTTCTGCCAGTTCACATGGTAAAGTCTTTTCTTTTTTAAAAAAACTAGCCTCTTCTAGCCTTCATCTCAAAGCTGATCATCAAGGATTTCCGTTTCTCTGTAGCCAGCACAGAAATTACTTGTTTTTGTTGTTGCTGTTGTTGTCAGTGGCGTGGCTTGGGAGGTGGCAGCAAGGCCGTTGCCCTGGATACACAATGGGGGGGAGCATTAACCAGGCACCCCCCAAAAAGATCTCCATTGCACCTTGGGGAGCAGAGAGTAAACAGCACCCTCTGTGCCTTGTCCAGCACTCAAGCACCTGCCTGCCACTGGCAGGGGTTGGGGAGCACAGAGTATGACGAGAATCCTCTGCACTCCCCAGCCCATGCCAGGTGAACCCTAGTGCCCTGGATGGGGCACAGAGGGTGCTCTTCACTCTCTGCACCTGGCAGTGAGGGCAAGGGCTGGACGAACGCACTCTGCCCCCATCTGGGGCATGTGCAAGCACACCTGCCCCAGGTACCGGCAAACAGCGCTATGCCACTGGTTGTTGTAATTTCTTAACCGCGGCAATTTAAAAGGACAATATTAAAATCAGTTTAAAACAAATTACAATTAAAAAGAATGGGGTGGATCCACTGATATAGTGATGTAGAGATATATATATCAGGTGTCAAGGACGGGGGGGGGCGGGGAAGGTTGCATCTTCAGAATACACAAAAAACCGCCCTCTAACAAACTATAAGCAAGTATTTTTGTAGGCTGGCAACTTTTGAAGGCTTACTAGAAAGCTGTTACAGGACCACGTTCATTCCCCAAAGCCGCTTAGAAACTTGGAGAGAAGCTGCCAATCAGCATCATGTTAGGTCCTTGCGCTTCGGACTTCAAATTGCTCAGCACCATATAGAAACAGTCACCATTGTTTGCCAGCAAGCCGATGCAAATGAATGGGAGCCCCAGCTGAGCCATGGGAGGAGCGAACCTGATTCAAAAGTTCTCTACAGGCCCAAAATGGCATTTCCCAAGGCTAGCAGTGACTCCTAATTGCCATTTCTTTAGTAGTTGTAGTAGTTGTAGTAATAATAATACAGTGGTGCCTCGCAAGACGAACGCCTCGCAAAACGAAAAACTCGCAAGACGAAAGAGTTTTCCGTTTTTGAGTCATTCCGCAAGACGAATTTCCCTATGGGCTTGCTTTGCAAGAAGAAAGCCCATAGGGAAATCTCCGGGGACCTCTTTTAAAATGCTGGCGGTCGGGAGCAAAGACTTTCGCCCACCGCCGGCCTTCAGAAGAGGTCCAGAAAAGTCTTTGCTCCCCCCCCCCCCCCCGCCTGCCTTCCCGGGACAGCAGAGACTTCTCCGCTGTCCCGGGCGATCTTAAAATGCTGGCGGGCGGCAGCGAAGCCTTCGCTGCCAACCCCCAGCATTTTAAAATCGCCCCGGGACAGCGGAGGCTTCGCTGCCGCCCGCCAGCATTTTAAAATCGCCCCGGGACAGCGGAGGCTTTGCTGCCGCCCACCAGCATTTTAAAATCGCCCCGGGACAGCGGAGAAGTCTCCGCCGTCCCGGGGGCTTTTAAAATGCTGGCGGTCGGCAGCAAAGCCCTCCTGTCCCCGGAGCTTGCGGGGCGGGAGGTGGGGAGAAGGGCTTTTCTTCCCACCGCCAGCCTTCAGAAGGCTGGCGGTGGGAAGAAAAGCCCTTGTCCCCCCCCCCCCAGCCTTCAGAAGAGGTCGGGGGACAGACTGTCCCCGGACCTGGTCTGAAGGCGGTTTCCATAGGAACGCATTGATTTTCAATGCATTCCTATGGGAAACCGTGCTTCGCAAGACGAAAAACTCGCAAGAAGAAAAAACTTGCGGAACGAATTAATTTCGTCTTGCGAGGCACCACTGTAATAGAAAGGATCTGCAATTAAAAGGACATTTGTTGAGGAAGGGGAAGGGGAAGGAAGGAAACACATTCACACAAGAACTTAAGAAGATAGAGTATCTGCTGGATCAGGCCAGTGGCCCGTCGAGTCCAGCATCCTGTTCCCACAGTGGCTGACCAGATGCCAACTATGGGAAACCCACAAGTAGGACCTGAGCACAAGAGCAACACTTTCTTCTCCTGGGGCTTCCAGCAGCAGCCATTCAGAAGCATTAATATCTCTGACCGTGGAGACAGAGCACAGCCATTGTTGATAGCGCTCTCCTCCATCACACACAAAGCCCTGAATGTTTGACACGGCTGACGGCGCAACCCATGAGAATAGAGGAGGTTTGCACGTGGCTCACACCTGAAGAGGCAGCGCAAAAACTGGGTGGGTGGGACAAGCAGCACTGGAGCAGGGAGGCTCTGCCCAGTCTGGTGAGGACGATGAGGCATGCTATTTCTAAGTGAAATCAGCTCTTCCTCTCACCCCGACTGCTTACAAGCCGTGACGTTCCAATCACAAGGGAACCGCTAAGTTGTACTCTGAGTAGGCCTACTGAAATTAATGGGCCTCGGTTAATCATGCCAATTAATTCCAAAGGATCTACTCTGAAGAAGACTAACGCTGGATGCAACACCCCTAGAGCCTACTCATCTTAGCGTGTTTTAAAACAACGCCTTTCAGTTCTTCCATTTCCCAGGGTGGACTTGCGAGCAAAATTAAAGCAATCAGCGTATCACAGAAACAAAACAAAGGAGAAACCCTTTGCTAACAAATCCTTACTAGCAATTGGCTCCTCCTTCTCCTCCTCCTTCCCACCCCAGATTTCCTCACAGCAAAGCAACTCGCCAGTAACTACTGGAGATAGAAAAAGGTGCCTGGCTTCTGGAAGACCTTCACCCCAATCCACTTTACCAGTCTATCACTTCCTGTCTGGGTGTTGTGGCTTATTGGTGCCAGCCATTCTTGGTTTTGGTATCAAGAGGAGATTCATCAGGCTTAGGGAAGATACTCACTGCCTGGGACGTCTCTTTGCCAGCACCATCCAGGGAAACACTCAGGGAGTGTGTTCCACTCTAACACCTGTCACTATCAGAAAGTTCTTCCTGATGTTTAGTCAGAATCTCCTTTCTTGTAACCTGAATTCATTGGTTCAGGTCCTACCTTCCAGAGCAGGAGAAGACAATCTGGCTCCATCTCCCATGTGACAGCCCTTTAGATATTTGAATGTGGCTATCATATCTCCTCTCAGTCTCCTCGTCTCTAGGCTCAACCTACCCAGCTCCCTCAATCATTGGTTTCCAGACCCTTGACCATCTCAGTCACCCTCCTCTGCATACATCCTTCTTAAATTGTGGTGTCCAGAACTGAACACAGTATTTCAGGTGTGGTCTGACCAAGGCAGAACAGAGCGACACTATTTCTTCCCTTGATCAGGACGCTATACTTCTGTTGATGCAGCCTAGAATAGCATTCGCTTTTTTTGCTGCTGCATCATCCTGTGGACTCATGTTAAGCTGGTGGTCCACCAAGATCCTTTTCGCATGTACTTTTTTGAATGCTAAACAGAGCTTTAGATTAGGGTGGGGAATCTTTTCCAGCCCAGGAGGCCACACTCCATCCTGAGAAACGTTCCAGGGCAGTGGGGCAATGATGGGTGGGACCAGAGGCTAAAATTGGGGAGCAGCTCAAGACGCAGCTCTGCATAACAGGCTACATTCCAGCCATGCAGCTAAGTCACTTCCGCACCTCTCTCGATACAGGCAAGCAAGAGGGAATATCACAAATCCAAGATGCGTTCCAGGCTAGGAAAATGGCCTGTGAAGCGTGTGGCTTAGGGAGAGGAGGTGTGGTCTGAAGAGAGCCTCAAGGACCAGACAGAGAATTCTGGAGTGTCGCATGCAGTCCCTCGAGCCTGATTGCTTAACTAAGCTCTGTCACACAAGTAAAAACACTACCACCATTTTATCGTTTACAATTTTTTAAGAGAAGTGAAAAGATGTGAGGGGTGAGAGAATAAGGAAAAGAACAAGGAAGAGGAGGAAGAAAACAGAGACACCTACTCCCAGTTTGCAGATAATAAAACTATTGTTAAAATTAATGATGGTTTAGCAAGAACACATGGCGTGCTGGTGGATACTGTTCAGAAGTTTGCTAGTGGCTCTTTCCGTTCACACGCAGAGGAGGCAGCAAATCAGTGGCTGGCTTGCCGTTGCACACAAAAAAAGCCACAATTGCGGTTTGTTTCTCTGCTAGCAAACCACAATGGTAGGCCAAGAACAAACCTTGGTTTACCATCATGGTTAGTTAGGAGAGAAACAAACTGTTATTATTTATTAGATCCCTTACCTGCCCTTTGTGGTGAAGACTCGGGGCAGATTGCAGCCAGGAGTGCAAAAATCGGAACAACTGACAACTGGAATAAAAGGGTGGGCACTTTCTTTCAGGGGAAGGGCACACACTACCTCAGAAAACCAAGTATGCATGAAGCGCTGTATGCAAAGTGCTGTATTAGCTTGCCGTATTAAGTGATGTATCAAACAGCAAATGTCAACACTCCCTTTACTCTGCCATTAACAAAAGAGCTGAAGTAGAGGCACAGCAGGGAGCAGGTGCTGATCAAGCTGGGGCAACTGGCATCACGGACAGAGCAGGAGGTCCCAGGTTCAGCTCCTGGCAGCATATTCAGGTAGGGCAGGGAGAAAATCCTGCCTGGAACCCTGGAGAGCTAATTGTTGCCAGTCAGTGCATACAACAGTGAGCCAGGTGGTATAAGGCAGCTTCCTTTGTTCATTGTGGGGACGTGGGGGGGGGGGGAGAGATACTCTCGAAAGCAGTGTTTCTCAATGTGGGTGATATCACCCCCAAGGGGAGGGCTGGAATGATCCATGGGGGTTGAATAGAAATAAGGAGGCAGTGAAAGCATAAAGAAGAAGAGAAGAAACTTTTGAGAAACCATTCGTATATGTTTCATCTGTTGTGTTATGCTTATTGCCAGGTCGGGCGCCGTTGTGGGACGGTGACAATTCCTCCCCAGGATGTGGTGGTGATGCTGGAGGAGAGGGTTCTTTCTGGGCTTGGGTGAACCTTTTTTGGCTCCACCCAGGCCCAGGAAGTGTTAGTGATTTTTATTTTAATATTATCCTTTGTTATCTGGATTTTCTGTGTGCAAATGTGAATGCTACTAGGGTTGATTTAAAGAAATACTTTTATAATTTCAAGCTTCAAGGTGTCTTATTTACAACAACGTCTTTCTTTACTATGCTGTAGGGCACAGGTAGAAACACAGATGCATCAAAGAATGCAAATTTCTCACTGCATCTTTCTGTTTGTTCGCTTAAAGAAGGGAGCTTTCGGGGGTGGGGCTGAGTAATTGTTTTCTGAAAGGGGTGGTGGGCCAAATAAGTTTGTGAACCTCTGCTCTAAAGGAACAACCTCCTGGTAAGAGCTCCCCCTTCCCCAATTTAAGCAGAATCTTCCACCACCCCAGGTTGGCAAGATGGACTCCCCACCACCCTCTCCCACTTATGAGATGCGCATCACAGCAGCACATCCTTTCAGGCATCTCTGGTGGCGCTGCTGCATGGTCGCCTTCATCAACCATCTGCCTCCCACTCTCAGCATTACAGCAGAAATGTCAGAATACTCCCTGCTAACTGCGAAAGGCGCCTCCCCTCCGCCCCCTCAATCAGAGGCTTATTCGCTCTTCACGCTGAAATTGTTTCCAGGGGAGGAGGATCTAAGAGAATAAGAGCTCCGCAAGCTGAGATTAAAAAAAAAAAAAAGGAATAAGGAGGAGGTATCATGGGCCGCCAACACAAGGCTATACACCAAACAATCGTAGGTGTTTATCCATGTGTGCGATTTGGATGGGGGGGGTTGATCACAAGAAAATAAAAAATGGTTTGACATCCAAGCGGGGGCACAGCACAGCCAACAAGCTAGCGGCTCACAGCCTCTGCTGCAACCAAGGAAGAATGTGAGAGAGCGAACATGACGGTGAACGCTCCCCAATATTGTGGTGATGAGGAAGGGGAGGAATTTAGAGAAGAGAGAGGGGGGCACACAATTGCTAATAATGTGGGAGGGGGGCATTTCGCCTCTGCCGAAGCAAAGGGATAGCCAAGGTGCTGGTTCCAAAACAAAATAAATAAATATAAATTTAAAAAGGAAGGCGCAGAAGAGCAGAGGAAAATAAAGCACCAACTCCGTCTAATTTCATATACAACCAAACAAAACAGGAGGGTGTTGGGGGCGGGGAGGGGGGAGAAGTAGCAGCAAAATGGCTGATGGTGCTGTGCATCAACGATTGCCATTCATCTCTCCATGAACACCATCATGAAAGCTTGGTCCTGCAGGTGCTGCACCATACACAGCAGGAGGGGTGTCTCTCGAGGTGTGGAACTGCCTTCCCTGGGACACTCAAAAACGTGGCAGAATCATGCCCTTTTTGGCGTGCAGCTGCCAGCAGCCAGAGGTGAGGGACGCATCACACCCTACCCACCTGAAAGGCACAGTCTGTGCACAGATTCCCGTGCCTGGCGGCCCCCGCACACTATCAGTCAAATCCCCCTGGAGTAGAGGATGGGGAGCCTGCATACCTCAACCTCCAGCCGTCCCAGGAGCCAGCCAACAGTCGCTTCCCTATCACTTCCCGAGGACATTAGGGGGACACCCAGCTCCGATACAGTTGTTATACGTTACTGGGAGCCAGTGAAATGCCGAGATCGAGAGAAGCATAAGATGCAACAAACTCACTTGGTGGGTTTTAAGTCAGCCCGAGTACCGCATTTCCTTCTGGGTGACCTTCCGGGGGGGACAAAGCAGTGGCGAGCAGGGCCATAGGCCAAGGGGGGACGGAGCAATGGATGTAAAAGTTATGCTTGTACAGTAGGCTAGGTTCTATACACACACTCTCTGTTCTCCATTCAGAGAAGCAAGAGATGTGTTCCGGGGCACATCCCAACCAGGTACAAATGTTCCAGATATGCAGCAGGGCTCATTATGGGCTGTGGGCCCAGCATACGAAATCTGCCATGCACATTTTGCAACTGGCTATTGGCCACTTGCAACCAAGTGGATGCTATGATGGCACCTGGTGCCTCCACCATCTGGAGGTGCGTGCCTGGAGTTCCTTGGGTATGAAGTGTTTCCACACACTGATACCACACACCTGTTATATTTTATCTGCACAATCAGAATGAATTTCAGGAACCAAAAAGTTGTGTTGAAAAATATGACTTTCGAGCAGTCTGGCCCCAAAATGGCAACCAGGTATTCCGTTTTGGTGACTATAACCCTGGGTTAAGGAGCCATTTGGTGTCTGGCTTATATTATCTGAGTTTCTAACACTGAGTGTTAGAAAGGACCATATAGAGGCTTGGAAGGTCACAATCAGCCCTCAGTCTCAAGGTTTAAAAGCCCACAGTGCTTTAAGTCAAATCTCCCTCTCTCAGCTCCTATAAACCAGCATCTTAAATTCTGAGAGAACAAAAGAAGTTACTTTATACCATGACAGACTACATCCACCTAGGCCAGTATTGTCTACTCTGACTGTTAGCCAGGGACACAAGGGGAGGAGAGGACTTCCTTCATCATCATTTACCTGAGAGATCATTTCACTGGAATTGCTAAGGAACAATTGAAGCTGGAGCCACCTGTATGCAAAGGCGTTGTTCCTACAACTGAACTACAGGTTCTCCTGAAAAACACTTTCGCGTGGCAATGCCTTTGCCAAGCTGGTGTTCTGGAGATCTTTGGCAGGGGGTGATGAGATCCGGGAGCCGAAGACACCTGCAGGGCACCAGGTTAGCAAAGGATGTTGTACAGAAATAAGATCATGTCCATGATATGAGAGCCATCTTCAGATGCCTGAAAGGCTGCTACAAAGAAGATGGAGCCAGACTGTTTTCTGCTGCTCCAAGAGGGGAGAACTCGAGGCAATGGATCCAAATGACAAGGAGATTCCGACTCAACACTGGGAAGAACTTTCTGACAGCAAGAGCTCTTCAACAACAGAACTGACTACCTGGGAAGGTGGCAAATTCTCCTTCACTGAAGGTTTTAAAGCAGAAGTTGGATGGCCATCTGTCAGGTCAGGGCTTCTCTAATTGTGATTCCTGGATTGCAGGGGGGTTGGACTAGATGAGTCTTTGGGTCCCTCCCAACTCCACAATTCTATGGTTCGTCAGTGCCCTGGAATTAGTGCCGAGTTGAAATCTGTTGATGCTTTGTGCACTCCCCCCTGCCCCACATGAAAGACACCTCCCCTTTCTCTCTGATATTTTTTGCACCCTCTTGGCAAAAGGGTACAGAACTGTTCACAAGGCTGTAGCTGTTAAAGAAAATAGAAAGCAACCCTCCCCCTGCACTGCTGAGACAATTGCTGCCAGCCCTCCCAATCTTGCCAGGCAAGAGTCGATAAGAGCTATGGCAGAACATAATAATAATTATAATATAATAAATTTTTATTTATACCCCGCCCTCTCTAGCCAGGGCCGAGGCTCAGGGCGGCTAACACCAAATATAAATTACAATAAAACATAATAGAAACAACAACAACAACAAATAGTTAATTAAAATATGGCTTAAAATACAGCTTAAAATGCAGCCTCATTTTAGTAAAGGTAAAGGTACCCCTGACCATTAGGTCCAGTCGTGACCGACTCTGGGGTTGCGGCGCTCATCTCGCTCTATGGGCCGAGGGAGCAGGCGTTTGTCCGCAGACAGCTTCCGGGTCATGTGGCCAGCATGACTAAGCCGCTTCTGGCGAACCAGAGCAGCGCACGGAAACACCGTTTACCTTCCCACCAGAGCGGTACCTATTTATCTACTTGCACTTTGACATGCTTTCAAACTGCTAGGTTGGCAGGAGCAGGGACCGAGCAACAGGAGCTCACCCCATTACGGGGATTCGAACCGCCGACCTTCTGATCAGCAAGCCCTAGGCTCTGTGCTTTAACCTACAGCGCCACCCGCGTCCCTCTCATTTTAGTAGTAGCCCATAAATCAAGACCATAAAGGGAGGAAACATCAGATATTCACCCGAGCCAGCTATCCATGCTGGTCCTACATGGGACAGCAAAAAAGCCAAGGGTCAGAGTGAATCTATGCCGAAGGCCCGGCGGAACAGCTCCGTCTTGCAGGCCCTACAGAAAGATGTCAAATCCTGCAGGGCCCTAGTCTCTTGTGACAGAGTGTTCCACCAAGTCGGGGCCAGTTCTGAAAAGGCCCTGGCCCTAGCTGAAACCAATCTAACCTCCTTGAGGCTCAGGACCTCCAAAGTGTTGTTGGAAAGGGGATGCCTAACCCCAAACCTTCCAACCAGAGGTAGTCCTGTATCAATTGGAGACAGCCAGGGTTAGAGTACAGCAAGGTAGGGAGCAATAACTTTTCCCAAACAGAGGATTTTCCAGGGCTTTAATTTCCTCATAGAATTTCTACCTTTTTCTAACTTCATGAGTAACAATGGACAGACAGTGCCCACTTCAAAGACGCTATGAGGCAAGCTTGGCGGTTTTGAAGGCCGTAGCTTTCCTTTGCTAAAGACAAGTAAAACAAATGTACTAAGTTAGATTGCCCTCAAGGGCTTCAGGAAAATCTTCCAATGCAAATTACTCTATGCAAGTTACTTGGATATGCATGAGAAAGTTTACCAAAAAAAAAAGCCACCACATCCCTGGCGAGGAGTGTACCTCAGATGCCTAGACAAAAGGTGTGTAATCTCTTCTTGCGTTCAGAATGAGGCTTCCTTTGTCATCAATGGTGCCATCATGTTACAAAATGAATCAAGCCATAGGGGGCCCATTTAGTCCAGAATCCTGTTCTCACAGCAGCCAACCTGGTGCCCAAATAGGAAGCCCTCAAGGTAGACGAGCTCAACAGCAGTGCTCTCCCCACATGTAAGTCTCAGCCATTGTGGTTAATAGCTATTGATAGCCTTGTCCTCCACGAACATGTCTAATCCTCTTCTAAAGCCACACAAGTGCAAGAACACATTCCATAGTTTAGTGATGAAAAAGTTATCACTTCTTCCAGGAGGCAGGGCGGGGGGGGGGGGGGAGCAGGCAGATTTTTGCCTGTCCCCAGTCCAATTTTCGAAAACTGAACCTCACAGCACTCCTTTCCATAGAATCACAGTTGGAAGGGACCCCTAGGGTCCTCTAGTCCAATGCGCTGCAATGCAGGAATCTCAACTAAAGCATCCGTGACAGAGGGCCATCCAACCTCTGCTTAAAAACCTCTAACGAAGGAGAACAGGGGAGACTGTTCCACTGTCTAACAACTCTTACTGTCAGAAAGTTTTCCTGATATTTAGTCGGAATCTCCTTTCTTGTACCTTGAAGCCATTGGTTTGAATCCTACTCTCCAGAGCAGGAGATTCTGACTTGCTAATCACCATTGTTATTGCTTTTTATTATTAGCACACTGATTGGTCGTTCTCCGCTGACCATCGTTATTTGATACCATTAAAATATTCCCAGAGTGCTAAAGCGTACGTGGTTGCTCCCTTTTAAATGATTGTTATTATTTTTCTTTAAATTAAGGGCAAAGCTAGCAGCACAGCAAAGCTTCTCCCACTAGCCATCTGCTCTGCCTGCAGACATCTCAAACAGGAACAGAACATAAGCAGTCATCAGTGACAAAGATTATTTTGCCTAGATGAACCGTCCCCGACCAGGTGCCCTCCAGATGTTCCTGGCATTTATTTTATTGTGTGTGTGTGTGTGTGTGTGTGTGTGTGTGTGTGTGTGTGTGTACAAACACACACACTGGGAAAGGCTACTTTGAAGGGAAAGCAAGCTACATACTTCATCCATGATGTTTCCACAGGTATCAAGACAAAGAAACCAGCCTCCAGAGTGAAAAGCTAGCTGGAAAATATAAGCAGCCTGGGCAGAATATCTGTAAATAAGGGGCTTGCAATAGGAAGCTACTGTCCCAGAAGAACACAGACAGCAGTGTTAGAAATGCAGCTATGTATGCTAATTGGCACCTTAAGCCTAGGTTGCAGTCGCCACAATGGAATGTCTAGGCACCTTCTCTTTTTTTTGGCAAGGAGAATCGTTTTTATTGTTGTTATTTTTATGATCTAGTTCATTTCTCCTGGCACCTGGGAAATTCTTAACACTGACAGGAAGCTGCCTGATACAGAGTCACCCATCCCACTCAGCGCTGTCTCCACTGACTGGCAGCAGCACATCTCCAGGGTTCCAGGCAGGGAGTCTTCTCCCAGTCCTACCTGAAGATGCTAAAGATCAAAGCAGGGAAGTTGTGCAAAGCAGAGACTCCACTGAGTGGCAGCCTCTCCCCTTCAAGCCCACCAGGCTCCCTTCAACTGCCAAACATAAGAAGAGCCTGCTGGATCAGACCCCACTGCCCACCTAGTCCAGCCTCCTCTTCTGACAGGGGCCAACCAGGTGACTTTTCTGGGAAACCCACAAGCAAGATCTGAGCATAAGAGCAACTCTGCCCCTCCTGCATTTCCCAGCTGCTGGCATCCAGAAGCATGTTGTTGTTGTTGTTGTTGTTGTTGTTGTTGTTACTGTATTATTATTAGTTATACCCCGCCCATCTGGCTGGGTTTCCCCAGTCACTGGGCAGCTTCCAACAAAAGATTAAAAATACATTAAAACATCAGTGATTAAAAACTTCCCTAGTTCGGGTGGAGAGCAAGCCCATCATGTGACAATTTTGGAGAGGGGCTTGGCCCTCTATGTCCCTACCCCTCCTCAGAGTGTGTCTCTGGCAAAACTAACAGCTGATCCAGACGACTGAAGCCCTGGGGCACGTTTTGGGGGGTGCAGCGTGGAATTCAATGATGGAGCTGACTCTTCAAAAAGTTCTGCTATCAGAATAACAACAGATCCAAAGTCAACAGAAGGGTTAGGCCACTTCAGTCACCAAACACCTGATACCACCCAGGTCCATCCACAATTTCAGCCAAAGAGCCATTGACAAAAAAATATAGAAAAAAGTAAAATGTAATCTTTGTTCCTTATCTAGGCTTATCTCCGAACCTCTGAAAAGCAAATATTGACACTATCCCAACACCAGGAAGTCAAAAGAGGAAACTTCTTTTTGACAGAATCAACACTATGCTCAATTGTTCCTGGCCTATTATAATTTCATTTTGCGCGCTCTCCCTCTCTCTCTCTCTCTCTCTCTCTCTCTTTCTCTCTCTCTCTCTCACACACACACACAAACACACACACACACGTACAAAAGCACCTGCGATTCCTTGCACACGTAAGGGAATGGCAGATGAAAGAGGGGTGATTTCGTTTTTTAAACCACCTATGACAGATAGTGCCTCGGTAGAAGACCAGGCCGGAGGCACAACCTCCATAATCACACTATAATTTGTAGTTACGTGTTTTTGCCCAAACCGCAAGAGACTAGGCATAGCTGGAAGAGGTGTGCTTTAGAGCCCTTGGCACCAATTAAGGTGCAGCAGGGACATTATCCATGGGGTATTTGCCACCACAACCCCCACCTCTTGACTCAATGTGCAGGTGGGAGGAATGAGAACAGATTGCTAGGCAGAAGAGACCCCTGTCACACACTGGTTCTGCAAATGCAGGAGAATTTCACCGGGTCTCTTTTGGTACCACATTTGTAGATGCAAGGGAGAGAGAATACCACAGGCTCAAGGAAGCATAAAAGATATTCTTTCCATGTATTGGCACACTGAAACGGAACACACACCACTATACTGTCAGCCCACTGTGAAAACATCACCCAATAAACACTCACCCCCTGCAACAGAACATCACACCACAGCTCCTTTTAAAATCTCTTATATCTATCACACCTGCTTTTCTGCAATAGTCTGCCCCAGTGTGAGGGCAGTGAGAAATTCAGAAAGCGCCACCAGCTATTAACTTGTCTGCATCAAGTTCACACCCTTTGGGTGATTTGGACTACAACTCCCATCATCGACAGCTGCACAGCTGATGGGTGCTGCAGTCCCCGAACAGGCAAAGGCTACTCTGCCGACCCTTGGCCCTACGTAGCAAAAGCCCCTTGAACCCAGACCCTCTGAGGCGACATGACATTTCCACAAAGCTTTACAAGGCAGCACCTGTGACAGAGACAGCAGCGTTAAAGGGAGCGTGCTTAGACTGCCGATTCTGCCCAGCAGATGAAAATGAATTTAGAGAGAATATGTTAAATGGGTATTACGCCGCATCAGCCGACTAACACATATTCCCAAGGGACACCCCCACACACACACTCAATCAGCAGTGGAGATTGAGCTCCATTGCTACCCTCACTGTTTCTCCTCCTGCCCCAAAATGTTATCTCCCAAACTCAGTCATCTCATCCTCAGTGCCTTAATCTGGATTGGCCCCAATTTTTTAAAGAAAGATGTAATGATCACCAGTAGCCCAAGCAGAACAAAAGCCTGGCTGCCCACTTGACCCAAATACAGGCCAACGGTTGTATGCTTGATATGTGGGGCCGGGGGAATCCAAGAGACAAATTCATGCTATGCTGGCTATGCTGTGCCTCTACAGTTGGAGGCTCTGAGGAATCCTAATTGCTGAAAACCATTGGGGGGGGGGAGGGCTGGTTTGTGGCCTTCCCACTGAGGCATTTGGTTGGCCAATGTGAGAACAGAATACTGGACTAGTTGGGCCACCAGTCTGACCCAGCAGGCGAGTCTCCTGTTCTTAGGAGCCCCTTTTTCTACCCTTAACTGGAAAGATTTGAGACCGCACCCAACCCTGCTGCAGTGTCAGTCTGTTTCGGGGTAACCCCGACTAATACAGGGGGTGCCCAAGCATTAGATACTGAAAAGCAAGCCCTGCATTCCATCAAGAAACAGACCGTATGCATAATCAACTGATAATGATCCCTATGCCAACTAGGGTATTGTCAGGGATGGGGGAACCTGTGGTCCTCTAGATGGTGTTTGATTCACAGCAGCCAGTGTGGGAGGCAGAGATATAATCTAACAGGTTGCAGTCACCACAACGGTATGTCTTGGCACCATTCCCCCCCCCCCCATGGTGATTATTATTGGTAGTAGTATTATTCATTTCTATAGCACTTTATACTTTAAAAAACAAATCTCAAAGCAGCTTACAACGCATGAAAACATCAAATCAAACAATCCAGAATAAAACAAATTCAAGCTTCAAGGAAAATCTTTCAGATCCTTCTCTAAGTGATATTTTGCTTTGCCCAGTCACCAACCTGGCACCCAGAGATCTTCACTTGGCCAAAACTGGACCTGCACCAGTCGCAAAACGTGCCTGGCACCTGGCTAATTCCTAGCACTGGCGGGAAGTGGTCAGGGTAGACAGACAAAGAAATCTAACACATCTGGAGGAAGGCAAGTTGGCGAAAGGAGCTCCAGGCGGTGAGCTCTCTATTGCTCTCTTGCCATGGTGTCTTTGTGTGTTAACAGTGCCATCGACTTTGCAAGAGCACAGTGGCTAACACACTCTAGTACAACTGACTCTCCTAACCCCAGAGGTAGCTATTAACTTTCCACCGTTTGTAAGAAAATGCCAACAATGCCATATTACTAAGAGAGAACATTATAAAATGAATTGTAAGGTGCCAGGTTGTAGGTGCATCATTGCTGTTGTTACTTATTGATAACAGCCACACCACACAAACTAAATTCAAATTCCACAGCAAAGAAAGCCCACACTAAACCAGACAACTTAGTGCATTAAAGAATTGTGCGCACCGCACATTTTTAGCAATGCTGAAGTGCTGTGATGAGGAGCCCGTATCGGCCTTCAACTGCTCTACACACAGAGAAAGGCATGAGGATGTGCTGCTCAAATCCAGGCCCCCCCCCACCTGGTCAAATAAAGTGGCATTATTGAAGAAGAAATGTAATGCTTGTGCCCTCCTACTCTTGGATAGAGGCAGCAACTTGATCACAATCCATGTGCACTCTTGGGCATTACGATAACCGGTCATAGCACAAGCACACGTATCAGAGAAGGCACCGAGTCCGCAAAGCACTCCCACCATAACTCCTCAACCATACACAATGTTAACTGCAGCAGACTCACCCCCACCAACAAACAGCATCTATGCTAACAGGAGTCATATGTTATCTCTTCATTGCGACTGAGCATTAAAAAAAAAGGTTCACATTGGCTTTACTGGACAGCTGCAAGTTCTCAAATTAGTAAATATTATTAATGATTTCCCCTGTTCTGAACACATGCACAAAGACATGCTCATGGATTTAGAAACAAACCTTTCATTTATCGGAGGTGTGGCTAACTCGTGGTCCTCCAGATTCCATCGTTTGTGGCTGATGGGAGTCTTTGGACTATAGCATCTGGAGGGCTACAGGTTAGCCACCCCCCTCGGAACCATTTACACACACATTATTAAGCTTTTCTCCTTTCCCTCACATGCACACAAGGGAACTTTATCAACACCCGATATTCAAATACAATGAGGAGGGGGTTACATAAACTCCCCGCTCTCACAATTCTCCATGTTAAATTAGAAATCCGCACACCCTTTTATTCCACAATCCCCTGCAAATAAAAACACCCCTTAGGTTTCTTTGGGTGGAAGGGTGGGCTATAAATTTAAATGCAAGAAAAATTATTCATATCCCCATAACAAAACACACAAGCACTGGGAGAATAATTCAGAACCCCTCCCTCACAATTCTCTCCCACACCCTTATAGGGAGAATTGATTCATTTGTTGCTTTTGTATTTTTCACTGTTTTTAATTATCTTATGTGTAAATCACATTGAGCCAATATTTTAGAAGGTGATTAAGAAATACAGGATAGCAGAATAAATAATGATAATAGAAAATGGGTCATTAAATCCTCAACACAGACATGAACTGGAGAGCTCATTAGCAGTTCCCACTCCCCAAAATAATCCCCCATGGTGACCTCCCCACATGCAAATAAATGGAGAGGGCTCCTTAATCTCCCTTAAGAATTTTCATTATACTGTACAGATAACAAGAAGGGAGTAAATTATCCACTCCCACTCACAGCATAATAACGGGAGAATTTAGTTAACCCCATATATGCAGCATTGGTTTGTTTTCATCCCCAATTCATAAACTGGGAGGGGGGTTATTAATGCCTCCCCCTATACATCAGGGAAGGAGAGCATCTTCACAACTTTCCCACATTCCTCATAAGGGAGTAGAAATGAGCAGACCTTCCCTTACCTGTCAAAAAGGAAGGGATGCACCAATAACGGTCTACTTCACATATTTGGGGGGGGGGTAATTAACCTGCTCTCAATATTCCCCCACAATATATTAATTCCTCAAACCTTCAGAGAAGGGAAAGTTATTCAGGTCCCTCTCCCATCAGATCCCACTTACCTCTACACTATCTTTTTAATGTTTATCTTCCCTATCCCCCAGTTTAAGAGTTCCACTGAACTGGTGGTGTATTCTGTCCCAGACTTTCTACTGGGGTGCAAGGGGGCAAGTGGAGTTGCCCCACTCTGCTTGCTAGAGTCACCCAACCCATTTCCCCCACAGACAGAAAAAGGAGAGGACATAAAGAACCACCCCCTCTGCAAGTAGTTGGAGGGGTCCTTTCCACTCACTCCCCCAGTGTTTTTATTTCTCTTCTGCTCCCTTTCATTTAATAATTCCAAAGCATTGCGTGACAGGATGGTCACTGCCCCCTTGTTTCCTTCGGGGGAGGTGTCAACCCATTCCTGTGGGTGCCCTTCACCTAATTCCCCTCTTTAATTTTTCACACCCCTCCACTATAATTTGAGAAGGGGGGGGGGTCCTTAACCCTACACACACACAACCTTTCTGAGCAGGGAGAAAGAGGGGAGACAGCAGTTCTTCCCCTTTTGTGTATTAATCCCCATTTCAATTCCTGACCCATGGGTTTGAGGAAGGGCGATTCTTGATCCCCCCTCAACCTGGCACACATTTCTGAATTCAGAAAGTGGGGAGAGGGAATTCTGTTTGCTGTCCCGCTACATTTAGCTACAACCTTCCCCCCTTCTAATCACACCTGTAAATTGGGGCAGAAGCCCTTTTGTCCCTTACTGAAGGATGGGAAGGGGGATATCACACCCTAAATTCTCTCTCTCTCTCTCTCTCTCACACACACACACACACACACACACGTCAATATTGTAACCTCAAACCACCAAACAGGCTTTTAACATCTTTTCTGAGGGGAGAAGGAAAATAGGGTGTCACTCCTCCCAATTTATCCCACCCTCAAAACAGCCCCATTTTCCTCTGTCATAAAACTGAGGCTACTTAATTCTCTTTCTAAGGAAGTGGGAGAAAGGAAAGCGGGGGACAGGACATCTTGTCGCCCCCTTAACCCCGTTTCCCCAAATAGCCAATTTTCCTTCACATCCGCTAATAACCCTTCCCCTCACACCCATAAATGGGGTGTGTTTGTGTGTGGCCTTTTAGAATCCTGAAAAATGGGGTAAGTAACCAGTTCCCTAAATTCAAAGCACCCCCATTTGCCTCAAATGTAAACTACCTTTTTCGGAAGGGGGGAAGGGATAGAGAAAATAGGGATCATGTGTCGGCCTCTCAGCAACCCCCAACCCCCCCAAAAGGATATAATTGAAAAGACAGCCCTTCAACTCTCCTTTCTGAAGGGGGGGAACAAGGAAGGGGTGCCACTACGAGGGTATTCTGGGCTTCCCTCCCTAAGGGGGTGTCAACCGGTTAGGGCATCACCATTTCCTCCATCTTCCCCCTCAGCCCCCCCAAACCCCACTACTACCATTCCCCCCCCCTCACACCAGAGGCAGGTGCCATTCTGGGCCCCCTTCCTAAGGAGATGTCAGCTGGGATGCCTGCCAGCCAGCCAGCCAGCCGACACCCCCCATCCCTCCCTCTTCCCCCCTCTTCTCTCTTCCCTCTATCCTCTTCCTTGCCCCTCAAGGACTTCCCCACACCAATCATTTCACCTCTCTCTCTCACACACCCTTGAGGCACAGCTGTCAACTTTCCCCTTTTCTTGCGAGGAATCCTATTCGGAATAAAGGAATTTCCCTTTTAAAAAAGGACAGCTATGCCTTGAGGAGAGAGTATTCTGGGCTTCCTAAGAAGGGGGGTATGTCAGCCAAGCGCATCCAACCCCCCCCACCCCGTTTTTCTCACCCCCCTCCCTCGGCCTTCCTCCTCCCACCACTTCTCTCCTCTTCTTCACCCCTCAAAGACACCCAGATGGGCAGCATGCCTGTGTGTGCGTGTATATGTTTGTATGTATGTATACGTTTTCCCTCACACACGCAGATGGGGTGATGCTGAGCTTCCCTCCTTGGGGGGGGGAGGTGTCTTCCTCCTCCTCCCTCCTCTTCCTCACCCCTCAAAGACCCCCCCTCCCAAATACACACACGCATAATATTCCCCAAACGTATGAAGCGATGCTGAAGCTTCCCTCCCCTCAGTCAGTCAGCCAGGCGCCTCCATCCCATCCCTCCCTCTTTCCTTTCTCCTCATCCCCCCCACTCCCCCCCCCACTTAATTTCCCCCTCACGGACCTGAGGCGAGCGCGGGCTTCCTTCCCTGAGGGGCTGCCAGCCTCCCCACCGCCTCCACCCCGCGTCCTCCCTCACGGAGCTATTCCCTCCTGGCGACCCCCGAGGCGGCCGTGAGGGGCTTCCCTCCTTCCTCCCTGAGGGGGCGCCCGCCCTGCGCCTCCACCCCTCGGCCCGGGCTCACCCGGTGGGCGCGCGTGAGGCTGAGGTCCTTCATGACCTCCTCGAAGGCCGCCGTCTCCTCGGCCTGCTTCTGGTTGTGCAGCGCGATCTTCTCGCTGAATTTCCGCGGGTTGTTCGACGAGGCCGCCATCTTCCCCCGTCCGCATCCCTCCCGCCGCCGTCGCCGCCGCCGCCGCCCCCTCCCGCTCCGGGCGCCAGTGCGCCTGCGCACCCGCGCGCGCCCTCCCTCCCTCCCTCCTCCCCCACCTGGCCGCCGCGCGTCCAACCAAACAAGCAAAATCCGGGCGACTGCGCAGGCGCGAAAGTCAAGAGAGGGCTGGCAGGGGAGGCGGCGCGGCGGCCGACTGCGCACGCTCCGCCCACAGGCGCGCGACTGCGCAGGCGTAGGAACGGGCAGAATAGAAGGAGGAGGGGGGGAAGGAGGAGGACGGCTTGCGGAGCGGAGGCTCGGACGCAGCGCGCAGGCGCGAGCGAGAAGTGGGCTGGTCGGAGAGAGAAAAGGACTCGGGATGCAACAACGCGCACGCGCAAAATAAAAAGAGAGGGAGGGAGGACTGGAGGCGAGGCGCGGCGCGGCGCGCACGCGCGGACCAAAAGGTGGGTGGCGAGGAAGCGAGAGGGAGGTGTTGGTTTTGCGCACGCGCAAGCTTGGAAATGGGCAGAATAGGTGGGAAGCGAGGAGGGGATTGGCTCGCGAGAGACGAGTGGAGCCACAGCGCGCAGACTCACAAGCGGAGGGGGAAATGAAACGAGGCGACAAGGCGCATGCGCCGCGCTTTCTCATCTCTCTTATAGACATCCCTCCGCTGCTTTTCGCCGCAGGCGCAGAAAGCTGCTTTTTGTGCCCCCCCCCCCGCTCTGTCAAGCGCATGCGCAGTGCTTTCTCTCCTTTCTCAGGCCCTCCTTCCTTGGTAGGCCGACTCCCCCCCATAATTAAACCTCCCCCTCTCTCAATTTCTTGATTAGTTTAAGCCTCCAACACACGCAACCTGCTCTTGTTGCTCCATATCTGACAAGAGATAGTCATATTATGAGAAATAATGGAGCCTCCACAGACAGGAGCAGTCTACCCCCAAATGATGGCTCTAAAATGAAAAGCCACAGCAGAGGGGAGGCTGCCTAGTCTGATGTTCAGTGATAGGCTGCCTCTGAACATTTTATCGTTTTATTTAACAATATATGTTGTTGTTTAGTCTATTAGTCGTGTCCGACTCTTCGTGACCCCCTGGACCAGAGGATGCCAGGCACTCCTGTCTTCCACTGCCTCCCGCAGTTTCGTCAAATTCATGTTGGTTGCTTCTATAACACTGTCCATCCACCTCGTCTTCTGTCATCCCCTTCTCCTTGTGCCCTCAATCTTACCCAACATCAAGTTTTTTCCAGTCTTATCTTCTCATGAGGTGGCCAAAGTATTGGAGCCTCAGTTTCAATAACAATATATAAAGGTAAAGGGACCCCTGACCATTAGGTCCGGTCGTGGACGACTCTGGGGTTGCGGCGCTCATCTCGCTTTATTGGCCGAGGGAGCCGGCGTACAGCTTCCGGGTCATGTGGCCAGCAGGACTAAGCCGCTTCTGGCGAACCAGAGCAGCGCATGGAAACGCCACTTACCTTCCCGACAGAGTGGTACCTATTTATCTACTTGCACTTTGAGGTGCTTTCGAACTGCTAGGTGGGCAGGAGCTGGGACCGAACAACGGGAGCTCACCCCATCGCGGGGATTCGAACCACGAACCTTCTGATCGGCAAGTCCTAGGCTCTGTGGTTTAACCCACAGCGCCACCCATGTCCCATAATAGATAGATAAATATATGGATTGAAACCAACTCATTTCTGCTCAGTCAGACCCATTGAAATGAATGGACCTAAGTTAGTCCTATCCAGGAATCTCTGAGCAGGGCTAGTTCTGGATGAACCCCGCATCTCTTAAATCGTTTACATAACTTGGTGCAAAATAGTCATTTTAAAAATAAAAAAGCAATTAGAAACACATAAAATTATCAAAATACAGATAAATCCTACGAAGTCTCTCTGGATATGAAGGTTGCAGAAATAGACGTTTCAGATATCGGTCTCTGGTACCACCATGAATTTCCCATAATCCTCTTTGGGAGCCATCTCAACAGAAAAGACCATGGCGACATGCAGTGGAGGACAGTTCTGCAAGTCAACCTTTCTGCGTATTTGAAGCAGTTGCCTTCATCGATGCAAAGCGCACCTTGCATCCGACTCCAGAGTAGAGACGGTGGGCTATATGCAATGCTAAGACGGACTCTAGTCCCAAGTTAATGGAGCATTAATTTAAGTGGGTCAGATCCATGGGCTTCAGTTAGCCATGCCAATTATCTTTTAAATGTGTAAACTCTGAGCATGACTAATTTTGGAGACAACCCCATGTTTTTATTTCTAGAAACCTTCCATCTCTTCGTGTTTTGTCATGTTTTGGCCAGTCTCCACAATGGGGGGGACGGGACCATATGCAGTTTTGTTTTTCACTCGGAGTCAGCCCTCGGCCCAAATGGCACGGAGGAGGCAAGACAGGCTTTTCCAGTGCCGCAAATCTGACAGAAGCACAAGCACACTTTTGTACCCCTTCTGCACTGAGAACTTAAGGAGAGCGCTGCTGGACACCACCACCACCAAGAACGAAACTCTGGCAGAAAACACCCCAGGTACTTTTCACGGAGCAGTATCAAAACTCATTTTTATTGTAAATAAACACCAGCGAGTTCTTGCAGCATGGAGGTTGCAGTTTGAAAGGAGGCGAAGTGGTTGTAGACCCACAATGAGGCCGTTCTCCATGGGTGCAGGCACGCTGTGTGAGAGAACAAGCACACCCCTCCTGGCCAACCTAAACTGACTTAGATCTTATCCTCCCGTCCCATTCCCCAAATCCAGAGAAAGATACCCAGGAAAGCAGGATTGAGGCAGTCACAAAGCTACTTGAGAAGTACCTTACACCTGCAATTTATGTTCCTTTTGACACACTGTTATGTGCTGCAATTTCCCTGCAGTAACTTACCTCTCTTTTGCACAGGCTTCCTCAAACTGGTGTCCACAGGTTGAATTTTTTACTACCATCAGCTCCAGCCTGTGCTGGTTGGGTCCAGTGTTTGAAATTCCCCAGAACTTTGAAGTGGGGTGACTTTTACCCATCGCAACCATGTGGAGATCTCTGGGTGCCAGACTGGCAACTGACATCTCCCTCTGACTGGCCCCTCCAGCTTTCTTAAGAAGGTCAGCGGAAGAGCTGATTTTTTTTGCATTTAACTCCGGACCCGCCCCGTTAATCCATACAACCCTGTGAGGTGGGCTAAGAGACTGGGACTGACTCCAGGGTCGCCCAGTGAGCTTCATGACTGAGTGGGGATTTGAACCCTGATCTCCCAGGTCTGACACTCTAACCGCTACGCCACCCTGCCTTCCCACAGCCCTTCTGCTAGGGAGAAGCTCTATAAATTAAGTAGGTAAATAAATAGAGGGGAAGCAAAATGTCACTTACAGAAGGATCTGAAAGATTTCCCTTGAAGCTTGAATTTGTTTTATTCTAGATTGTTTCATTTCATGTTTTCATGTTTTGCAAACCATTTCGAGATTATTTCTTTGAAATATAAACCGGTATGGAAATGAAATGAACAGTAATAATAAATCTCATTGGAGTAAAAAAAAGTTGTGCGTTTTAAAACTCTCAAGTTAAAGGGGGAACCACACACAAAAACAAGTCTTTTGGTTAGAAATCTCATCCCACTTCAAAGTTCTGGACCACCCACACATGCAGAACACATCCTCTGAAAAAAATGCTGCATATCAGATAAGTAAATCTCTGCATCTCCCCTCCCCCTTACTTTACTTTCCTGTGAGAGGGGAGGCGAGCCTGCCGCTCGAACATTTTTAAGTGCATCAAAATAATTTGGAACGTCAACGCATCGAAACGTGCTTAGAAAAGCCTGCTTTAATTTCGCATCTTGGCAGGGAAGGGTGGGAAGTTCTCCAAGAGTCCACGATCTGTTAAGACAGAAGCGAAAAAGCTGACTAGCAAAAGGCATGAACGGCCAGGGATGCATTCTCGCCTGTTCCAAACAGCTCGCTTTGTTTTGTGGGTTTGTAGCTCGTTCCATCCTATAAGCCGTGGCTCAGGCCTGTGCGGTTAAATGCATTAAGAGAGTCTTCAGCCAGCAGCAACGCTACAGTACAGGGGCTTCTATGGCTCAGGGAGCAACTACAGAGGAGGAGCTGTGCTAACTCCACTCCGTGGAATATAATCATCATGGGGGATAAGGCATGGCAACCTCTGGCCAGCTCCACTACGCAGCAGGACCCCTCTAGAAACATAGGTAACTAAGTATACAGAGTAGGACGCTTGGTCCATTTAGGTTGGTATTGTCTACTCTGACTGGCAGCAACATCTGTCCCCGGTTTGAGGCAGGGAGTTTTCCCCAGCCCTACCTGGAGTTGCCACTGGGACTGAACCAGGGACCATCTGCCAGGGATGCTTTTCTGCATCGCAGGGGGTTGGACTAGATGACCCACAGGACCCCGTCCAGCTCTACAGTTCTGTGTTTCTACAATCTACGTGCAAAGCACAAAAATGTTTCCTGTCTTTTGAGCAGCAAGCTTGCCACCAGGCGCAAATGTTCCCGTGATACCGCAGGGCAGCAGGGCACTATGGGCATTGTGGGAAATTAAAAATGGCAGGTTCAAGGCCAGCTTAAAAATTAAAGGGGAGGTCGGCCCTAGGGGGCGGGGTGGGCTTTGCCAGGGGCTGGCAGTTGCCCGGGGGGCACTGTGTGGTGATGTGAGACCTGGCAGAACAGGGTCTTGTCTACAGTGGCTCCCTATTTGTGGGAGGCTCACTTGGCAAGTTCATTATACAAAATGTTCCTATTAAACCAGGCCTTTGGCTGATTGACAATGCCCTCCCTTTTAAATGCGTTGTGGGAGGGGGGATTATTAGATTGTTGTTGTCATTTTTATTATGTATTTTGTGTTGCTTATATTGTAATTTTACATTGTGAACTGCCCAGAGATCTTCAAGCAGAAGGCAGCATACAAATTTAATAAATAATAAGAAAAATAATGACCTACAACACTTATTTTGAATCAGTCCAACCCAGAGAGCACCTCCTTGGCCCATCTCTGGCCCAGACCAGAGTTACTCCTGCAGCGTTAAGGTGTGTTGCGGTGGGGGGGGGCAGCCAGCTGACTTGGGAAAGGCAGCCCCAAGCAACTTAAAACTGGGAAATCTGGGGGAGCATTGCTGTCCTGCGAGAACAACATGGGGAAGCAGGGTGGAGCACCAACCTTAAGCTCAATTTCTTTTTCTGCCCATGAATGTGCTGTGCTAGGCGCTGCACAATTGCTAATTGCATTTGAATTGCTTTATTCCTTACATGTTGCTTTGAATATCCCAATTCTAGCTTCCTGTTCCATGTTGCTGCTAATCCTCTCCACTCCTCTCACGCCACTAAAGGCGACAGCAGCAGCTTCTCTTGCAGTTCCTTTAGGGACACGCAGCGGACCACTGGGACGAAGCTTGTGGGCCACCGCTGCTCCACAGAACGCGGTTTGGGAACTCTGGTTTTTGAGAGAGAGAAAGAAGACTACCCAAACTGGTGTGCGATGTACTTGTGTTTAAAATGTGCTTTTCGGGGGGGGGGAGTGAACAGGCACACCTGCTAGGATGAGATCACACATTTTTCATCTCCTCTGTGAGTTCCTCCACCCCAGCCAGCTGCCTCATCCTCCTTTATTGCTTTTTCGGAAGTTCAAGATGTCCTTAGTTTTTTTCTTTTCTTTTAAACTGTCCAGACCAAACGAACTCACATGCACCAATGCTCTGGGGTGCAGTAAAAACTCTGCAGTTCATAATTTTGAGGGGTGGAGGGAGGAGAAAGGAGCTTCTTTTTAAAATAAAAAATACCTGCAAGATGGGGGGGGGAGGAGTTAATGGGGAGCACCACCCATCCCTTCTCGCACAAACCCCACCACAATCCTAGCTCAGTCTTCCTTATAACCTCCTCCAACCCAGGAGGGATGGAACACAAATTGTTGAAAAGTTATGGAGGACCAGAGGGTAAGGTGGAAGACCTTGCTCGCCTGCTGTGAACACAAAACATTTTATTTTCCAAAACGGGGCAGGGCAGGATGTATATCTTTGATGGCATGTGATGCCTTGGGAGACTGGGCTGAAGTCTCAGGGTGGTCACCTCCGAGCTGTGGTCTGTGGCAGAATGACCGGCACGCAGGCAATGCCAGCGAAAGACTCTGGGAAGTGCAAGTCCCTCTCCCACTCATCCGTCTCCGTGTTGTACACCTGTATGATGCTGGTCACGTTGTTCAGGTGCCAGTTGTACCCTCCGACGATGTAGATCTTCTTCTCCAGCAGGCAGCAGCCCGCCTCGGACTGCCCCGCCCGCATGGGGCTGACCGTCGTCCACTGGTTGGCTTCGGGGACATAATACTCCACAGCCAGGACGTCAAAGCAACGATCGACATGGTCCATGCGGCCCCCGAGAGAGTAGATCCTGCTGTTGGCGCTGACCATCGCGTGCAGGACCCGTGGCTCGTTCATGGGGGCTTTGAACTCCCACTGGTCCATGGCGGGGTCGTAGCAGTGCAGGGCCTTCTTGTCCTCGACCGAGATCCCGTAGCCGCCCGATATGTACAGCCTGCCCCCCACCGCAGCCCCGGCGTGCCCCCACGTCCTGCGCTTGAGCGAGCACACGTAGCTCCACTCGTTGGTCCGCGGGCAGTACCTCTCCACCGAGGCCAAGCTACCGGAGCGGTTCCTGCCTCCTGTGGCGTAGACCATGCCATGCAGGACGTTCAGCTGGAACTGGATCCGACTCTCCTGCATAGCCTGAATGCGCAGCCACTGGTTCAGGTGCGGGTCGTAGCGGTAGCAGGCGTCGACCGCCCCCTCGCCGCTGCGGTACTGCAGGTGCTGCCCGCCAACCACGTAGACAAAGTTGTCCAGCAGCGCCACGCAGGTGTGGCTGCTGCCCACCTCCATCTCCGTCAGCTCCTTAAACTGCCGGGCGCTGCCGTCCGGCAGGTAGTAGACCTTGCTGCTCACGGTGCGGTCGTTGTCCGTGTAGGGCGTGCCGCCAAAGGTGATGAGGGAGAGCACGTCCGAGCGGATGGCGGTGCGGGGAGACTGCATCTCGTGCTGCCGGAAGGGCAGGATCTGGTAGTTGAAAGCCTCCAGGAGGTACTGCCGGCACAGGACGTCTTCCACCATGATGTCCAAGGTCTGGACGTGGTCCACCAGCTCGGAGGACTTCATAAGCGGGAAGCGGATGTGGCAGAGGACCTGGCTGGCGTTGCCGCGGCGCGCTGGGTCGTACTGCAGCCAGCGGATGGCGGCCCGGAAGAGGTCAATCTCGCTACAGCTCTTGAGCTTGTTGCTCTGGAGGAAGAAGACGAGGCGCTCCAGGGGAAGGTGGAGGAAGTCCTCCTCCTCGGAAATCTGGAGGAAGTGGCGGAAGGTGAAGGCGTCCACCGACTCCTTCAAGGAAGCAAGGCTGAAGGTGGTGGCCATCTGCCCGATGTTGAGGCAGGTCTCAACGCTCATGGCAGACTTGAGGAACTCCTCGCACAACTCCACCACCGGCACCATCTGCAGGAAGACGGCCGCCCCGAGGACGTCCTGGATGCAGTCCAGGTCCAGCGTCACTTCGGCGCTGTAGGCGAACTCGATGATGTGCTTCAAGCCCTTCGCAGAGACGCCTTTCAGCTCGATCACGTCCTGGTTGGCTTCCCGCATTCCGCCAGTGAACATGGCCCTAGATGTCAAAGAGCCCGAGAGAGAGAGGAGAGTGTTCAGATTCACCATTCCTAGCTTGTCAACACAGGCAACTTCCCCAAAGGCTGCTGAGTGACTCCCGTTTCCACCAAGTTAAAGTTATCCTTTTAACTCATCGACCAACTGTAGTAGTAGTAGTAGAGGGTAGAGGGACCCCTGACCATTAGGTCCAGTCGTGGCCAACTCTGGGGTTGCGGCGCTCATCTCGCTTTATTGGCCGAGGGAGCCGGCGTACAGCTTCCAGGTCATGTGGCCAGCATGACTAAGCCGCTTCTGGCGAACCAGAGAAGCGCACGGAAACACCATTTACCTTCCCGCCGGAGCGGTACCTATTTATCTACTTGCACTTTGACATGCTTTCCAACTGCTAGGTGGGCAGGAGCAGGGACCAAGCAATGGGAGCTCACCCCATCGTGGGGATTCGAACCACCAACCTTCTGATCGGCAAGTCCTAGGCTCTGTGGTTTAACCCACAGCGCTACCCACGTCCCATAGTAGTAGTAGTAGTATTTAACAAATAAGCAATTCAGTAACATTTTAAATTTACCAATCAATCAGTCCAGCTATGACTTCCCCTCCCACCCTCCCTGGTTCCCTCAAAATTTGAATTTATGTGGCATATGATAGTTACTCTATAAGTTCACAAGAAAAACAAAAAGTTCACCCTCACTGCTATTCTTACTCAAATCCTATTTGCGTTTTAACATCTTTACACTGAGTTTTAAAGTATTCTGCAAAATATTTTCCAATTGTTGCGTATTATTCAGGCGCCAGGCAAAAGTATTCCATTTCTACCAGGCCTTCCTTTGACTTTTAATTATCCGTAGCCTCTTTGATTGGGTGGGATCATTCACCCCTACCTTTTGTGTTTTCTTTTTGCTGTACGTGTATGTGTTTTAAGTTACCTTGGTAAAGAAAGTGGCCAATAAATTTAATAAATAATAACAAAAAATAATAAAATTTAAGAACCTTTGCAGCTGCCCCATCGCTAAGGAAACTACCTCCCTAGAGAATTCTGCCCTGACCCTTCTCTGGTGGCTTTTCACCACTTTCTATTCTGACCAGCGTTTGGCTTTTCTGGAGCCCTGAAATTGTTGGCATATTTAGGCAAAATGTCCAAGCATCCTCTTGAGATGCTACCAGACAGGAAAGGGCTTGGCAGACAGGTAAATGAAAAGGGAGTTGACTAACAACAGGGGCCTGTGGGAAGAAGAGAATTTGTAGCTCTTTTGTCTAAGCGCAGCCCAGATGTAGGTCAATTTTACTCTGGAAAATCGAAGCGCTGAGTTCCCTCCCCACAGCTCAGTGACCGGCTAAGCCACTAAATGGTTATTGTTCATCAGGGGCAACAAATGGAAGCTTTATGCATTATGATGCCGGCATATCTTAAGCTGTTGTGGAGCGGGAGGAAGGCTTTTTATCAGCAACAGCAAGCTAAAAGTCCGGAGAGGCACGGTCAAATAATCCTGGTGTTGTTAGAAGACGACACTTCGCAGCCCTGAAATCCAGATTAAAGAAACAAGAGGCGAAAAGCTTTTCAGAGCCGCCTCTCCCTCGCCCCCTTGATCTGAACCTAAACTGGGGCAAGGCAGGGGGACAGAAAGGGAGGAACGTGCTACTAGATCCTCTACATACCCAAGTTATCAGAGAAGCTCTTGATGCACTTATGGCCCAGCACCATAAGCGCACAAATTCAGTCGGACAAGAGCCATTAGCATCTGCCTCCGATAATCACTCGCCTGTTAGGAAGAGCAATAAACCTCTGGGGTTTGACGTTGCTAGGGAAACTAATGCCAATAAAGTTAATAATAATAACAACCCACAAACAAATCTCGGAAGGTAGCCGAAAAAGCAAGGAGGGTGTTAACACCAGCAGCTGCAAGAAGGCGGAGAAAGGGTGGTCAGTGCCAAGCACGGAGTGGCCAGTGTGGGAGATGGGTATTGGGGCTCTTACTTGCCACTTCTATATGCTCAGAACAAAACTGTGATGGGATGATGAGCTGCTTGTGCGTAAAATGCAAGTCCCTCAGAGTTTGATCAGGTTTTCAAACCTCTGCCTGTGACGGAGCCCCTCCAGCATGGCTGCGTCAATCGCTAGCAGAATCCGAAAGTGGTTGCTTTCGGAATCGTTTCCAACATAAAAGCTCCTTAACGGAAACGCGTCTCCTGGACTCTCGGCGTGACAGTTTCCGGCGAGGAGTGGGTGTCCCTATAGGAGGTCCTGAGACCTCCCCACTGTTTTCGCTGGAAGCGTCTCTGAGCCATCCCTCCGACTCACTTTCCCTTGGAGTTCCTGATCTCCCCCTACTGGTTCCCTCTTCAGCTGCTACGTCTCTCTCAACCTCAGTGAGCCTTTGCACCTCCTGTCTTTCCGATGGCAGTTCCCTGACAAAAACACACACACCCCAGCAGGGACATGGCCAAGGCTTTCAGCCTAGATCCTCTGCCCCAATGGTGGTGGGAGTTTTCCCCAGCCCCCCCAGATATCAAGTCTGAAGGGGGAATGCAAAGCAAGCCGCTGTGCGGATGGGGAGGGGTGAGTCTCCAGGCTGAGAAGCCGGAGCACAGCTGAAGGAAGAAGAAGAAGAAGAAGAAGAAGAAGAAGAAGAAGAAGAAGAAGAAGAAGAAGAATATGAATATGCTGCCCATCTGACTGGGTTGCCCCGCCACTCTGGGATGCTCCCAGCAAAATACTGAAAACACAATAAAACAGCAAACATCAAAAACTTCCCTTCAGGTGCCTTCTAAAAGTCAAGATAGTTCTTTATTTCCTTGACAATCTGATGGGAGGGCGTTCCACGGGGAGGGCGCCACCAACGAGAAGGCCCTCTGCCTGGTTCTTTGTAACTTCACCTGTCACAGTGAGGTAGCCGCCAAAAGGCCCCCTGAGATGGACCTCAGTCTCCGGGCTGGGCAATGCGGATGCAGACGCTCCTTCGGGGCTTTGAAGGTCAGCACCAACACTTTGAATTGTGCTCGGGAACATGCTGGAAGCCAGTGTAGATCCTTTAGGACTGGTGTTATATGGTCTGACGGCGCCCTGCTAGATCAGAGCAGAGGCCTGTCTGATTCAGCCTTCCCCAGCCTGGTGCCCTCTGAACTACAGTTCCCACTGCGGCAGCCGCACAACCCTATGGAACCCACGGCCTGCCACTGCAGCGAATCAGGTGCCTCCAGGAAGATTACACAATGGCAGCAGCCCTCCGCAGAGGCTGGGCCAAAACATTCCTGGTAACGCTCCTAAACATCACAGCTAATAAGCCACAGGTGCCTCTTTGCTCCTCTTCCACGAAACTCTCCAAG
Source organism: Podarcis muralis (assembly GCF_964188315.1). Classification (NCBI taxonomy): domain Eukaryota; kingdom Metazoa; phylum Chordata; class Lepidosauria; order Squamata; family Lacertidae; genus Podarcis; species Podarcis muralis. Next base: position 4,614,088 of record NC_135672.1, on the reverse strand, counting down.
CCCCCTTTTTAAAAAGCCATCTAAACTCACGTCCATCGCCACACCTCTGTGAAGATGTGTTCCGTGGAGCACTTTATTTCGCCTGCTCTTAGTCGGTGCCAATTCAGTTCTTAAAAGGGGATTAGAAAAACAGGGTGGTGTTCAATTCAGTTTTGCTTATAGAGTAAACCTGCTGAAATCACAGGGCCTAATTTCAATGGCTACTAGCCGGGATGGCTGTGCTCTGCCTCCACAATCGGAGACAGTAATGTTTCAGAATACCAGCTGCTGGCGATTGGGGTGAGGAGAGTCTTTTTGAACTTGGGTCCTGCATGTAAGTGTTCCTTCCAGATGTTGTAGGACTACAACTCCCATCATCCCTGGCAATCCCTGGCCACACAGCAGCTCCGCATGAGCTCCAGCTGCCTTCTCAGGGACAATGGAAGCTGCCTCACAAAGAGTCGGATTATTGGCCCATCTAGCTCAGTAGTGTTCACACTGATTGGCAGAGGCTCTCCGCTGTTGTAAGTAGGAGCCTCTCGCAGCCCTGCCTGCAGGCTGAACCTAGGACCTTCCGCATGCAAAACAGATGCCCTGCGTACCACAGATTATGGGGCCGTTCTAAGAAGAGAGGTGGGACAGTACAGCGTTAAACGGGATGCGGGTGGCGCTGTGGGTTAAACCACAGAGCCTAGGGCTTGCCGATCAGAAGGTCAGCGGTTCGAAACTCCATGACGGGCTGAGCTCCCGTTGCTCGGTCCCTGCTCCTGCCAACCTAGCAGTTCGAAAGCATGTCAAAGTGCAAGTAGATAAATAGGTACCACTCCAGCGGGAAGGTAAATGGCGTTTCTGTGCGCTGCTCTGGCTTCGCCAGAAGCAGCTTAGTCATGCCGGCCACATGACCCGGAAGCTGTGCGCCAGCTCCCTCGGCCAATAAAGCAAGATGAGCGCCGCAACCCCAGAGTCGGCCACGACTGGACCTAATGGTCAGGAGTGCCTTTACCTTTACTAAGAAGAGATGGTCTCCCTCCCTCCCCCCCCCTTCACCTAACACCAACAGGGACGGTTTCCTGCACTGTTTCCAGAGAAGGCAGTCTGCCTCCTCTGGTGGAAGAACAGTTTTTGAAATTCCCCAGGAGCCAGTCACAGGACCAACTGCGCCGATGTGGAGATTTCCGGCAACTGACCTCTCCATCAAGACAGCTGATTCATGAGCAGCAACAGACACACGTCCTGTGCTTCTGTGCTGCTGCTGCTGCACGATTCATGGACCCCTTTTCTGGGCACCCTAGTCCTCCATCACCACATCAAGGCAAGTTAAGTGCAGGGCTGAGTACAGAGATATTTGACTGTGCTGTAGCCTTTCCACAGGCCACCTAAATGGAGCTCACACACCAGTTTAAAAACCTCTGCTTTAGTCCATTAGTTCATGCCATTTCCATTTCCACTGTGTGTGTTTTCCCTTCTTGCATACTGGGACAAGTGAACTGCTCTAAGACCAAGCTACAGTCAAGCAATGTAGTTGAGATCATAGAACTGTAGCGCTGGTAGGGACCCGGAGGGCCATCTAGTCCAACCCCCCAACATGCTGCAATATGTGATAAAGGGTCTTTTTATTTCTTCTCTCTCTATTCTTTTTTTCCCTCTTTCTCCTTTCTATACAATTGTGTTTTGTATTTTCTAACGTGCGAGTTTGAATTTTATTGTTTAATATGTTAAAAAACTTTCAATAAAATTGTTTTGTGTTTTTTTTAAAAGGATCTCAGTCAGGGTTGGAGACTGGGAGAGGAGATAGGCACCCAGGTGAGAGCTGGGAGAGCCTGCCTTTCGATGTGTGGGTAAATGATAAGATATGCACAATATAAATGTGATAAAGGGGCTTTTCAGTTATTCTTCCAGTCTGTTCTTTTTTCCTCTTTCTCTTTTCTGTACAATAGTGTTCTGTATTTTCTTATAAACGAGTTTCAGTGTTATTGTTTAATATGTTAAAGAACGGGACGCGGGTGGCGCTGTGGGTTTAAGCCTCAGCGCCTAGGACTTGCCGATCGAAAGGTCGGCAGTTCGAATCCCCGCGGCGGGGTGCGCTCCCGTTGCTCAGTCCCAGCGCCTGCCAACCTAGCAGTTCGAAAGCACCCCCGGGTGCAAGTAGATAAATAGGGACCGCTTACTAGTGGGAAGGTAAACGGCGTTCCGTGTGCTGCGCTGGCTCGCCAGATGCAGCTTTGTCACGCTGGCCACGTGACCCGGAAGTGTCTGCGGACAGCGCTGGCCCCCGGCCTCTTGAGTGAGATGGGCGCACAACCCCAGAGTCTGTCAAGACTGGCCCGTACGGGCAGGGGTACCTTTACCTTTAAATATGTTAAAGAAAAGCTTTCAATAAAATTGTTATAAAAAGAAAGAGACATTCCATTGTGGCAACCGTAAGCTAGGTTTAAGGTACCATATCTGAGCTCCTAACGCTGGAGCAGAGGTGAGGGGGTACTACTCCGGGTCTCTCACCTGAAGTAGTCACTGCAGGCAGCCAGAACAACTTTGTGGACCTGGAACACCTCATTGTTGATGGTGAGGATGACATCCAGCAGCTGGGCCTGAGCGCGGAGGGAGGCCAAGCCGTGCAGGAGCGTCGCGCTGTGGCCCGGGGCGGAGAAAGTGCATTTCAAAGTGCTGCTCTTGTCTGCCATGCTGCGAAGACGAGGGGGTGATATGGGGGGAAAGAGGAAACAGAGAGAGAGGCTTTCAAATTGCTGGCCTGTATAACTGACACAATCAGGGCCGCAGGAAGGCGGGCAGAGCTCGGCAGCACGCCTGTATCAGGCCAGAGGGGGCCCATCCAGCCCAGGACCCCCTCTCCCACAAGGCCTATGATGCCCTCCTGGAAGTGTAGCGTTGGAAGGGACCCCAGGGGTCATCCAGTCCAACCCCCTGCAATGCAGGAATCTCAGCTGAAGCATCCAGGACAGATGGCCATCCAACCTCTACTTAAAAACCTCCAAGAAAGGAGAGTCCTCAAGCAACCCAGGGAAACCATTCCAGTGTCAAACAACTCTCACTGTCAGGAAGTTTTTCCTGATGCTTACTCAAAATCTCCTTTCTTGTAACTTGGATGCCATGGGTTCAGGTCCTACCCTCCGGAGCAGGAGGAAACAAGCTTGCTCCATCTTCCATCTCACAGCCCTTGAGGTAGTTGAAGATGGCTATTCTATCTCCTCTTTTCCATGCTAAACATACCCGGCTCCTTCAACCATTCCTTACAAGGCTTGATTTCCAGGCCCTTGATCATCTCCTCTGCACAACTTCCAGCTTGTCGACATCCCTCCTAAATTGTGGCACCCAGGACTCCAGGTGTGGTCTGACCAAGGCAGAACAGGGTGGTCTATTCTGAACATCTGCCTTGCACTCAGAGGGTCGCTGGTTCAATTGCTGGTGTCTCCAGGCACAGCTGGCAAAAACTTCTGTCTGAAACCCTGGAGAAGTAGTGGCACCTGCCCTGTGAAACACCCTCCCATCAGATGTTAAGGCAATAAGCAGCTATCTTACTTTTAAAAGACATCTGAAGGCAGCCCTGTTTAAGGAAGTTTTTAATGTTTAATGCTGTAAGGTAAAGGTAAAGGGACCCGACCATTCGGTCCAGTTGTGGCCGACTCTGGGGTTATGGCGCTCATCTCGCTTTATTGGCCGAGGGAGCCTGCGTACAGCTTCCGGGTCATGTGGCCAGCATGACTAAGCCGCTTCTGGTGAACCAGAGCAGCGCACGGAGACGCCGTTTACCTTCCCGCCGGAGCAGTACCTATTTATCTACTTGCACTTGATGTGCTTTCGAACTGCTAGGTTGTCAGGAGCAGGGACCAAGAAACTGGAGCTCACCCCGTCACGGGGATTCGAACCGCTGACCTTCTGATTGGCAAGCCCTAGGCTCTGTGGTTTAACCCACAGCGCCACCCGCATCCCGTTTAACGCTGTACTGTGTTTTTAATATTCGGTTGGGAGCTGCCCAGAGTGGCTAAGGAAACCCAGCCAGATGGGCGGAGTATAAATAAATTATTATTACTATTATTATTCTTATTAGAACTGCCACTGCCAGTCGGTGTAGATGATTTTGAGCTGGAGGAACCTGGTATAGGGCAGGTATCCCAATAGATTCCTAAGTAAAGCTTGGTTCCCAACCAAAGAGCAAGCAGGGGTCTTTTCACAATTCAGCCACAACTTCTCAGACTGGCACCTACCTGATCAGTCTGGGACTACCAGCATTGGGTGCCATGAGAAGCATGAAAGCAAACTGCAGCTGCCAGCTGAGCCAGATGGATTCCACCTGCCCCCTGAGCTGGGCTGTAGTGGCCATTGTGACAGCGTCCAGGTGAGGTGCCCCTGGCTAGCTCACAGGACTAGGGCTTGGAAGCAGGAAGCAGGGTTCCCAAATCTATCCCGCTTCACTTCTGAATATGCTGGGACATCCACAACCCCTAGCATCGGCTAGCTTTTTTGTAATCCTTACCAGAACATTCTCTCCTAGAAGGTCCATTTGGCCCCCTCTTTTCTGGAGAATTTAGTGCCCAGGGTTTCCCAAACTTGGGTCTCCAGCTGTTTTTTTAAAAAATAGAATTCCCATCATCCCTGACCACTGGTCCTGCTAGCTAGGGATGATGGAAGTTGTAGTCCAAAAACAGCTTGAGAAGCATAAGTTTGGGAAGCACTGATTTAGGCACATGGTAAACATCTTTTCTGAATTGTTTTAATTCAGTGACGGGGAACTCTTTTTTTCTGAGGAGGGCCACATTTCCTTGAGGTAACTGACTGGGGGGGGGGAGTAAAAAAATAAGCAGGACACCCGGTTCTCTCACACACACTCCCTGCCACCCCATGTCCCTTCCTAGCGCCCAGAATGAAATTTGATGCCCTGTTAATTGGGGGGGGGGCTTTTAAATCAAGTTTTCAAAACACAGTAAAAGAAACAAACCAATCTACAGGAAATACAGTAAAGAGAATAAAGAAACTAAAGTAAGAAGAAACAGAAAAAGAAAGGACCAGATCCCCTTCATCACTATATCTCAACTTTCATCCCCTGCAGAGGAATGGTCCACCCCATTTCAATTAACTCTTGATTGATAAGTTGTTCTGTTAAAATTGTTTAATAAAAATATATTTTTTAAAAAAAATAACTCTTTCTTCCCTGCTGCTGTTGGATGGTATTACAGTAGTGATGTGTCCATTTCCCCCTCCCAGTTATTAATCGTATCCTATTGATTTTACTGTACTGTGCACTGCTTACTGTTTTGTGTTTCCCCCATGGGGCCTTCGTGGCTGAAAGGAGGCACAGAAAATCCTAAACAGAACAAATTCAAGATACATCAGCACTAAAATGATCCCATTAAGATACAACAAAGCTACGATGCCGTTTGCGAACAAGCTATTCTTTCCGACTCCTTTTGATTGGAGATGTGCAGAAGCAGTTAGCAGGCTAAGGGAAATTTTTTATAGAATCATAGAGTTGGAAGGGACCACTAGGGTCATCTAGTCCAACCCCCTGCAACTCAGGAATCTTTTGCCAGAGGTGGTCCTTGAACCCATGATCCCGAAAATAAGAGTCACTGACTGAGTTCTCCCAGCTGCTCAGTAGAATGAACTGTGGCTTGGCTTAATGCACATTTCGTGTGTATGTGGAAAATACAGTGGTGCCTCGCAAGACGAAATTAATCCGTTCCGCGAGTCTCTTCGTCTTGCTGTTTATTCGTCTTGCGAAGCACGGCTATTAGCGGCTTAGCGGCTATTGACGGCTTAGCGGCTATTGACGGCTTAGCGGCTATTAGCGACTTAGCGGCTATTAACGGCTTAGCGGCTTTAAGAAAAAGGAAACAAACTCGCAAGAACTCGCAACCCCATAGGGAAATTCGACCTTGCTGAACGACTCAAAAAACGGAAAACCCTTTCGTCTAGTGAGTTTTTCGTCTTGCGAGGCATTCGTCTTGCAGGGCACCACTGTAATCCTAATCCTATCCCACGACCCTTAACTTTTTTTCATGAAATGCTTTGATGAGCACAAGATGCATCATTCTGGATTTGTACTGCAGCAGCAGCAGCAGCAGCAGCAGCAGCAGCTGAAGAAGAAGAAGAAGAAGAAGAAGAAGAAGAAGAAGAAGTCTTAAACTTTATCCCAGGCACACAAACCGGAAAATAAAGGAGGGAAGCATTAAGCATACTTAAAACCTAATGCTATTCTACTAAACGCTGCTCACTTAGTGCCTCAAGTTACATGCCTGCACATTTTCCGCTTCTAAAATGGCAATTAGAATGTTTTTAAAAAGCATATATACATATAATACAGTCAGCCTCCTTCAGATAAATTAGCGGTATCCATGGTTACTGAAACAATTCAAATCTTTCACCACCGTACAAAACAAAAGCACACCACCTCTCTTGAGCAAGTGCACAGAGTGGGGAGATTCTTAAATCTGGAAAGGATCTCAGAAGCCCTATAGGCCAGTGGTGGGCTAAAACTTAAGTCCCGCAGAGTCTCCCCTTCGGCAGGTGTGTGGGTTTTTTAACGTCCACCAATATGTTTTAAACTGAATCGAGAATGCAGGACACTTAGGATCCCTTAAGAGCTAAAGCACAACTGACCTGTGTTAGGAGGCTGCAAGTTTTCACTCTTGCTTAGGAGCAAATACCTCACTCCACAGATCAGAATGAGACCCATCTACTCTGGTACGTGCCCTAGCTATCCTCCCACTTGGACTACTGCAATGCACTCTCCGTGGGGCTACCTTTGAAGGTGACTCAGAAACGACAATTAATCCAGAATGCAGCAGCCAGACTGGTGCCTGGGAGCGGCTGCCGGGACCATATAGCACAAGTCCTAAAGGATCTATACTGGCTGCCAGTACTTTTCAGAGCACAACTCAGTGTTGTGCTGACCTTTAAAGCCCTAAACGGCCTCGGCCCTGTATACCTGAAGGAGCGTCTCCACCCCATCATCCAGCGACCTACCATTGAACTTACCTACAACAAACTTACTTGTAATACCTGTCAGAATCCTTCAGCTGAATCGTCGAGGGGTGGGGGGTGTACCTCAGTTGGTAGAGCATGAGACTTTGAATCTCAGGGTTGTGGGTTCGAGTCCCACACTGGGCAAATGATTCCTGCATGGCAGGGGGTTGGACTAGATGACCCTAGGGATCCCTTTCAGCTCTACAATTATATGACTCTATGCTGTTTGATGGGCCGTGTTTTAGAAAGGGGGAGTTTATATACTGTATTATTATTATTATTATTATTATTATTATTATTATTATTACAGTCATACCTCGGGATGAATACGCTTCAGCTTAAATATTTTCGGGTTGCACTCTGCAGCAACCCGGAAGTAACGGAGTGCGTTAATTCCGGGTTTCGCCACTCGTGCATGCACAGATGGTCAAAATGATGTCACGCGCATGCGTGGAAGCGGCAAAACACAGCCCGCGCACACGCAGACTCATCTTACATTTGCTTCAGGATGCGAACAGGGCTCCGGAACGGATCCCGTTCGCATCCAGAGGTACCACTGTATTATTATTACAACACCTACTACTACTACTATTCTGTGGTTGATACAACCACGATGGTCAAAATGACAATAAATGTAACATACTAAAATAAAACAAAATAAAATAGAAGTAGTAGTACTAATAATAATAGTAATAATTTATTTATATGCTGCCCCATCTGACTGGGTTGCCCCAGCCACAAATTAGACACAGTAAGTAACAACAACACAACACAATAAAAATATATTGTGATAAAATAATAAATAATATAAAGTAATAACAATAGGCATAGAATAAAGCAGTAAGAATGATATAATGATAAGGATAATACAGTATATGTAAAATAACAATGATAGGAACACAATAAAATAAAACTAACAAAGATATAATCAATATGATAACAATATAAAATAATTTTGCAAGGCATATGATAAAGCCGTGACAATGATATAAATATAATAACAATAAGTGATATAAAATAGTAACGATAGTAACAGGATAGATTCAGAATAGCAGCGATATAATAAATTGCAGAATTGTAGGATTGTGGCGTTGGAAGGGACCCTGAGGATCATCTAGTCCAACCCCCTGTGATGCAGGAATACGCAGCTGCCCCATATGGGGATCGAACCTGCAACCCTGGCATTACCAGCACCAGGCTCTAACCAACAACAACAAATACTGCAAAATAATGATATGCATGCGATAAAATAAAAAGAGCAACAATGATATCCCAAAGACTGGGACGGCTCAGCAGAGCACGAGACTCTTAATCCGGGGGTTCTGGGTTCGAGTCCCACACTGGGCGTTGCATAAGGGCTGAACTAGATGACCCTCAGAGTCCCTCCCACTTCTACAATTCTATACTAAATAATGATGATAGCAACAAATAACGCGGAATAACAACGACAGAACAGCAACAACGACATGCTAAATGCTATGATAATAACAAATAATGTGGAATGAAAATAATGCAACAACTAACCGATGCACTAAGCATGACAGCAAAAACAGCGCTAAAAAATATAAAGAAAAATCTTAATAAATGATGTGCTGCGAGGAAAGCAAAGGAGCAAGAATAACGGGTAAAGTGCAGGGAGTTCCCTCGTCCAGAGCGGGCGCCCCGCTTCTTCTTCTTCTTCCTCCTCCCTCCTCCTCCCTCTTTCCTCACCTGCTGCTGCTGCCGCCGCCTCCTCCGCCGCCGCCGCCGCTCCCTCCGCCTCCCCCGGCGACGCTGGGCGTGGGCGGCCGCTCGGCGGAGGCGAAGGCTTCGGCCCCTCCGGACTCCGCCATCTTGCCCGCCGCCGACGCCGCCTTAGGCCTTCGCCAGGCCCGGCTTCCCCTTCCAGGCGACGCCGACGCTGCGCCTCCGAGCAGGCCGGAAGGCGGGAAGGCGGGACGTGATGACGCGGCGGAGGGGGGCGGGGCGAGGGGCGGGGAAAGAGGCGGAGTCGAGGCCAGCCCGCCTTTTTCTCATATTACCTCAGGAGAAGAGAAGCTGGAAAGGTCGCCTCAGATACGGGCCTCCTCACGTCTCTCTCGATATATTTATATAAATATCTGTTAAAAAGCACACAGACGCAGACCTCTCTCGATATATTTATATAAATATCAGTTTAAAAGCACACAGGCGCAGACTTGCCTGTGCCTCTCTCTTAATATAAAATCTCATCTCTCTAGAGAGATGCCCTATATAATAATGTAAATATCAGTTTAGAAGCACGCAGACGCAGACCTCTCTCGATATATTTATATAAATACCAGTTAAAAAACACACAGGCGCAGACTGTCCCTCTCTAATACAAAATATAAAATCTCATCAGAGAGCTACCCTATATAATATATAAATATCAGTTTAAAAGCACACAGGCGCAGACTTGCCTGTCCCTCTCTCTAATATAAAATATAAAATCTCATCTCTCTAGAGAGATACCCTATATAATACGTAAATACCAGTTAAAAAGCACACAGGCGCAGACCTCTCGATATATTTCTATAAATATCACTTAAAAAGCACACAGGCGCAGACTGTCCCTCTCTCTAATATAAAATATAAAATCTCATCAGAGAGATACACTATATAATATATAGATATCAGTTTAAAAGCACACAGGCGCAGACCTCTCGATATATTTATATAAATATCAGTTAAAAAACACACAGGGGCAGACTTACCTGTCCCTCTCTAATATAAAATATAAAATCTCATCTCTCTAGAGAGATACCCTATGTAATATATAAATATCAGTTTAAAAGCACACAGGCGCAGACTTGCCTGTCCCGCTCTCTAATATAAAAGATAAAATCTCATCAGAGAGATACACTATATAATATTTAAATATCAGTTTAAAAGCACAAAGGCGCAGACTTGCTCTCTAATATATAAAATATAAATGTTAAGTTTGAAAGCGCACGAACACAGACTTGCCCATCTATACACAATATATAATACGGTATATAAATATCTGTTTGAAAGCACACTGTTTGAAAGCCTTTCCCTCATAATATAAAATATAAATGTCAATTTGAAAGCACACAGGCGCAGGCTTGTCCATTCCCCCTACACAGCAATATATAAAATATAAATGTTCGCTTAAAAGCACATCTACTTGCCCGTCTCTCTTAAAATATATATGTACATTTTTTTATAGTGAATCTTATCTATATCTCTCATTGCAATTATTAGTGCAAATACCAAATGTTTCCTTTAAAACACAAAAAGGACGCAAATGCCACTATTCACAAAAGGCCACCTTTTTATTGCAATCTCTTTGCATTTTAATTTTGTTAAGGCTTCAGTTTTAATTCTGTTAAGATCAATTCAGTCTGTTTCAGTGTTGCTGTTGTTGTTTTGCATGTATTTAAATGAGGGTTGTGAATTTTTCCTTGAGAAGAAGAAGAAGATAATGGAAGACGATGGCAGATTTGCCTTCCTGGGTTAAATAGTTATATTGTTATAGACAGTTTACCTTATAAACGAGTTATATATTACAGTATCTATCTATAGCACAATACACGTAAGTGCTATAAGCAGAGACACTGTATCACAGGGGTCGGCCGAATGCACAATATATATTTTCCATTCAACATAAAGCATGCTACCTTACCTTAATGTTCTTATAAATATAAGATAGTTTATCTTATAAATTATTTAGGATCAGAATCAGAAGAATCTTTATTTGCATCAGCCACTAGCCCTAGCAATAAAATAAAATGTACTGAAGATAGAGGTAAAAACTTAAGTATAGAAAATACATATAAACTATTTATTTATAGCCAAATAGAGAGAGCACATAAGGAAGTATAAATTATTGCTTCCTTTAAACATACGCTATCTTATATGTGGTATAGTTTATCTTACAAACTCCTCCTGTAAATATCCAGATAAATATATTGGGGGTGTGCAGTGCAAATAAATGTTTGCTTTAAAAGCGCTGTTTCCTAGCTAGGTAGAGTTCATAAGGTAAATAAGATAAGATATGGTGTTTTAAAAAATCCATGCCATGTGACAGCTTGATAAAGTTCATAACATAAATGAAATATCCCAGATACACTGTATGAGTAAGCGTTCACTTTGAAAACGCACAGACTTGAGACAGAGAGATAGAAGTTTTGGAGAGGGGTATTTATGGTTTATTTAAAAAGTTTGTCTTAGGGTCATGGATTCGAGGCCAGGTGTGGCGAAATATTCCTGCATTGCAGGGGGTTGGACTGGATGACCCCCGTGGTCTCTTCCAACTCTACAATTCTTTGATTCTATTATTCTCTATCCATGAAAAGTCTTTTGTGGGAAGGATACATAAAACAACATTTCCCATACTATAAAAAAAAGGTGTGAAGTGTGAATGGAACAAATGTGATTTTGCTTAAGAATAAAACAACCACGAGGTTAGTTTTGAGGGGGCAGGCAAAAATAATGGGGGGCATTTGATATGTCCACACGCACACTGAAAAGGGGTTCAAAGTGGGGAGGTTTTGAGTGGCCTCATTCAGAGAATGTGGATCTATGGGGATAGAGAGGCCCAGAGTTTGGAAGGTGTGTATCCCTTTGTGGGGTGGATCAGTAATAATAATAATAAATAAAATAAAAATAAATTTAATTTATACCCTGCCCTCCCCAGCCAAGACCGGGCTGAGGGCAGCTAACAGCAGATATCAATCAATTGATTGAAATAAAACTTTAAAATCAATATTAAAATACAACATTAAAATGCAGCCTCATTTCAGCATAAACTCAGATAGAATCAGATATTCCCCCTTCTGCACACAGGGAACCCCTGAATTAGTGGTCTCCCAGTAACACCAGTCCGCTAGATCCTGACAGCCCAGTCCACCTACATTATAGAATCATAAAATTGTAGGGTTGGAAGGGACCCCGAGGGTCATCCATCCCAACCCCCTGCAATGCAGGAATCTCTGGCCCAACATGGGGTTCGAATCCCGGCCCTGAGATTCAGATCCTCATGCTCTACTGACTGAGCGTCCAAGACGGACTTAATGCACATTCAGTTCTATAGTGGCTCCCTGTTTCTCTTCCCAGGGAGGCTCGCCTGGCGCCTTCGTTACATATTTTTAGGCACCAGATGAAAACCAGGCCTTGGACTGATTAATATTAATATTGGGCTGATTAATAAAGTGAGGTTACAGGTGTTGCAGGAATTTATGTATAGGTGGTGGGGGGGGTTGCCCCTCCAGCAGATATCATGCACATGCAGCCCACTACCAAAATCAGCACAATCGCTTTTGTGGCTTTTGTGATTTGTCCCCACAAAACACTTCATCACGGTTTCTTCCTATCTATTCAAAGGGCCTTTGCTGCACGATACCAAATGTAAGAATTCACTGATCAATGTATCTCTGTACTGGCTCACTGGGAAAACCTCAGAAATTCATATAGACAGGTGAGCTCAGCTCCTCAGCAGCCCCTCTGCCTGAGTGATGATCCCTGGCATCCTGATATTTGAGTGCCAGACAGGTAGCCATTCCAGAAATAACAAACCCAGATGAAGACAAAAGGGTGTGATTAATTTGGCTGGGAAACAGGGAAATGTACCGTATTTTTCGCTCTATAACACACACCAGACCATAACATGCACGTAGTTTTTAGAGGAGGAAAACAAGAAAAAAAATATTCTAAACGAAATAGTGGATATATTATTTTTGTGGTTCATGCTGTGGCCACAGACATGTGATCTGACAGTGAGTTTGGAGTAGCCCAATGCAAAAATCCTGAGGATCCATGTGGATCCAAGCTTTGTAACCACAGAGGAGGGAAGGAAGGAGAACCATGGATCCTCTGCTCACAACTGCAGCAGATCCCCCCCCCCCCCGCCACCCACAGGCATTCGCTCCATAACACGCACAGACATTTCCCCTTACTTTCTAGGAGGAAAAAAGTGAGTGTTATGGTGCAAAAAATACGGTAAATGTCTCTTTTGTTCCACTTGATGGGTGTTTGGTGGAGGGCAAGGGGAACCATGGGGCAGGGTCCAGGATGCTCAGATTCCTGCCACCAGACCTCCCCTTTCATGATGTAACCATGATGCATTAGTGATGTAGTTTGGGGGGGTGTAACATGGGGATTAACAGCTAATAAAAGTTTGGGTTCTCTTTTGTTTGGGGCTTCCATCTTGTTCCACCTGGTGGCAGGTGGGAGTCCTGTCGCGACAGTCTTCCATAAAGACCAAGCCTACTGGCTGCTGTTTTGTTCTGGTATTCCTGGCTGGTGTCCTTGTTTTTTGTCCAAGGGAGCCCTCAGATTTCTCCGTTAACACAGGGAACCAGGCACAGGGCCTTCTCAGTGGTGGCACCCACCTTGTTGAATGCCCTCCTGTCGGATATCAAGGAAATATACAACTATACAACTTTTAGAAGATATCTGAAGTTTTTAATGTTTGATGTCTCACTGTTTTTATATATGTTGGAAGCTGCCCAGAGTGGCTGGGACAACCCAGCCATATGGATGGAGTATAATTATTATTATTATTATTATTATTATTATTATTATTATTATTATTGCTTTATAGGTCAAAACCAGCACTTTGAAGCCAATAGGCAGCCAGTGCAATCGGGTCAGGATCGGCGCAATATGCTCAAACTGTCCTGCCACCAAATTCTGCACCAGCTTAAACTTCCAAACTGTCATGAGATCTAATCTCAGGGTCGTGGGTTCGAGTCCCGGCTTGGGCTAAAGATTCCTGCATTGCAGCGGGGTTGGACTAGATGACCCTAGGGGTCCCTTCCCACTCTATGATTCTGTGATTCAGAATTCAGATAGCGCGTTGTAGTAATCTAACCTAGAGGATTCCAAAATCAATAGAAAAACAAACTGCTATAGGAAGGAGCTGGAAAAATCAACCAGAACGGAAAGGGTTAACGAGCTGCCGTAAGTCCCGACACTGTCGCAAACCACCCTCCCCCCGCCTTGTTGCCGCAAAACCTTATTTCCTTCCCAGCCCCTCCCACTTTACGTCGTCTCTTCCGCCTCTTCCTCAAAAGGAAAGAGATAAAGAAAAGAAGCGAGGATTTCCCAGCAGCCATTACACCGGGATCCGATGGGACGCCTCCCAGAGGAGAGTGGAGAATGCAAAATTTTGCCTACTGTTAAGTAAAGCAGGCAGAATGAGACATTTCTTTTTGTTGCAGACCTTAAACCGAATCACACCACCTAGCTTTTTTTGTAGGGGGGCAGCTTTGCTGATGGAGTGAACCAGGCTTTTTTTCCCGTTTTAAAATAATGGTGTTTTATTTTTTATTTTTTTATTTTTTTTACTCTTTTTTCTATGTTCTTTGTTCTTTTTTCTTTTTTGTCTGTTTATTGTATGTTTTAAAAAAAAAACTTTGAATAAAAATTTAAAAAAAATAATAATAATGGTGCTTTAGCAGATGCTTAAAAGCGTGTGAAGAAATAATAATTTAAAAATTGTACAAGCAACAGTTGTCTGGAAGTAAATCCCCCTGAACCATAGGCCTATACCCAAATCAATAATTGCAAGCGCAGTTGCTAATGGGCATTAGGGAGCAATTCACACTTTTTCGACTTGCTATCCTGCGGAGTTTGGATAGCTCGCTGGCAGAACACCTGCTTGGCTTCCAGAAGATCCCGGGTGCAAACTCTGACCATTGCCAGGACTGGGAATGCCCCTCATCTGAAATCCTGGAAAGCGGCTGCCGACCCGTGTAGACAGTACTGAGCCAGATGGGACCAGCAGTCTGACTATAATAAGGCCCCTTCGCGGGTTTCCGCTTAAAACCATCTCACAACTGGGCACACAACTGTTTGTATGTTTCTCCTATTTACTGTTAATGGGAGTAGTGTTCATTTGAGTTACGATGTCCTGGTAAATGGATGTTCAGCCAGCCTAGATCAGAAACAAGGAGGTGTACAAGTGGGACCTGCAAGTAAACGTTGCAGGGTGCTGTTCAGGGGGCCAGCCAGCTATGCTTTCCCCCTAGGATAATTCCTCCATGGTATTCGGTTGTGCCAAGCCACCCCTACCTTAACAGATGCTCAGTGTTCTGTAGTAGCTTCATTGGGCTTTTGGGAGAAAATGGCTTTTTTTTTTTTTACTTCTGCAGACCCCAAGACTGCTCAATACGTCTCTGTTTTGGTATTGCTTTGGTTTGATGTTAGCATATGGGATTACAGTATTTATCCTTTGAAAGCATGGTCCAGGTACTCTCCATCACTGGCGGAGGAAGGGGGTGGGGTGGGGGCGGTCTGCCCGTCCCGTCCATGTCCCACCCTTGGGGGGACGCTGCCTTGCCTCATGAGCAGAAATATCCAAGGCACTCTCTGCAAAACCAAATAAACAGAAATCTTATCAATCTATGAAAGTCACAAAGCGTTGGACGTCATAAAAAACAAAGCTTTACAGCTTGTTTTCACCAGAACAGAATCTGACCCATTGCTTCTTTCAGAGACTTGCTTAGTCTACAAAGACTTTCAGAGACTTATTATAAGACTTGTGTTTATTTGGTTCTCTGTTTTCAAGAGAATCCACCAAGAGTGCACCTTTTGTGACTTTCATAGATTTGGAAGATTTGGTTTTGCACAGAGCAGTGGTGTAGCGTGGGGGGTGCAGGGGGGGACAGCCGCACCGGGTGCAACATCTGGGGTTAGGGCAAATCCACAGGTTAGGGGGCGCAAATCCACGGGTTAGGGGGCGCAAATCCACGGGTTAGGGGGCGCAAATTACTTGCCTTGCCCCGGGTGCTGACAACCCACGCTACACCACTGGCACAGAGTGCATATTTCACATATTACATATTGTTCAACGTTCTGTATCTATATATAAAGAGTTTATATTGACATCGCATTGTTGCATTTGGTCATCGTGTTGCCTTGGATATTACTGACGATTGTTTGCAACACGGGGGTTTAATTCTTTGGTTACTTATTGCCTCATCAGCAGCAGCACATCTTCGAGTGCAGCCACACACACACACCCTGAGGGGGGGGTGACATTCAGGGCCCCCCGCGACTCCCAAGCGTATCCCAAGCCGTCGGGGTAAGGGTGTGTGTGCTGTGCTGCTTTGCCGGCAGCGGTCCCCCCTCCTCCCTTCATTTTGACAGATCGGGGGAGGCTTGGGAGTCGTGGGGGGGCAGCACGCCATTGCCCCCCCCCCGTGCTCCTGGGGGAGGGCAGGATGTGGCTTCCTTTGACGGGGGGGGGGGGATAAGCCTGTATCTACATCAGATGGCTGCCTGTGCGGCTTTCTTTAATGGGGGGTAGAGGAAGGGGGAATTTCAATGTGTGTGGGGGGGAATTCCACACCGGGTACCACCTGACCTTGTTACTGTTAGGATATTTCCGTTCCACCTTAAAAGGGAGCAGGATGTTTGTGTCACAGCCTGCGTATTTCCTGTTCACAGGATGTCACTGTTGTGTCTCTGCTTTCGTTTCACTCTCTGTCTGAGAGACACTGAAGCAGGCAGTCATGTTTTCTTTGTTCTGACCAACGCTGAATAAATTTGTAAATAACGCTCTCCTGCGTGCATCTTTCGCTGTGCATTATCTGCTGATAGAGCGTGCGCCAGCTCTGGAATGTGGCAAGCTATTTCTGGAGCTCATGTCGCTAATTGATTGATACTGCGTTTCTACGAGAGATCGATGGACGTCCGGAGACGGCATGGGGCCTTGATGGATGATATCTCCCTGGCAGTATCCCAACAGTTACGCCACTGACCACAACCCAGGAGGTTGAGAGCATCATGCTCTACCGACTGAGCTATCCCACCAGTAAAGGACCACAGGGAACCAGAACAGTAAAATTCTCCCTTGGTCAGAGACTGGAGCACCGTTGTTCACAGCAATGTTATACCGAGGTGGCGGGAACCTATAAGCCCTGGAACCAACCCACTCGTACCCTGCACTTGCCACCTGGGGCCCTTCCCCATGTCCCCAATAAGGGAGTTTTGGAGGGGGACAACAAGAGAAAGGGCCTTTTCTGCAGTGGCTCCCCGATTGTGGAATAGTCTCCCCAGAGCCTTGGCACCATCATTACACGTCTCTTGACCGAGGCCTCTGGCCATTAAACAATCTATGGCCTGTGAAAGGGGAGGGGAGAGGATTGTTTATTACGGTGAACTATTTTTCTCTTAGGCTGTATGATATTCACTATGCTACCCAGTTATTCCCAGGCACCATCCTGGCTCCCAGGCATCACCAGTGGCCAACAGGCAGGTGCAAAATGCGCCTGGCTAATTTCAAATACTGGCATGAAGCTTCTTCCCACAAATCAGTGTTGCAAAATTCACACTGACAACCAACACAGGACTCTTTGTCACCCACAAGAGAACACTTTTAATATAGACATCGACTTCATACAAGACATGTGGTTTTGGTTTGACTCATGGTCTAGTTCAGGGGTCTGCAACCCGCGGCTCCAGAGCCACATGTGGCTCTTTTACACCTTTGCCATGGCTCCGGGGCGGATACTAGCAAGGGGAGGAGGCGCATTGTGCGCCCCGACACTCCCCACTGTGGCGGGCACTATACTGGCTATGACGTCACATGGGGGCGGTGCGTGCATTAGTCACGCACCATCCTGACGTCACCTTCCCGCCCGCTGTCAGATCGTGGCTCCGGAGATATATTTGTTTTAAATGTCGCAATGGTTTTGCGGCTCCCAGGTTTTTTTTCTTCGGAAACGGGTCCAAGTGGCTCTTTTTGTCTTAAAGGTTGCAGACCCCTGGACTAGTTGTACATTTTCCAAGAAAAAAACTTTTCAGAAATTCACCAAAGTTTCCAGGTGGAATATTTCCCATAGAAGAAACAGCTACAGAGTTATCTTTATTTTTTTTCCTTTATTTTTTTCGGTTCTAACAGACATTTTTACACAAAATTCCCCTTTTAAGTTAGTGATTCATACTTCCTGCAATAAACTATTTTAAGGAGCCGCTTTGGCAAAGAATGGAATGCAACAACCAATAATAATAATAATAATAATAATAATAACAAAGCCAAATATATACCACAATCACTGCTGATTTTCAAACCAACACATTTCAGCAAAATTGGGGGATGAAAAGAAAAAGGGGAAAAATCCACCAAGTCGTCATTTTCTCAGTGCTTCAAAAAGTGACCTATCTTCACCATCCCTTTTCAAGTCTGTGCAGGTGCCAGAACGAGTTGTCTTGCTAGAGAACAGAGAGCCAGATTTACATGCTCCGCAGCCCCTGGATCGAGGACTCTAATGTCTTGAAGTCCCAGGTGGTCATTGCTCCATCAATACCAGTGGTGCAGAACTGGCGGCAATCTCGTTTGTCCACCTCATAAATAGACACTTGGGTGATGCTGTTCTGATGCAGCGTCTCCAGAGGAGTGTTGAGATCCTCCGTAGTGGCTCTCTTGTCCATGTTGCGGAAACGTTCCATGGCCGAAATATTGCGTTGTATGCTCTGCGTGGGAATGTCCAGCTTGGAGACATAGGTGAGGGTACCACGGTCATCACAGTTGAAGAGCATCGGGCAGCGATCATGGCCAGCAGCAACCACACTGTTCTCCGAGACGAACGACACACCCAGCAATGGGAGGAATTCTGTTTTCAGTTGCGAGATCATCATGTTTTTGGAGGCATCTGCAACCGGCACAGTGCTATCATGGCTGACCCAGGCCAGGCGGTTGCCACTGGCGGAAAAACTGACGCTGGCCAGTCAACGCGACTCCGCTCCAAGCGGCGCTCTCTGAGGGCAGCACGACTGGCCTGTGGGAGAAGAAGACTTGCTTTAGCCCAGGTCTGTCCTCCTTGCCCAAACCTTGAGCACTGCATTCCTTATCAGCTATAGCTCCGCCTTATCCATTTCTGTACTGCTCCCATGTTATTTTGATGCCAATTCTCGTAGGAACGCCATGATTTTAAGTCAGTTGGTCGGTAAGTCTGGAGCAGGGAGTTCTCCCCACTCCATGCAAATTCTCCCTTCTCCCTCTTACCTGTATTATTTGCGGGGAGGGGGCTTCAGCAGCAGCCACAGCGGTGCAGAAGACATACCCTGCAAGAAAGAAGAAATCCCTGAATGTGTGAATGGTCTGTCACTGACCAAACGACCAGGGACGAGGCTTCAAGAAGCCGTTGCAGGAAGTCCTAGGTGAGCAGAGGGCTCTTGGGCTCAAATCCTGTTTGTGGCCAGGGGCGTACCGATGGGGGGCAGGGGGGCGGGCTGCCCCAAGTGCCATCCTGAAGGGGGGTGACATTCCGACGCGCCACCTGCCCACGCCCCCCCAAACCCGCAAATCGCGAGCGGCCAAGCATAGAGCGGCAAAGCAATGAAACCCCCCTGTCCCCTTACCTGTGAGGCGAGAGGCCGTTGCCTCGGCTCCAGGCCCTCCCGGGATGCGGCAGCTCCCAGGCTGAACCTTCTCCTCGCTGCAAAACAAAGGGAGACATCAGCCGGAGCCTGGCTCCCAGCCACGCGAGCCCCAGGCTGGGACAGGAGGGTGGGGACCTGGGAAGGGGGCATTTCATCCTACCTGATCTTATTAACTGCCCCACCCTGAACTCCTCCGTACGGGCGTCTGGTCTCCGCCCCGACCAGCCTGGCACAGAGGCAGCAGCCAAAGTCTCCCCCGGCTCCGGAATCACCCTTGAGGTGCTTTTGATGGGGGGAAACCTTGGCTGCTGCTTCTGCGCCAAGTACGGCCGGGAAGGAGCCATGCCCGTACGGAGAACCGATGGAGGGTGAGGCAGGCGAGGATCAGGATCAGGCTCTGGGAACCGCCGCAATGGTCTGTCATTTTTGATCCCGGGAGCAGGTGCTGGAGCCTCATCCCTGGAGGTGCGGTCCTGTGGAGGAAGCAGAAAGCATCTGATGAGAAGGGGCTGGGGTGGATGAAAAACTACTGCCCCATTTTTTATGACCCCTTCCTTCTGTCCCAGTACCTGATGTTCGCCACGTTTGCCACGTCCCTCCAGGGATCTTGCCAGCACGAAGTAGACGTTGGGGAAAGGCTCCCTCCCTGCAAAGGAAACGGAGGAATCAGCAAGCGCCTGGATCCCAGATGATAGCACCAGTCTGGCGCATGAGGGAGGGGGGACACAGGAAGGAAACATTCCTAAAATATGGGGCACTCTGTTGGCATTTCCACTTACCTGAAGTGGGAGCCTTTCCCCCCTCGTACTGGCGGGCCTCTCGCCTTAGGAAGCTCAAAATGATGTCACGTGCATGCGCAGAAAGGCGAAAAGCGACGCGTGTGTGCGCAGATATGCCGTCGCTAGTTACATTTGCTTCTGGATGCGAACGGGGCTCCGGAACGGATCCCGTTCGCATCCCGAGGTACCACTGTACTGTAGCATATATGCAACACAAAAAACAGCTGCAATTTGTTTTGGACAAAGGACAGCTGGACATATAAAGGGCCCCTTTACCTTCAGTAGCTTTGGGCCTCATCAATCCTAAATCCGGCCCTGCGTCGGAAGTCTGGCTTCCAAAGAACGTTTGCAAACCAGAACACTCAATCCGGGGCTGCGGCATTTGAGGGCTGGAAAGTTTGAGTCGCAAGGCGTTTGAGATCCAAGGTATAACTGTATGTTCTTTTAAAGTTTTTTTTCCCTCCCTGAAAAAGACCCTGATGTTGGGAAAGATGGAGGGCACAAGAAGGGGACGACAAACACAAACTTCAGGCTGAGTCTACCTTAAGAGCCATTAGGCTGGCAGGTACCAGCAGGCCAAATGCGGGTGGCACTGTGGGTTAAACCACAGAGCCTAGGACTAAACGGCGTTTCCGTGCTCTGCTCTGGTTCGCCAGAAGCGGCTTAGTCCCGCTGGCCACATGAAACAGAAGCTGTACGCCGGCTCCCTCGGCCAATAAAGCGAGATGAGTGCTGCAACCCCAGAGTCGGCCACAACTGGACCTAATGGTCAGGGGTCCCTTTACCTTTGCTTGTTACCAGCAGGCCAGACGAAGGTGTGACCTCAATGCTTGCCGTTATCAGCCTCTCCCAAAAGGCAATGGAGTGTGCCTCCAGGGGTGAAGTCAAACCACTGTGTTAGCAGCACCCAAGTGACCACCCCAGGGCGCAAGCCTGGGCAGTGTATCTTGGGGTCTTGCGCTGCCCAGATGACAAGACTCACTGATGGGGTCCAAAGGAAAGCAGATCAAGACACCTGGCTGCAGGTGTTGCCAGTGTACAAGGCACCACCCAACCATTTTAGGGAATCCATTTAGGATTTGTGGAGTTTACTCCTTAACCCTTTCTTCCCCCAAAGGTATCTTGGCAAGGCAGGGGAGGTTTAGGATCAGTTTCCCTTTTCCTTCCCAGGTTAATAAGCCCCATCTGGCCATACCATGATTAGTGATTAAGACAAATGGCAATTTGATGGAAGAAATTTAAAGAATATTTAGCTAAATATTGTGATATAAGGGAATTAGAAAATTCTTGGAAGTAACAAATAGGCTAAGGGGCAGAATAAGAATAGGTGGTAGTAAATATTAAGAATTTGAATATTAATAAAAGAGATGAGGATAGTAAATGAAAGGAGGAAATATGAATTTGGAGAACTGCTACACAGGGGTTATAATGAAATTCAGTTAGAGGGGATTTGAGGAAGTCAGGTATCAATGTAACGAGAATTACGAGATTTGAAGTAAGAATTCTGTTTTGTGTTTTTCTTTTCTTCTTGTGTGTTTTGTAATGTGTTTTTTTTCTGTGATAAATGTGGAAACCAGTAACAAATGGCAATTTGTCTCCCATTTTTCCCCAATCACAAATTCAGTTGCACATTTGTTTTTCAGGGTAGGGTTGGGGCATTTGCTTCTTAAAAGTTCTGAAAATTTCACCCAATATCCAGATTTTCGTATGCAATTTTGCTCATACACATATTTTGCAAGCCATTTCCAGCAATGTCTTTTTCTGCCATTCGTTTCAATGTCCACTTTAGCCTAATTTAGACATTTCGGCGTACATTGGGCTGGATTTGCTAAATTCAGAGAAGTGTGAATTTCAAAAGGATAGCCATGGTTTTGGTTTGCCTATTGTTTCAGGAAACATGAAACAAGTCCACTTACTTATTCAGTCAAGTGTATATACCTCTTAATTATCGCAGATATCATTCACTCAATCGCTACTGGTCTTTATTCATGTCTGTGAGTCCCCAGGTGACCTATTTTGATTGTTTGCAAACAGGTTCGATTAGATCTAGTCCTCATTGAGCCTCATTGCAAGGGAAGAGGGGGTGCTTACAAGTTACACACTGCAGCCTGGTCTATGGGCTACAGCTGAATCCTTGCCGCAGGCCTCATGACAACAGCCCTGCAGGCGCCAGCAAAGGACTGTGTGCGCACATACAACCCTTGCACTAAGCATCCCATTTCCTAAATAAAACTGCTTTCGTACAGCACAGATGGAGCTCCCCCCTTGCTTCTAAGTGGGCGGGCTCAGGTCTCAACAGCTGTGAAAGACATCCAACACAACAGGCAGCCTCGTCTTATTAAATTTATTATTCCAGTGGTACTAATACATTGATTTGCACAATGACACCCATTTAGCAGAGAGCTTTCGCCCAACTAGAAAAGCCTCTCCCTTTTTCTCTCCCAATCCTAAAAGAAAATTCCTCCAGACTGCCCTCCCCCCTTCCCCATCGAATCCAGTATTTGAGTATGGAATGAAATTTCACGCACCCTTTTCTTTTCGGAAGTTTGCCTGTACTCCCCCAACCTGCAAAACAATAGAGGAAAACCAGGTTTTCCCCCAATTCACTTGGCTCTGAGTGTCAAATAAATATGGAAACGGGCAACATTTCAGTTGCATCAAATGGAAATGTATTTTTGGAAGTTATAATGGCACTGGGTGAGCGGCCCCGCTGGTTCGTGTGCAGACGGCCTGGAACCTCTAAGGCTGAATGCAGACACGGCTCTTTTTAAAATCTGCCCCAAGTAAGGAAGTGGCCCAATGCCTTTTGCAAGACACCTGCGGCACTGATGTTATTATGCAAGTTAAATTTGGAGTCCCACAACATACATTTTTAAATTTATTCTTTTACATCTGGTGTGGCATTTTTAATTCTGCTTGGTTGACTGGTTTTTACATTTTGTCCAGGAAGTTATCTAGTGCGGGAATGCCCTCCTTCAGCCCTTTGCGCTTGCGGGTCTCGGCGACCACCTGGCAGGGGCGGCTGGTGCTGTCGAACGGGTCTCCGGGCAGGATCTGCCAGTGGTCAAACACACATTGGGGAAAAGCCTGGCCACCTGTGTTGGATCTCAAGTCGGCGGTGAAGCCTGTGAAGAGAGAGGGAGAGAGAAGAGTTTATACTATAAGCAAGTAAAACGTTAAGACAGAAATACAGGTGTTCAAGTTTACCCAAACACCCCACAACCAGCTCCTTGTCTTAGCTAAAAGTAGTGTCCTGGAGGCATATACCTTAATAAATAATATTAGTAATAATTTATTAATTTATACCCATCCCATCTGGCTGAGTTTCCCCAGCCACTTTAGGCAGCACTCAACAGAATATTAAAAACTCAAGATAAGATCAAACATTGAAAACTTCCCTAAACAGGGCTGCCTACAGATGTCTTCTAAAAGTCAGATAGTTGTTTATTTCCTTGACATCTGATGGGAAGGCGTTCCACAGGGAGGGCGCCACTACCGAGAAGACCCTCAGAGCTGGGCCTCAGTGTCCAAGCTGAACGATGGGGGTGGAGATGCTCCTTCAGGTCTACTGGGCCGAGGCCGTTTAGGGCTTTAAAGGTCAGCACCAACACTTTGAACTGTGCTCAAAAACGTACTTAAGAGGGACGAAAGTCTTCTACCAGGGCAAGACCCACTCAACTTTGTAGCCGCCATCTCAGATTAGCCTGGGAGACAACCTCTGATTGATGCTTCACACCTCCAGCTGCTGACAAAGGTTACCTGGAAGATGCAAGTGCCAAGGGAGGCTGATAAAAGCTGACACTTACCAAAGGACTCGTTGACAGGGAGATAGGCTTTGACCACAAACATGGGGGTCCCGGCCACCTGGGACTCCTCAAAGACGTGTCCCCGCTTCCTGTTCAGCACGCCATAGATGCCACCCACAACCTGTTCTGGGCACTGGGAGAAAGTGGGTATAGGTTACAGCACTGCACGGAGTCAAGCCAGTGGGCTGCCGACGCCTCTTAAGAACGCAGCCTGCCTCCAGTTACCCACCTGGATCTCCACAAGGTAGAGGGGCTCCATGAGGCGGGGCTGAGCCGTCAACACGCAGGCATAGAGGCACCTTCTGGCTGTGGGAATGATTTGGCCACCTCCGCGGTGGATGGCGTCCGCGTGCAGGGTCACGTCGTGCACGTCAAAGCGGACGGCGCGCATGTTTTCCTCGCAAAGGGCACCCTGGAGAAAAGAGAGAGGTTGGAGGGAGAAAATCGTTTTCTAGTTTGCATTCAACCCAACTTTTTCTGTCCTTCCTCTCTGAAGCAGGCAACGAATTAAGTACGTAACCAGAGGTACCACTATACCAGACTTTTAGAAGACATCTGAAGGCAGCCCTGTTTAGGGAAGCTTTTAATGTTTGACGGACTATTGTATTTTAATATTTTGTTGGAAGCCGCCCAGAGCGGCTGGGAAAACCCAGCCAGATGGTGGGGTATAAGTAATAAATGATATAAGTATATATAAGTAATATAAGTAATAAATGATGATGATGACGATGATGAAACTGCAACAAGTCCCTGCTCCATTCCAAGAAGGCAGGACGCAGGCAGCCCACCGCCCTGCGATGAGGGGCGCCCACTCTTGCTTACCTCCTTCGTGGCCCAATGGAATCCTGCCACAACGCTGTCCTTGCTCTCGTTGAGGTACTGCACCCCCTTGGTGATGTCCGCCAGGATGTTGGGGCCAGTGCCGTCCAGGCCGAAGCACCAGATCTTGCGGGCCTCAGCCACATCCCACTGGTACTTCTCGGCCAGGTAACGGGCCCGTGTCTTCAGCTCCGGCCGGGCCGAGACGTCGCCTTTGTCGATGTCCTCGGCCAGGCCGTTGGGGAAGGGGCGGGCTTTCATGTACAGGCGGTTGCATACATGATGTGGCCTGTGGGAGAAGAAGACTTGCTTTAGCCCAGGTCTGTCCTCCTTGCCCAAACCTTGAGCACTGCATTCCTTATCAGTTACAGCTCCGCCTTATCCATTTCTGTACTGCTCCCATGTTATTTTGATGCCAATTCTCGTAGGAACGCCATGATTTTAAGTCAGTTGGTCGGTAAGTCTGGAGCAGGGAGTTCTCCCCGCTCCATGCAAATTCTCCCTTCTCCCTCTTACCTGTATTATTTGCGGGGAGGGGGCTTCAGCAGCAGCCACAGCGGTGCAGAAGACATACCCTGCAAGAAAGAAGAAATCCCTGAATGTGTGAATGGTCTGTCACTGACCAAACGACCAGGGATGAGGCTTCAAGAAGCCGTTGCAGGAAGTCCCAGCTGAGCAGAGGGCTCTTGGGCTCGAATCCTGTTTGTGGCCAGGGGCGTACCGATGGGGGGCGGGGGGCGGGCTGCCCCAAGTGCCATCCTGAAGGGGGGTGACATTCCGACGTGCCACCTGCCCACGCCCCCCCAAACCCGCAAATCGTGAGCGGCCAAGCATAGAGCGGCAAAGCAATGAAACCCCCCTGTCCCCTTACCTGTGAGGCGAGAGGCTGTTGCCTCGGCTCCAGGCCCTCCCGGGATGCGGCAGCTCCCAGGCTCAGCCTTCTCCTCGCTGCAAAACAAAGGGAGACATCAGCCGGAGCCTGGCTCCCAGCCACGCGAGCCCCAGGCTGGGACAGGAGGGTGGGGACCTGGGAAGGGGGCATTTCATCCTACCTGATCTTAATAACTGCCCCACCCTGAACTCCGTACGGGCGTCTGCGCTCTGCCCCGACCGGCCTGGCACAGAGGCAGCAGCCAAAGTCTCCCCCGGCTCCGGAATCACCCTTGAGGCGTTTTTTATTGGGGGAAACCTTGGCTGCTGCTTCTGCGCCAAGTACGGCCGGGAAGGAGCCTTGCCCGTACGGAGAACCGACGGAGGCTGAGGCAGGCGAGGATCAGGATCAGGCTCTGGGAACCGCCGCGATGTTCTGTCATTTTTGATCCCGGGAGCAGGTGCTGGAGCCTCATCCCTGGAGGCGCGGTCCTGTGGAGGAAGCAGAAAGCATCTGATGAGAAGGGGCTGGGGTGGATGAAAACCTACTGCCCCATTTTTTATGACCCCCCCCCAAAAGAAGTCCCACAAGGACCCCTTCCTTCTGTCCCAGTACCTGATGTTCGCCACGTTTGCCACGTCCCTCCAGGGATCTCGCCAGCACGAAGTAAACGTTGGGGAAAGGCTCCCTCCCTGCAAAGGAAACGGAGGAATCAGATGATAGCACCAGTCTGGCGCATGAGGGAGGGGGCACACAGGAAGGAAGCATTCCTAAAATATGGGGCACTCTGTTGGCATTTCCACTTACCTGAAGTGGGAGCCTTTCCCCCCTCGTACTGGCGGGCCTCTCGCCTAAGGAAGAAACAAGTTCTGTTAGTCTGATTGCTTGGAGGAGTTGGAACCAAATAAATATACAGATGATAATATTCATTATTACCACCTCTATATTTAGACATGTTGATGGACAAATTTTGGAGTTGATTTTGTGCCCCACCCCTCACCTGCACCCCTGGCGGGGGCCCACCTCACCCCCCCCCCAGCTAGTGCCCTGCCTGGACTACAGAGAAACCCTCTTCATAAAAGTACAGGGATCTCTAAATCAGGCCTTCCTCCTCCACCCCCAAAATCACTGGGAAACACTTCCCCTGCCACACAAGGTCACAACATACCTCTGGATTTTGCTGGGTTTCCCTGCACTGCTGGGCTGCTGCTGGTTGCCCAAACCACGGCCCTGCAAAGGAAGAAGGACATTGTGCTCTCTAGGGGGGCAGAAGAAGCACCCCTGCCAGGCTGCCTCCCTGCTCCTGCCTGGCTTGGAATGAGGGGAGCAAGGGGCTGGGGCGAGACGGGACTGCAACCCCCCAACCCAGCCCTGTTTCACGCAGGTCAGCGCCATGACCTCCCTGCACATGTGGGGAATGGATTCCCCATGGAATTAACCTACCACAATCTCTAGCGGTTGTGCCTCTCCAGCCTCCTTCATGTTCGGGCGTCTGAGCAGCCTTTTATGTCCTAGGAGACAGAAAGGAAAATAAAAAAACAGAGGAAGAGGTTACAGGTGGGAAAATGTCCAGGAATTCCAAAGTCTAAACTCAGAGACCTAGACTCAGGATCTAGCCTGGACCTCAACCTTTCCCTGTTCCCTCCATGTGCCCTATTAAAGATTGTAAGCCCCTCGGGGCAGGGACCTTTTGATCAAGGGTCACGCGCAGTGATGGCGCAAAGAAATAATAGGAAAGTAATTTCACCAGGCTCCTGCCCCATGCAAACTGAAGCCTGCTAGGCGCATTTAGAGGTGTCCCCTACAAATTCAGAACAGTCTTTTGCCAACGCATGATAATAAAGTGAATAAGTTTGGAATAGAGTAGTTGCTTTGGGCTCCTTTATGGATCACTGCCTTGCCGTGGCGAAGGGGCTTGAATAACTCAGAGAAGCTATGAGCCATGCCGTGCAGGGCCACCCAAGATGGACAGGTCATACTGGAGAGTTTTGACCAAACGTGATCCACCTGGAGCAGGAACCGGCAAGCCACTCCAGTATCCCTCCCAAGAAAACTCCATGGACAAAGACAACAGGCATATAAAAGTTATGACGCTGGGAGATGAGCCCCTCAGGTCGGAAGGTGTCCAACATGCTACTGGGGAAGAGCGGAGAACAAGTACAAGTGGATTCAGAGCTGATGAAGCGGCTGGGCCAAAGCCAAAAGGACGCTCAGTTGCGGATATGCCTGGAAGCGAAAGGAAAGTCCAATGCTGTAAAGAAAAATATTGCATAGGATCCTGGAATGTAAGAACCATTAACTTTGGTAAGCTGGATGTGGTCAAAAATGAGATGGCAAGAATAAATATTGACATCCTGAGCATCAGTGAACTAAAATGGATGGGAATAGGCGAATTCAGTTCGGATGACTATTATATCTACAACTGTGGGCAAGAATCCCGTAAAAGAAATGGAGTGGCCCTCATAGTCAACAAAAGAGTGGCAAAAGCTGTACTGGGATGCAATCTCAAAAATGATGGAATGATCTCGATATGAATCCAAGGCAGACCTTTCAACATCACAGTAATCCAAGTTTATGCACCAACTACTGGTGCTGAAGAAACTGAAATTGACCAGTTCTCTGAAGACTTACAACACCTTCTAGAAATGACACCAAAGAAGGATGTTCTTCTCATAATAGGGGATTGGAATGCTAAAGTAGAGAGTCAAGAGATAAAAGGAACAAGTGGCAAGTTTGGCCTTGGAGTTCAAAATGAAGCAGGGCAAAGGCTAATAGAGTTCTGCCAAGAGAACAAGCTGGTCATCACAAACACTCTTTTCCAACAACACGACTCTACACATGGACATCACCAGATGGGCCGCATCGAAATGATATTCTCTGCAGCCAAAGATGGAGAAGCTCTATACAGTCAGCAAAAACAAGACCTGGAGCTGACTGTGGCTCAGATCATCAGCTTCTTATAGCAAAATTCAAGCTTAAACTGAAGAAAGGAGGAAAAACCACTGGGCCGGTAAGATACATTCTAAATCAAATCCCTTATGAATACACAGTGGAAGTGAGGAACAGGTTTAAGGATTTAGATTTGGTGGACAGAGTGCCTGAAGAACTATGGATGGAGGCTCGCAACATTATACAGGAGGCAGCAATGAAAACCATCCCAATGAAAAGGAAATGCAAGAAAGCAAAGTGGCTGTCCAACGAGGCCTTACAAATAGCGGGGGAGAGAAGGCAAGCAAAATGCGAGGGAGATAGTGAAAGATACAGGAAATTGAATGCAGAATTCCAAAGAATAGTAAGGAGAGACAAGAGGGCCTTCTTAAACGAGCAATGGAAAGAAATAGAGGAAAACAACAGAATGGGAAGAACCAGAGATCTGTTCAAGAACATGGGAGATATGAAAGGAACATTTTGTTCAAAGATTACCAAGGACAAAAGTGGTAAGGACCAAACAGAAGCAGAAAACATCAAGAAGAGGTGGCAAGAATACACAGAGGAATTCTACCAGAAAGATACGGATGTCTCGGCTCCTGCCCCGTGCAAGCTGAAGTCCGCTAGAAGCCTTTCCACCAAAGGCTGTGTACACACCATCCATTTGGGGCTCTTGCAGCGTGAAAAGGGGCTAATTCTGCACAGCTGCATTGCTGAGAGGCAGGGACCTGGCAAGCTATCGACAGCTGTCAACAAGTCAAGCCAAGGAGCCGATCCCCGTGCACCAGTGACGGGTGACGCTAATGATAATAATAATAATAATAATAATAATAATAATAATAATACTGCGGCTCATCTCCTCTAGGCCTCCTACCTTCAATATTCATCTTTCTCTGCAAATCTCTCAGCATCATCTGACAGGCATCCCCCTTGCAGGGCATTATCAGGCTTGCTTGCAAAGCAGCACTTTATGACATCAGCTGGCAAACAGGGGCCAGGCTGCTGGGTTGTCCGGCAGCTGAATGAAGAAAAATAAAACCGGGGGGGGGGGGGTCAAAGTGTGCTGGGATGAGGCCCCCGTGGGTCAGGCCAGAGGGGGCTGGTGGGGTGTGTGGTTGTGCCTCCCCTTCTTCTGCATCTTCCTCCCCCGCCCGTTCCTTCAGCAGCTCAAGAGAATCAGAGCATGACAGAGTTGGAAGGGGTGCCAAGGGGCATCTAGTCCAACCCCCGGCACTGCAAGGATCCTGCCCCTAGCTGGGCTCCACACTCCCACCACCTTCTTCCCAGCCGGATGCACAGACCCCTTGCCATTCTGCATGGGGCGGGGAAAGGGGAGAGAGAGGTGTTTTGCTCCCTGTCCCTCCGGACATGGATATGAGAGCCCTGTCAATATCTCAAGGGCCGGTGGAATTAGAAGACATAAGAAGGCAGCCCTGTTTAGGGAGGTTTTTAACTTTTGGTGTTTTATTGTGCTTTTATTCTCCTGTTGGAAGCCGCCCAGTGTGTCTGGGGAGGCCTGACCAGATGGGCAGGGTATAAGATCGTTATCATTACCGTTATTGTTATTGTTATCGTTAGCACCACACTCTATCCAACCGATCTATCTAAAAGCCCTGGCTTCAAGCGACCAGAAAGGAGATTCTGACTCCAGGAAGAACTTTCTGACAGCAAGAGCTGTTTGACAGCGGGAGGAAAATCCCTCGGAAGGCGGTTGACTCTCCTTCCAAGACTAAACAACTAAACAACAAGAGCAACATATGTTATGTATTGAAGTTCTCCCCCTGGCCACCAGGAGTAGTGTGTGTGTGTGTGTGTGTGTGTGTGTGTGTGTGTATAGTTTTCACTCAGGTCCATGTCAGTTAATTTAGGCAGGAAACCCTGGGTTGTTGTTGCTGCAATGTTGACAGCCGGCTGCTTATAAAAGCAGGCCGGCGGAGCTGTTTGCTGTTCAGTTCAGTTCAGTTCTGTTCCAGCTTACAAATAAAGAGCTGCTCTGAAGAATCGCTGTGTCGTCTGATATGTTCACCCACAACTTAACAACATATATATATATATATATACACACACACACACACACAGAGAGAGAGAGAGATGGGGGAGGGAGATAACAATAAATAACAAGAGACATTTATTTATTTATTTATTTATTATTTATTTATTTATTTTCAGGTTTATACATTTCAATCATTTTACAGTCATTTCAACATTTCAAAACTCGACTTCCTTCCCCCTCTTTCTGCCGTTCCTTAAATTTATTTTTTTAATAATTCCTGCACCTCCAAATGAACTTAAATTCGTTCATTTATTCATCTACTTTAAATATACGCTCCTACGAAACTGCAGGTTGTTGCAATAATGTTCCTGCCCATGTTTTTATCTGTTTGCAAATATTCAATAAATAAGAGACAACTATATGACAAGAGATGGAAGTTAAAAAATGAAATAAAATAAAATAACCCATAATATTAGGCGGGTAAAATAAGCCCAGTTCCATATGGGTTAAGTTCTGGTCATGGAATTATTCCATAGGCCGAATGGTCCGGATTTTGCCCCGCACATGGACGATCCCTCCAACGGGAATCCGGAAGTGTCTCTCCGAGCACCACCGCTCTCTCCCCTCTTTGCCCGCCGGCCTCTTCCTCTTCCCCTCCCGCCCGCCCCTTTCTGCGCCTGCGCGGAGGGCCCCCCTGGCGGGCCAGCGAGCGAGCGAGCCCGAGTCGCCTAAGCCAGCTCCGGAGCGGAGCCCCGGATTCACCAAGGCGGCTTGCGCCGGCGGCGTGACGTCAGCGCCATAGAGCGCCGCCGGGCCTTACGCCGCTGGCGCCCCGGCCGTCCCTTCCCTGCTTGGCTTGCTCAGAAGGCGAAAGGAGCTGGGAAGAGAGCGGAGCACCAAATGGGGCGCCTGGAGGGGGGCAGGCCCGGGGGCCCCCACCCCTGAGGAGCCAGGGGGAGGGGGAAGAAAGCCAGGTGAGTCTTTGGGGGGGGTTAATTTGGGAAGGGCTTTGGAGGGGGGGTTCTGCCCAGTTCCCCCCATTTGCATTGCTTTATATAGGTGCAAATTTTTTTTGGGGGGGGGGCAGAAAAAGAGCCAACAATGCAATGTTTTTTCGAGGGGGTAGGAAAGAGGAAGCTGCATTTGGGGCCAGGGGGGTCTTAATCTTATTGCACCTCGATCCAGCCCTATTGCAACACATTTATAGACATTTTATTAGGAATTTATTGGTGGGGGGGCTGCTGGTGGGAGGGGGGAGAAGGAAGGAGGCTTAGCTGGGTGGGAGTTAAACTTGGAAAAAATTGGGGGGGGGGGCAGAGAGAGGCCTGCTGGCCCTGTTGCATTTCTCTCCTCCACACACCCCAATTTCTCCCAAGGAATAAATAAAGCACCCTCACAGCCTCCCCTTTATATTTTATTTTTTTTGTGGGGGGGGGGGAATTGCATTTAGGTTGGAAGGAATTCCATAAAATACCCACCTCCTTTCCACAAGCCTTTCCAACTTTAAAGGGGGGGATGGACCAGTTTTTTAAAAAGTGGATTTGGGTTGTGTGGGACAGAGACATGTGTTTGTGTGAATTGGAAGAGAGGCTTGTTCTTCGTTTTTTTTCCTCCCCCCCCCCCAAAAAAAAAGAAAGAAAAAGAAGTAACTGTGACCTGGGCCTACTTATTTGTTTTGCTCTTAACTTCCCTTGTCTTCTTTCTTTCGTTTTGCAAAACAAAGAGCAGTGCTTAAGCTGTATTATATTTTCAGTGCTTTTTTTGGAAACCCCCTCCCCCCCCCCAAAAAAAACTTTTTAAATTTTCTTCCCCAATTTGAAGAGCGGAGCAAAGTGGCTCCTGAACTGTGGTGGTTTCTAACTTGCAGGGTTATCTTTTGAAACAGCAATGAGATGATGATGATGATGATGATGATGATTGCAACTGAAAAGAAAGAATGCCTGGTAAACAGTTGTTATTCTGAGTCTGCTTTTATCATTTTCCCCCTTTCCTCCCTGTGGGAACTGGGCTTCTTTCTCAACCCCCCCCCCCAAAAGTCCCTTTTTCCAAAACAGTAGGTTAGCAACATCCATAGCTTGGGTGTGTTCATGGAAAAGGAAGGAGAGGTGAGGGGGAGGGGAGACAAAAGGAGGAAATGAAAGGAACCTTTAACAAAAAAGGGAGTTTTTTTGGGGGGGGGATGAGGGTCAGTGCAGCTGTAGCCGAGTGCCTTTTAACCCCCAGGTTGGCAACCCCCCCACCTCATTTTCTTTTCCACCCATCTCAGACCAGGCCTTGTCTTTTCTCTTCCTCCTCATTTAGAGTTTCTCTTTCATCCCTCCTTAGTAGGAAACCAACCCCCCAATTGCAAAAAGAAAAAGTGAAAATCTAACTGTTGCAATACTGGTTTGTTTTCCTCCCCCCCTTGGAACCTTCTGTTATCTGTAGCCAGTCTTTTGTTTTGTTATTAAAGCAAAGAACTCCTCCTTTATTCGCATCTTTTCTTCATCCTGCCACTTCCCAACTTCCCAAAAAGAACCCCCCCCCAAAAAAAAGTGTTTTGATGTGAAACACATAAAGGGATTTTGAATCCTTGGGGTTTTTTATGCAGGGAACATCTCTTCTTTCTTTCTTTCTTTCTTTCTTTCTTTCTTTCTTTCTCTCTCTCTCTCTCTCTCTCTCTCTCTCTCTCTCTCTCTCTCTCTGCTTATCGTCCTAAATTGCCCCCAGACAGTCAAAAAATCAAAATGTCTCGTGGGTTTTGGAGATGGGGGAATAGGGAGGAATACCTTCTGGGGGCAGGCCTGCGGCGCTCGGAGCGAAGGGGACCACCCATTTGGAGGCATTCTTGCTCTCTCTATAATTTTATTTTCCAAGCACTAACCTGTTATGTTTCTCCTTTGTGTGTGTGCGCGCAAAGTGTCTTCGTGGCAGGTTTTTAAAGCAATCTCTTAGGCAGGCTGTATATATAAAAACCCCGATTTATTTGCCCGGAACTGTGTTTGCAAAGTCACTATCTTGGGTCTTGCTATATTCTGGCGAGGCCTTTCTGGAACGGATAAACCAAAGCGTGCGAATCCGTCTGGCAGGAGAACATTTGACCAGGAAATACACCGGATTCCCCCCTCCCTCCTCCTCCTAGCGAGTGAAATGCCGAGAAACAGCTTCAAAAATAAAATGTGGTGTTTAGGAACTTCGGAAAGAAGGGGTTGGCTTATGAGGCCAGTCGTGTTCAGCTAGGAAGATTGATTGATTGATTGATTGATTCTGAACAGCTTGACAAGACACTGGAGAAGTTTTGGTTTGTTCCCATGCAGGCTAAGGGAAATTGTTTATAGAATCATAGAGTTGGAAGGGACCACGTGGGTCATCTAGTCCAACCCTCTGCGATGCGGGAATCTTTTTGCCCAGTGTGCGACTCGAACCCACAACCCTGGGCTTCAACATTTGCATTACACGGAAGAATAGAAAACCGCATGTGGAGGAGCGGGGACTCAAACCCGGCTCACCAGATTATGAGTCTACCGCTCTTAACCACTACACCACACTGCCTTTGACAGAGTCGAACCATTCACCTCCTGCACTGACTGGCAGCCGCCCTCTGGGGTTTTAGGCAAGGGACCTCTGCCAGCTGAGCCTGCAAGTGCCCTTTTACATTCAAAGCAAGTGCTCTTACCACTGAGGTACACCACTTGAAAATAAGTTAAGACTCTAGTCCTCAGGGTTTTTGTGGTTTTAAACAGGAAGGTGGGGGCAGAACCCGCCCCCCTGTCGCAGAGCTACAGCCTTTCCCATCAGCTAAGCCTCTTCCCACTGCTTATGTTTCGCCGTGGTTCTTAAGTCTCCTGACAACCCTGTGAGGTGGGCTCAGTCTGAGAGGCGCATTTGAATCTCCTGCTCCACGGTGGTTAGCTTAAAAGCAGTTGCGCATGGGAAACAGTGACTTGCTTCTAGTGCTATGGCATCAGCTGATACAGGGTTGAAAACGCCAATATATTAGAGGTAAAGGGACCCCTGACCATGAGGTCCAGTCATGACCGACTCTGGGGTTGCGGCGCTCATCTCACTTTACTGGCTGAGGGAGCCAGCGTACAGCTTCCGGGTCATGTGGCCAGCATGACTTAAGCCACTTCTGGCAAACCAGAGCAGCGCATGGAAACGCCCTTTACCTTCCCGTCGGAGCGGTACCTATTTATCTACTTGCATTTTGATGTGCTTTTGAACTGCTAGGTTGGCAGGAGCAGGGACCGAGCAACGGGAGCTCACCCCGTCGCAGGGATTCGAACCGCCAACCTTCTGATCAGCAAGTCCTAGGCTCTGTGGTTTAACCCACAGCGCCACCCGCGTCCCTGCCGATATATTAGCTTATCTCCAAATGGCACCTTAAACCTAGCTTGTTTTCGCCACAACAGAACGTCCAGGCACCATCTTTTTCTTTCTTTCTTTTTTGCAGTGGTACATATTATTATTACTTTCATTTCTGAGTGGTTGACAACACATTAAAACATTAAACTGCATGGAGATCTTTCTGGGTGCCAGGATGGCGACTGACATCTCCACCTGGCTGTCTCATCCAGCTTTCTTAAGCACATAAGCAGAAGAACTTGTTTATTTCATTTATCTCCCAGCTTTTTCTCCAAGGAGTCCATGGTCCACCCCCCTCCTCAGTTAATACCACAACGACCCTGTGAGGTGGGCCAAGAGACTGGGACTGAGACTCCAAGGTCGCCCAGTGAGCTTCAGGACTGAGTGGGGACTCGAACTCTGATCTCCCAGCTCCTCGTCCGACACTCTAACCGCTACACCACCCTGCCTTCCTAGAGTCCTCCTGCTATAGGGCAGCTCTATAAATTAAGTAGGTAAATCAGTGGGGGGGGGGGGAGCCAAATGTCCCTGAGAAAAGGATCTGAAATATTTTCCTGGAAACTTGGAATTTTTTTATTCTGGATTGTTTGATTTGACGTTTTAATGTGTTGTCAACCGCTTTGCATTTCCCCCCCTTTAATATAAAAAGCGTTTTACAGTTTAGTATTACATTCTAATGGGTTGTTGAATATTGCTTTATTTGACATTGCTTTGTTTTCTGTAAGTTGTTTATTCTGAGAGCCAGTGTGGTGTAGTGGTTAAGAGTGGTAGTCTCGTAATCTGGGGAACCGGGTTCGCTTCCCGCTCCTCCACCTGCAGCTGCTGGGTGACCTTGGGGTAGTCACACTTCTCTGAAGTCTCTCAGCCCCACTCACCTCACAGAGTGTTTGTTGTGGGGGAGGAAGGGAAAGGAGAATGTTAGCTGCTTTGAGGCTCCTTAGGGTAGTGATAAAGCGGGATATCAAATCCAAACTCCTCCCCTTCTTCTTCTTCTTCTTCTTCTTCTTCTTCTCTGTAAAGTTATTGTGACTTTGTCTTGGATCAGATGCTTATTAGGTATGTAATCTTTGCTGCCTGTCCTGGGCTTTCTTCAGCTCATAAACCACTTTCTGTATAGTAATATAGAAAGGAGGGATACAAATTGAAATGAAATGAAATTTAAATGAAAGCAGTATAGAAATGGAATTTTATTATTGCGGTGGTGCCTTGGAAGTCGAACGGAATCTGTTCTGGATGTTCGTTCGACTTCCAAAACATTTGGAAACCAAGATGCGACTTCCGATTGGCTGCAGGAAGCTCCTGCAGCCAATCAGAAGCTGCGGAAGCCACATTGGATGTTCGGGTTCCAAGGAACATTCACAAACTGGAACACTCACTTCTGGGTTTGCGGTGTTTGGGAACCAAAACGTTCGACTCGCAAGGTGTTTGGGATCCAAGGTACAACTGTATTATTATTAGTAGTAGTAGTAGTAGCAGTACAGCGGATGCTCAGGTTGTGAATGTGATCTGTGCAGGATGCACGTTCGCAACCAGAAGTGGTACATCTGCGCACGCGCAGGTTGCTATTTGGCGCTTCTGCGCATATGCAAAGCGTGATTTAGCACTTCTGTGCATGCACGACCCCCGAAACCCGGAAGTAACCTGTTCTGGTACTTCTGAGTTTCGGTGGGTCCGTAACCAGAAAAAGTGCAACCTGGAGCATCCGTAACCCAAGGTATGACTGTAGTAGTATCTGTGCTTTATTTCTGGGGGCACACAGGGGTATGCATACCCCTAAACATTTTGTGAATCTTAAGTTTGGCCTCATAGAGGGACAATATTTCAATATGAGTAGGAAAATGAGAGTACAGTGGTACCCCGCAAGACGAACGCCTCGCAAGACGGAAAACCCGCTAGACGAAAGGGTTTTCCGTTTTGGAGGCGCTTCGCAAGACGAATTTCCCTATGGGCTTGCTTCGCAAGACGACAGCCCATAGGGAAATATCCGGGACAGCGGGGAAGCGCAGCGCGTCTTCCCCACTGTCCTCGGACCTCCTCCGAAGCCTGGCAGCGGGGCGGGAACACCTCCTCCCGCCGCCGCCGGGCTTCGGAAGGCTCCTCCGAAGCCGGGCGGGGGGGCGGGAACACCTGCCCCCGCCGCCCGGCTTCGGAATGATGCTCCGAAGCCGGGCGGCGGGGAGGGAACACCTTCTGAAGGCGGGCGGGGGGCGAAAGTCTTTGTTCCCCCCTGCCTGCCTTCCCGGGAGAGCGGAGAAATGCAGCGCGTTTCTCCGCTGTCCCGGAAGGCTTTTGAAGGCAGGCGGGGGGGAGCAAAGACTTTCGCCCCCCACCCGCCTTCAG
Organism: Podarcis muralis; assembly: GCF_964188315.1. Classification (NCBI taxonomy): domain Eukaryota; kingdom Metazoa; phylum Chordata; class Lepidosauria; order Squamata; family Lacertidae; genus Podarcis; species Podarcis muralis. The sequence continues at coordinate 4,576,897 of NC_135672.1, read as the reverse complement.
AAGAGGTCCTGGACCTCTTCTGAAGGCTGGCGTGGGGCAAAAGTCTTTGTCCTCCCTGCCTGCCTTCCCAGGGGCTTTTAAATCGCCCCGGACAGCGGAGGACTTCTCCGCTGTCCCGGGGCGATTTTAAAATGCCGCCCGCCAGCATTTTAAGATCGCCCCGGACAGCGGAGAAGTCCTCCGCTGTCCCGGGGTTTTTTCAAATGCTGGGGGTGGGAAGAAAAGCCCTTGTCCCCCCCCCCCCCAGCCTTCAGAAAGCAAAGTTCTTAACCTGAGGTACTATTTCTGGGTTAGAGGAGTCTGTAACCTGAAGCGTCTGTAACCTGCGGCACCACTGTAATAATAATCAGTGCTTTTCCCCCCCTTAAAAAAATGTTTAAGGGTACAGTGGTGCCTCGCAAGACGAAATTAATTCGTTCCGCAAGTCTCTTCGTCTTGCGAGTTTTTCGTCTTGCGAAGCATGGTTTCCCATAGGAATGCATTGAAAATCAATCAATGCGTTCCTATGGAAACCGCCTTCAGACCAGGTCCGGGGACAGTCTGTCCCCCGACCTCTTCTGAAGGCTGGGGGGGGGGAACAAGGGCTTTTCTTCCCACCCCCAGCATTTTAAAAAAACCCCGGACAGCGGAGGACTTCTCCGCTGTCCGGGGCGATCTTAAAATGCTGGCGGGCGGCATTTTAAAATCGCCTGGGACAGCGGAGGACTTCTCCGCTGTCCCAGGGCGATTTAAAAGCCCCTGGGAAGGCAGGCAGGGGGGAGCAAAGACTTTTGCCCCCTGCCGGCCTTCAGAAGAGGTCCTGGACCTCTTCTGAAGGCCGGCGGGGGGCAAAAGTCTTTGCTCCCCCCCCCGCCTGCCTTCAAAAGCCGCCTGGGATAGCGGAGAAACGAAGGCTGGCGGCAGGAGGAGGTCTCTCCGCCCCGCCGCCAGCCTTCGGAGGAGGTCCGAGGACAGTGGGGAAGACGCGCTGCGCTTCCCCGCTGTCCCGGAGATTTCCCTATGGGCTTTCGTCTTGCGAAGGAAGCCCATAGGGAAATTCGTTTTGTGAAGCGCCTCCAAAACGGAAAACCCTTTCGTCTAGCAGGTTTTCCTTCTTGCGAGGCGTTCGTCTTGCGGGGCACCACTGTAAATGAAGTGACCCAGATGAGTTTTTGTAAAATTACAATCACCGAAAAGCTGAAAAACCAGGTTAAAGCACATGTCAGCATTGCCTAAACAAAGCTGTTTTAGCAAGCGAAGGCGTCCGTAGGCAGGGAGTTCCAAAAGTGGGGAAGGTACCACACTAGAAAATGAATTTATGTTGTCAACCAATAGCAACTGAAAGGCCCTTCCAAAAAGCCTCCAAAATCCTTTCTCCACTCCTCCACATTGATGGCTTGTTTAGTGGTTCTTGGTGAATCTGTTCCTTCAAATACTTTTGCACTGAACCTAAAACCAAGCTAGGAAAGGAGGGAAAACCCAGTTGTCATGGCCAAGTCCCTGTTTCCAGAGCCCTTAGAATCATAGAATCTTAAGAGTTGGAAGGGACCCCGAGGGTCATCCAGTCCAACCCCAGGCAATGTAGGAATCTCAACTAAAGCATCCATGACAGAGAATGCCACCCAGCCTCTGCGTAAAAACCTCAAAGGAAGGAGAGTATCACCTGGCCAAAGGAACCCGTTCTACTGTCAAACAGCTGGTACGCTCAGAAAGTTCTCGATATTTACCGTATTTTTCGCCCTATAGGACGCACTTTTCCCCCTCCAAAAATGAAGGGGAGATCTGTGCGCGACCCCTCTCGCTCTCCAGGCTTCAGGAAGCTATCAGCAAGCCTGGGGAGCCCGCGGGAGTTCCCCGCAGGGCTCCCTAGCCTGCGGATAGCAGCCTGCCGCCCAGTGCGTGGGGCACCCTGAAGCAGAGCGCACCGGGCAGACATCCGCAGCGTGGGGAGCCCTGCAGGAGTTCCCCCAGGGCTCCCTACGCTGCGGATAGCAGCCTGCCGCCCGGCGCGCGGGACACCCTGAAGCAGAGCGCACCGGGCAGACATCTGCAGCGTGGAGAGCCCTGCGGGAGTTCCCGCAGGGCTCCCTAGGCTGCGGATAGCAGCCTGCTGCACGGAGCGCGGGGCGCGCTGAAGCAGAGCGCGCCGGGCAGACATCGGCCAGCCCCACAAGCTCGGGGGACAGCGGGGAGGCGCAGCGCCGCCACCCCGCTGTTCCCCGACCTGGTTTGGTTTCCCCCACCTGGTCTTGGGGGGGGGGAAATAAAGGGAAATTTTTTCCCCTTTATTTCCCCCCCCAAAAAACTAGGTGCGTCCTATGGGACGGAGCATCCTATGGGACGAAAAATACGGTAGTCAGAATATCCTTTCTTGTCAATTGAAGCCGTTGGTTTGGGTCCTGCCTTCCAGAGCAGGAGCAAACAAGCTGGCTCCATCTTCCATACTCTCCTATCTTCTCTCAGTCTCCTCTTTTCCAGGCTAATCATCCCCAGCTCCTTCAACCGTTCCTCATCAGGCTTGCTTTCCAGACCCTTGAGCATCTTGGTCACCTTCCTCTGCACACCTTCCAGCTTGTCGACATCCTTCTTAAACTGAACCATCTGGAATTTGCGGACGCTCTCCAAGGGCTGCCCCACACAGTGCAGTGATCAAGCTTGACAAAGAATGGCGGCAGTATTTTTTTGGCCAATTTTTTAAAAATATATATATATTATTTTAGGAACAGGTCAAGAGCAAGCTAGCAACCTCCTAGAGCTTAGAAAAGAGAAGGGAGTGCCAATCTTCTCCCAACTTCAACGTTGCCAGGAGGTAGACCTCACATGCCGCAAGGCAGACAGCTATTTATAAACCTGCTCTAGGAAAACTTAGTGCAGAAAGCGAGAAAAGAGAAGTGGAATGTGTGCAGGGTTTTTTTTGGGGGGGGGGGTGGGCAGGTAAGGCATTCACAGGAAGCACCTGGAGGCCTCCACCTGTTTGAAACTGGAAACGCGCCAGGCGCCGGGGGGAATTCTAGCACTGCCCTGAATGGCACAGATACGTTCGGATGGTGCTGGGCGCCAGGCTGAGCCAAGATGGCAGACTTTGCTCCTTCGAAAGCGGCGCTGCCAGTTTGAGAACGGCGCTGGCTTTCTTTTTCCCTTTCTCCGGTTTCTTAGACTTCCCAATTGGCTCTAGCTAGGAGCCCGTTTGGAGAGACCGGTAGCGTATCTGCGTGTCCTGCAAATGGTTGTTTTTCTTTCAGGAGCGCGAGCACACAGGCATGCTTGTCGGCCGCTCTCCTGCACGGACAGCATGCATGAAACGCCTCATTCACAGCCGCCCTGAGCCAAATTGCAGGCATCGCATTTCTCCGGGGCGGGCGGGCGGGGGGCTGCAAGCACTCCTGCAAAAACAGCTGAGGAATGAGGGCTGGGAAGGGGCAACATGGCGGGGCTGCCCCTCTGACTCTCCGTTAGTCCTCTTTTACGATGGCGGAGCGAAAGCTTTGGGGTGGGGAGGGGAAGGCCAGACTCCCCCCCAAAAATGCCCCCCCTTTTTAAACACCTCCACTGACGGGTTTGCAAGAGCTAGGTTGGATGCACAAAACTGGCTTGAAGTCCATATCTTGATCATAGAATCATAGAGTTGGAATAGACCCCAAGGGCCATCGAGTCCAACCCCCTGCCAAGCAGGAAACACCATCAGAGCACTCCTGACATATGGTTGTCAAGCCTCTGCTTAAAGACCTCCAAAGAAGGAGACTCCACCACACTCCTTGGCAGCAAATTCCACTGTCGAACAGCTCTTACTGTCAGGAAGTTCTTCCTAATGTTGAGGTGGAATCTTCTTTCTTGTAGTTTGGATCCATTGCTCCGTGTCCGCTTCTCTGGAGCAGCAGAAAACAACCTTTCTCCCTCCTCTATGTGACATCCTTTTATATATTTGAACATGGCTATCATATCATATGATACAGTGGACACTCGGGTTGCGAACATGATCTGTGCAGGATGCACGTTTGCAACCCGCAGCGGCGCGTCTGCGCATGTGCGGGTTGCGATTTGGCGCATGCACAAAGAGCGGTTTAGCGCTTCTGCGCATGCACGACCGCCGAAACCCGGAAGTAACCCGTTTCAGTACTTCCAGGTTTCGACAGTCCGTAACCCGAGAAAACACAACCTGAAGCGGCTGTAACCCAAGATAGGACTGTATTCGTTTTGTAGTTTTTGACCTGGCAATATATCACGAATTGTGATGTGTGTGTTTTTGTGTCCTATGCAGTCAATGCCTCTACATAACTCCATCCTTATTTCAGACATTGAGATATATTCAGATATTGGTATATTGCAATGTTTAGCTGGTGATATATTGCGATGCTGGAAACCAGATCTCACCCACTGCATTTTTTACGCCTTTCTTAAAAACAAACTTTTCTCCTAGGGTTGGGCTAGACTAGACAACGATGTTTGGGGTTCCTTCCAAACCCACCGTTCTGTGATTCCTCTGTTCTCTACCTTCCTGTATGTAGAGCTCAAATACAGGTGGTTCAGTATTCAACAAGGCCACAAGGGAACAGGGGGGAAATAAGGGGGGGAAGAAATAAATGGTTGAAGGTAAAGGTAAATGGACCCCTGACCATTAGGTCCATTCGTGGCCGACTCTGGGGTTGCGGTGCTCATCTCGCTTTACTGGCCGAGGGAGCCGGCGTACAGCTTCCAGGTCATGTGGCCAGCAGGACTAAGCCGCTTCTGGCAAACCAGAGCAGCACACGGAAACACTGTGTATCTTCCCGCCGGAGTGGTACCTATTTATCTACTTGCACCTTGATGTGCTTTCGAACTGCTAGGTTGGCAGGAGCAGGGACTGAGCAACGGGAGCTCACCCCGTCGCGGGGATTCGAACCGCCAACCTTCTGATCAGCAAGTCCTAGGCTCTGTGGTTTAACAGAGCATTGCTCAAATGCTTAAGCAAAACAGACACATGATTTGTTCAGGAAAAAGGAGAAACAGTCATACCTCGGGTTACAGACGCTTCAGGTTGCGTTTTTCTGGGTTACTGACCGCCGAAACCCGGAAGTACCAGAACGGGTTACTTCTGGGTTTTGGCGGTTGCGCATGTGCAGAAGCGCTAAATTGCGCTGTGCACAGAAGCGCCTAATCGCAACCCTTGCATGCGCAGACGTGCCGCTTTGGGTTGCGAACGCTGCGGGTTGCGAACGTGCATCCCGCACGGATCCCGTTCACAACCCGAGCGTCCACCATACTTCGGAATTTGACACAGGAAGCAACCCTGGTTTTGCCAGTTTCAAGGCGACTGGGCATCCCTTGTGTGGCGTCATGCCTAGTTGCGCATAAGAGCATCATGAGAGACTGCCGAATGGGACCAGTGGTCTGTCTAGTCCCCCAGTGTCAAAATGCCCATAAGAAGCTAAGAATACAGATAGTTTGTCTCTGGCTGTGGAGGTTCCACAAGAGCGCAAGAAGATCCTGGCTACTGGAGACCAGGCCAATTGGACCCATCTAGTCCAGCACCCTCTTCTCACTGCAGCCAGCCAGATGAGAAGGATCTGAGCACCGGAACATTCAGCTCCGTCGGACGCCCAGGGTTCTAGCGTTGGGAGAGATGGAGGAAAACCTTTCTGCATGCCGTGCATAATTTTATGAACTCGTGTATCGTGTCGCCTTTATGCTCAGAAGAAACGTAAAAGCCGCCGCCGTTCCTTGCAGGGGAGTCGCAGGGAGAGTGTGTCTTGCGCCACCTGCGACCCAAGATCCCGGGGCAACTTGTTTTGCTCCTTCGCTTGATCTCACGGAGGAGAGAACCTCTGATTGTTCATCCCAGGAGATCCGGGGAGCGGAGCTTTGCCGAGCCTTGTTTAAAAGACTTGCCGACTTCTCCCCTGGGGTTGGAGAACCTGAAACCCTCCTGGGGCGATCGGATCCTGCGCACGGCATCTTGTCCTCACCACACCTTCCCCCCAAACCCTCCTCTTCCTTTATTTTTCCTGCATGGGCGTGGATATGTTTTATTTAGACCCCTGGCTTATGCAGCGCTGCAGAAATCTGTGTGCGCTCGTTATTTTTAGTGCTTTCCTGTTTTCTCTGCGATTCCCACACGGCGCTGCTTAAAGATTTGTGTGTGCTTTTCTTTTTTCCATTGTGACATCTCGTCACTCCCTTCGGTATTGCACTGCGTAATATATAAATATCTGTATATTCCAACCAGGTGTGTGCTGGCTGGTCTAGAAAAGGTGGAGGCCAGGAATCAGGGTAGGCGGGGAGTTAGAGCTGGCCTGATTTTTAGCATCTGGAAGAGACAGAGGCCGCATTCATGCCTCTCCCTCCCCTCTTGTGGCCGCCGAGAGTTTCTGTGTCGTCCTGTTTTTGCAAGGTTTGGGGGCTTCAGGGATGTTCCTTTGGGAAAGGTAGCAGAACATTTGGGTATAGTGCAAAATACGGAAGCAGTTGTGTTGCAGTGGGTTCGACTAGATCAGGCACAGGCAACCTCGGCCCTCCAGATGTTTTGGGACTACAGTTCCCATCATCCCTGACCACTGGTCCTGTTAGCCAGGGATGATGGGAGTTGTAGTCCCAAAACATCTGGAGGGCCAAGGTTGCCTATTCCTGGACCTAGGTCATGGGTAGGCAAACTAAGGCCCGGGGGCCGGATCCGGCCCAATCGCCTTCTAAATTTGGCCCATGGACGGTCCGGGAATCAGTGTGTTTTTACATGAGTAGAATGTATCCTTTTATTTAAGATACATCTCTGGTTTATTTGTGGGGCATAGGAATTTATTCATTTTAAAAATATATATATAGTCCGGCCCCCCACAAGGTCTGAGGGACAGTGGACCGGCCCCCTGCTGAAAAAGTTTGCTGACCCTTGGACTAGATGATCTCTGGGTTCTCTCTCAGCTCCGGAATTCTATGATTCTGTCAGTCATACCTCGGAGGTCGGACAGAATCCGTTCTGGAAGTCCGTTCGACTTCTGAAACGTTCGACTTCCAAAGCGCGGCTGCTGATTGGCTGCAGGAAGCTCCCATCGGACGTTCGGCTTCCAAAAAGACACTTGAAAACCGAAGCAATCACTTCCGGTTTTCAATTGTTCAGGAGCTGGAATGTTTGACTCTCAAGGCGTTTGGGAGCCGAGGTATGACTATTGTTCTGGCAGGGGGACCACGTTCCCAACTGCAAAAATATTCTGGGGGCCACATGTTTACTGGTGGGTGCATGGTTAGAAACTCAGATATATAAGCTAGCAGCCAAAGGACTCCTTAAGGCCAAGGTTGCAGTAGCCAAAAAAGAGTGTCTAGTTGCCATTCTGGGGCAAGATGTGTCTAATGTCTTATTTTCCAGATGATGGACTGACTCTGACTGATTCTCAGTTAAACATCTGGCTAGTTCAGAGGACAATCTGAGCTCGCTTAAGAGCTTTGAGAACTTAAAAGAGGAAAAGTCAACTTGGTCCAGTGATAGTCCGCATTTATATTGGCCTATTCCAACCGGATGAACAGAAAAAGCGTTTGGGCTCCAGAAATTCATTCTGATCGTGCAGATAATAGATAACGGATAGAATTTTACAGGATGCGGTATTAGTGTGCGAAAACAGTCCGGATTCAAGGATCCCCGGACTGTGGAGATGTCAGGAGCCATCCTAGTGTCCAGGCATCATCGCTTGGTCGCAGGTGGCCGATAAAGGTAAAGGTAAAGGTACCCCTGCCCGTACGGGCCAGTCTTGCCAGACTCTGGGGTTGTGCGCTCATCTCACTCAAGAGGCCGGGGGCCAGCGCTGTCCGGAGACACTTCCGGGTCACGTGGCCAGCGTGACGAAGCTGCTCTGGCGAGCCAGCGCAGAACATGGAAACGCCGTTTACCTTCCCGCTAGTAAGCAGTCCCTATTTATCTACTTGCACCCGGGGGTGCTTTCGAACTGCTAGGTTGGCAGGTGGCCGATAGCCAGGTGCAAAATGTGTCTGGCACCGGGCTAATTCTGAATAGGTTGGAGGCGGATTCCAGGCTGGTCCACGGGCAGAGAGGTGCCCCCCCTGGGGGATAAGGGGTCCTGGGCTTTGAGAGATTGAAACCAACCAGAAACTTAGCTGGGTAGCCAGCGCAGTTCAGGCAAGAAGTGGTGCAATACGCCCAGAGCTTCTAGATTGTGCCTGTTAATCCCGGTGGCCGAATTCTGCGAATTCTTGGTGATCTCCAAGGGCAGCCCCACGGAGAGTGATCTGCAGTAATCTAGCCAAGAGGTTACCAGAGCATAGACAGCAGAGGTTAGGGTCAGTGGTGGTGGAAGGCACGAGTGGGTCCAGAAGTACTTGTCCTCCTCTGAAGAAATGTCCTCCATTAACAACAACAACAACATTTTGGAGGTCCCAGGTCGCAAGGTGGTTAGACTGGTCTCAACTAGGGCCAGGGCCTTTTCAGTACTGGCCCCGATCTGGTGGAACGCTCTGTCCCAAGAGAACAGGGCCCTGCGGGACTTGACATCTTTCCGCAGGGCCTGCAAGACAGAGCTGTTCCGCCTGGCCTTTGGTTTGGACTCGGTCTGACCCTTACGTTTCCCTCCCCTTATGGTTTTGATCTATCGGCTACAGTGGTACCTCGGGTTACATACACTTCAGGTTACAGATGCTTCAGGTTACAGACTCCGCTAACCCAGAAATGGTGCCTTGGGTGAAGAACTTCGCTTCAGGATGAGAACGGAAATTGTGCTCCGGCGGCGCGGTGGCAGCAGGAGGCCCCATTAGCTAAAGTGGTGCTTCAGGTTAAGAACAGTTTCAGGTTAAGAATGGACCTCCCGAGGTACCACTGTACTTTTAAAATGAGGCTGCATTTTAAATTGCATTTTAACCTGTACAGTCATACCTCATAATTACGTTTGCTTCATGATACGTTTCTTCAGGTTGCAACCCGGAAGTACCGGAAAGGGTTACTTCCAGGTTTCACCACTCGTGCATGCGCAGACGCGCAAAATGACATTACGCGCATGCACAGAAGTGGCGAATCACAACCCGCGTGTGCACAGACGCGCTCCTGCGGGTTTCATTCTCCTCAGAGGTACCACTGTATTTTAAATTGGTTCCTCCCCTCCGATTATGTTTTTACTGTAATTTTACTGGTGTTAGCCGCCCTGAGCCTGGCTCTGGCCGGGGTATAAATAAAATTTATAATAATAATAATAATAATAATAATAATAATAATAATAATAATATAGTACCCCACACATCTGACAGGGTTGCCCCAGCCACTCTGGGCGATGCATGACCAGTTTAACCCAGAAACACTGGATAAACATTTCTCTGTTTTTAGGTGGCTGGGGAATTAGGGAAGGAGGGTTATCTCCTGGCCTGCTGCCAAAATTCTGGCTTTTGGAGAAGGGACTTTTAATATTTATTGGCTGGGCGGTGATGGGGGGGGGCGGGCCACGCTTGCTTTATAGACACAACAGGCTGCGGGCAGGAAATTATTCCAGTCAACACACAAACATTTGAATTAGTCCTGGAAAAAGATCAACTGTGCTAAAGGCAGCGCCAGAACTTCCCCACCAGCTGAAACGCACAATTTCAAGAGTGCATGAACACACAAAAAACACAATCGTGGCACATTTTTTATTCCTCTGTTCATTTTATATATAGCACCATTTTAGCCAAAGCTTTCTTTAAATGGTCATTTTCCCTGCCTGTATATTTTTAAATCCTTAACAACAACCTTGCGAGGTGGGACCAGGTGGAAAAGAGGGAGGCTGACCGTCCCCCCGAGGTCGCCCAGCGGTCTTCAGATGTTGAGTAGTGATTCGAACCCGGGTCTTTGGTTTTGGTGTGCTGTTTGCCCCCTGCAGCCGCAACACTGAAAACAAAACGGCTGGCTGTAAGGACGGCGTGAAAAATTGTCAGATGTTGAAAGCCCGGTAAAACAGATAAAAAATGCATAGCCTATAAATAAGGCAGCAATCCATCAAAGGTGTGTTAGAAACTGCGGTAGAAAAGCTAGGAGCCAAATGGGGTTCTGGGTGCCAAAACAGAATGTCTAGTCGCCATTTTTTTGGGGGGGGGGTCGATAACACTTTTTAATTATTATTTTGATAAGTATGAACTAATATACAGTTCATGGACACTGTGGTCTAAACCACAAAGCCTAGGGCTTGCCGATCAGAAGGTCGGCGGTTCAAATCCCCGCGACGGGGTGAGCTCCCGTTGCTCGGTCCCTGCTCCTGCCAACCTAGCAGTTCGAAAGCACGTCAAAGTGCAAGTAGATAAATAGGTACTGCTCCGGCAGGAAGGTAAACGGCGTTTCCATGTGCTGCTCTGGTTCGCCAGAAGCGGCTTAGTCCTGCTGGCCACATGACCCGGAAGCTGTACGCCGGCTCCCTCGGCCAATAAAGTGAGATGAGCGCCGTAACCCCAGAGTCGGTCACGACTGGACCTAATGGTCAGGGGTCCCTTTACCTTTAACATACAATTCACATAAGTGACACATTGTTAATACAGTGGTACCTCGGTTTAAGAACAGTCCTGTTTAAGAACGATTCGGTTCATGAACTCCGCAAAACCGGAAGTAGTGTCCCGGTTTGCAAACTTTACCTCGGTCTAAGAACGGAAGCTGAACGGTGGAAGGGCACCGGTGGCGGGAGGCCTCATTAGGGAAAGCGCGCCTCGGTTTAAGAACAGTTTTGGTATAAGAACGGACTTCCAGAATGGATTACGTTCATAATCCAAGGTACCACTGTACATGTTTAATTTGGTGTTTACAATGAAAATATTGGAACTGTACTTCTCTTTATTGTCAAACATATTGTCTATTTTTAACATATGTTTCGAGACTTCAAAGCACATACATTTTAGTAATCATTGAGTGTCAGCCAGACACGAAAAATGGCACCCAGGCTTTTTGAGGTGCTTGCAGATGGAGAATCTTTAGGCGCAAAAGGCGCCCGGCGCCCTGCTAATTTCAAACCCTGCATCAGAGCAATTAATTGCAGCGCAGTGCAAACTCAGTAGTGGTTTGGAATAATTTGGAATGGCTGCTGAACACCAGCTCAGTCAGGAGAGCATGAGACTCTTAATTTCAGGGTCCTGGGTTTGAGTCCCACATTCCTTCATTGCAGGGGGCTGGACTAGAAGACCCTCGTGGCCCCTTCCTACGCTACAATTCTATGACCTGCACTATGCATTTTAAGCGGGATCATGCCACGTTAAACAGTTGCCGCTTCCTGCAAAGCATTCTGGGAGCTGTAGTTTGCTAAGAGAAGCAGAGAGTCGTTGGGAGACCCCATAGGCCCCTCCATGAACTACAACTCCCAGAGTTCCCAGTGAAGAGGGAAGGATGATCAAACCACTCTGGAACTGTAGCTCTGGGAGGAGGATAGAGCATCTCCTGACAACACCCACAGAGCTACAATTCCCAGACAATTAACTTACACAGTTATACCTCGAGTTACAGACACTTGAGGTTGCGTGTTTTCGGGTTATGGATGCGCCGAAACCCAGAAGTACCGGAACGGGTTACTTCCGGGTTTCAGCGCATGTGCAGAAGCACTAAATTGTGCTTTGTGCATGCGCAGAATCGCAACCTACGCGTGCTCAGACGGGGCGCTGCGGGTTGCGAACGTGCCTTCTGCACGGATCACGTTCGCAACCTGAGCGTCCACTATATCCGTGTTCCTTACACCGGACAGCTGATACGATTACAGTGGTACCTCGGTTTAAGAACGTAATTCGTTCCGGAGGTCCATTCTTAACCTGAAACTGTTCTTAACCTGAAGCACCACTTTAGCTAATGGGGCCTCCTGCTGCCGCCACGCCACCGGAGCACAATTTCTGTTCTCATCCTGAAGCAAAGTTCTTAACCCGAGGTACTATTTCTGGGGTGGTGGAGTCTGTAACCTGAAGCGTATGTAACCCGAGGTAAAAAGGTAAAGGTAAAGGTACCCCTGCCCGTACGGGCCAGTCTTGCCAGACTCTAGGGTTGTGCGCTCACCTCACTCTATAGGCCGGGGGCCAGCGCTGTCCGGAGACACTTCCGGGTCACGTGGCCAGCGTGACATTGCTGCTCTGGTGAGCCAGCACAGCACACGGAACACCGTTTACCTTCCCGCTGGTAAGCGGTCCCTATTTATCTACTTGCACCCGAAGGTGCTTTCGAACTGCTAGGTTGGCAGGCGCTGGGACCGAACGACAGGAGCGCACCCCGCTGCAGGGATTCGAACCGCCGACCTTTCGATCAGCAAGTCCTAGGTGCTGAGGCTTTAACCCACAGCGCCACCTGCATCCCAATAACCCGAGGTACCACCGTACTATTAACATTTGTGGACCGCCTTTCATCGGCAGATCTCGGGCCAGTTTGCAACATAAAAATACGCAAACCTGGCTCCATGACTGCTGTACTTGTTGTGTTGATAACAGGGGAAAAAACACGAAAGAAAATGGGTTGCTGGTTTTTTTTGCTGGTGGAGGTGAGAAAGTGTGTCTGAAACTGGACGGAGACTTCTGCAAGAGTCGCAGCTCCCTACAAGCTCTCGGGGACAGCTGATATGTTTTGCATTTCTAACACAGCACAGAACGTGGCACATAGTAGCCGTGTGCGCATGGATTTGTGGAGGGGCCAGTGTTCCCTCCTGGGCAGCCCCACTCTTCGCCAAACCTTCGCCGCCAGCGCTGCCGTGGTTCTGCCAGCACCGTGGTCCCGCACGTCTGTTTATGATGTGGCTTCCTTTCCTCCCAGAGCCCAGCCTCCTCCTCCTCCTCCCCTTTTGACGTAGAGTCGGCCGATGCGCTCGCTAGGTCTCTGAGAACTTGCTTGGTGGCGCTTCCTCCCTCCTCTCTCCGCCTGCTTTCAGACAAACCAGGAAATAGAAAAAGAGTCTCCGTTTGCTGGGTTGGAGAGACAGAAAGAGAGACACACACGGAAGCTTTTCTCCAGAGCTGTTCCACGGAAAGGTTTTTCTTTTCCCTCCTCCCTAAGAAAAACCACGCTTGTGCAAATCGGGAGATAGAGATTTATATTTGGGGAAATTGCAGCCGCCTCCCTGGAGACAAGGGGGGAGAAGCAGGAGGGTAAGGAAACTGGCAAATGTGTTAAACACACCATGGGAAGAAGTTGGACTTCTGGTTCTGGTTTGGAGTCCCAGGATCCTGCTTCCAGTGGGTCACCTAGCTGCCATGGGGAGGCTCTAGGGGGGACCCCCGGCCCTTTCGCCTCTTCTCTGCTTCCTCCCAGCGTCTTGGAGCGTAGGATGTGCAACCCCTCCTGTTCTGTCTCTGTTTACCCAAGCTCAGAAACTTGGCAATTTCTGGCATCTTGAATCTTGGGGAGAACTTTGGACGTGCGAGGCTATTGGGCGGCAACCATGTTTGTTCACAGGATCTGAAAAGCTTCCCTTCCGCATCGAAAACTAGCCCATCAACGTTCCCGTCCCCTTGTCATGCTAGCTTTCCCCTGGCGAGACGTTATTTTATTCCTGGGTTTCACCTCATCTTTATTTCCATGCGTGTAGAAAGCTAGTCCTTCAGCAGCCCTGTCTCCTTGACACGCTGGCTTTCCACTGGCAAGACGTCAGAACTTTATTCAAAATTAACCATCTTTAGCTCCCTCTTTAATTAGGGAGGATGATCCCGCCTTCCTCCGCCTCGCTGGCAATCGCTTGGGAGTTTGCTGCCATTTCTCCCCTCTTCAAGAGAGGCCTCTCTTAATCCAGATTAACAGGGCACCTTTTTAAAAACTGGGTGTTTTGGTTCTTTGGGGGGAAGTTTCCCCCTGCTCCTTCCACCAGCTCTTCACTTATTATTATTCTTATTATTGATTGTGAAATGCTTCCCTAAGGGAGAAAATCAAAACTGCAATTCTGGACCATAGTTTCCCGGGATCGTGAGCACAGTTGCATTCTGAGGGGCTTCTTGAGAAAGCAATGGCGCTGTGAGACACTTAGCGCATGGCTTACCTGTGGAACTCTCTACTGCAGTGGTCAGCAGTGGACACCAACCTTGGATGGCTTTGCCAGAGGGTTGGACAAATCTGTGGCGGAGGAGAGGACTGTTGATGGCTACTAGCCACAAGGCCTCTGCTCTGCCTCCAGGGCTGGGGGAATAATGCTTATGAACGCGAGTTGTTGTGGGACAGAAGGGAGCTCTTGCACCCAGGTCCGTTTTGGGCCCTGCAACCGAGGTTTCAGGGGCCGTTTGGCAATGAGCTTCTATATCTGAGTTCCTAGCTTTGCTCATGCTATTTGCTGTTGTTGTTTAGTTGCTGTCGTGTCCGACTCTTCGTGACCCCCTGGACCAGAGCACGCCAGGCACTCCTGTCTTCCACTGCCTCTCGCAGTTTGGTCAAACTCATGTTCGTAGCTTCGAGAACACTGTCCCACCATCTCGTCCTCTGTCGTCCCCTTCTCCTTCTGCCCTCCATCTTTCCCAACATCAGGGTCTTTTCCAGGGAGTCTTCTCTTCTCATGAGGTGGCCCAAGTCTTGGAGCCTCAGCTTCAGGATCTGTCCTTCCAGTGAGCACTCAGGGCTGATTTCCTTCAGAATGGAGAGGTTGGATCTTCTTGCAGTCCATGGGACTCTCAAGAGTCTCCTCCAGCACTAGAATTCAAAAGCATCCATTCTTCGGCGACCAGCCTTCTTTATGGTCCAGCTCTCACTTCCATACATCACTACTGGGAAAACCATAGCTTTTACTATACGGACCTTTGTCGGCAAGGTGTTGTCTCTGCTTTAGAAGATGCTGTCTATCTCATGCTATACCAGCAGATAATGAATCGACCGCTGAGCTCAATTGCGGGCTGGCTCCCTGTCCAGCATTCCTCGCAGGACTGTCGTGGGAGACTGAACACAGAGGGGGAGAGCCACATACACGCCACAGTAGGAATGCAATAGAACGGGGATGTCCAACTCCCAATAGACTGCGATCTGCTCACAGCATAAAAAAATGGGCAGTGATCTACCCAAAGTTGTGGAGCTTTTTTTAGTAAGCCAAAGTTGGTTGTTGGTTTGTTTTTTTTGCTTTTTCTGCAAAAAAAAAAGGAGATCGCTGAGGGGCCAGAGGTCAACCAGGAACACCCCGCGATCTACGAGTAGATCACGATCTACCTGTTGGACATGCCTGCAATACAGTGGGACCTCTGGTTGCGAACGGGATCCGTTCCGGAGGCCCGTTCGCTACGTGAAAAGAGCGCAACCCGCAGCGGTGCGCTTGCGTGGGTTGTAATTCTCCGCTTCTGCGCATGCGCGTGACATCATTTTGTGCTTCTGCGCGAGCGGCGAAACCCGGAAGTAACCCTTTCCGGTACTTCCGGGTCGCCGCGGGACGTATCCTGAAAGAATGTAACATGAAGCAGATGTAACATGAGGTATGACTGTCGAATTAACGGCACTCATGATGGACTATATGGAACTTGCCGAACTGACCGGGAGACTCCGAGACCAGAGAGACGAGACGGTGGAAGAAGATTGGAAGAAGTTTAAGGCAGTGTTTCCCAACCGGTGTTCCGCGGCACACTACTGTGCCGTCAGACATTGGCTGGTGTGCCGTGGGAGGGAGGCGGGCGAGTCGGGCGGTGAGAGGCGGCGGCGGCGAGGATCCGCGTCGAGCCGGGGGCGGCTCCGCGGTGGTGGTGCCGAGCGGCGGGGCAGCGCGTGCAAAAGGGAGGAGCGCGAGACAGCGGAGGAGGAGGAGGCCGGCATGTCCGGGCAGCAGCAGCAACAACAGCAGCAGCAACTCCCGGCGATGGCTCCTCAAGCCCCGCCGCCGCCCCCTCCTCCGCCCGCTATCGCCGCCACCACCACAACAGCCGCCGCCGCCTCAGTTGCCGCCGTCCCTCAGTCCCTCGCTCTGCTGCCTCCTCCCACCCCCAAAGCTTGGAGGTTCCCCGGCAAGGGGGAGGGAAAAAACTTTCACTTTCGTGCGTCCCTCCCGGCGTTACGCTGCGCGCTGACGTCACGGGGCGGGGCTTTAATGGTGGTGTGCCGTGAGATTTTTTTTCAGTAAACAGGTGTGCCGTTGCCCAAAAAAGTTTGGGAAACACTGGTTTAAGGAATATTTGAAGAAATACGTTAATATTTAAATCTTAGAATAGCTTTGGAAGTGGATAAAGGCTGTAGGGTTAGAAGTAGAAGATAGTGTATTTTAAAATGGTATTATTTGTTAGTGATAAAATGTGAGGTTTTTTATGGTGAAAGTAAGTGTGATAAAAAAATGGTTAGAAATTATGATACAGTGGTACCTCGAGTTACATATGCTTCAGGTTACATACGCTTCAGGTTACAGACTCTGCTAACCCAGAAATAGTACCTCGGGTTAAGAACTTGGCTTCAGGATGAGAATAGGTTGTTTTCTGCTGCTCCAGAGAAGCGGACACGGAGCAATGGATCCAAACTACAAGAAAGAAGATTCCACCTAAACATTAGGAAGAACTTCCTGACAGTAAGAGCTGTTTGACAGTGGAATTTGCTGCCAAGGAGTGTGGTGGAGTCTCCTTCTTTGGAGGTCTTTAAGCAGAGGCTTGACAACCATATGTCAGGAGTGCTCTGATGGTGTTTCCTGCTTGGCAGGGGGTTGGACTCGATGGCCCTGGTGGTCTCTTCCAACTCTAGGATTCTATGATTCTATGATTCTAATAGAAATCGCGCGGCGGCAGCAGGAGGCCCCATTAGCTAAAGTGGTGCTTCAGGTTAAGAACAGTCTCAGGTTAAGAACGGACCTCCGGAACGAATTAAGTACTTCAACCGAGGTACCACTGTATATGTAAACTGCTAAAGATGAAGTAAAATGAAAATCAGATAGGTGGGACTTGGGGAAGCCCACTTAACAATATTTAGAAAAATAAGGATAAGACCAGAATCTGTTTGTATTGTTTGTTTTCTTTATTTGTGTTATAAAATGAATAAAAAAATTTGAAGAAAAAGAAAAGAATTAACGGCTCTCATGATGAACCTGAAATATAACTCTGCAGATGCTTGTTTCGTATTTTAACCTGCCCTCTGTTCCCCCTCCAGCTCGGACGTGAAGCGTTGCCGCAAGACAGCCGCTCTCAATCTCCCCCTTGCCGCCATGTCGCCGTCTTTGGAGAGCAGCCTGCTGCAGGCGCCGGAAGGAACCCCCACGGCCCCTTTGAGGAGAGGACCCCCGGCCCACTAGCGCGGCACATGCGGGTGACGGTCCGCCCCCTGGCGCCCTCCCCTCCTCCTCCTCCTCCTCTACCCGGGATGGTTTACTGACCAAGAAAAGAGAACCGGCGTTTTCGACCTCCTTTTCCTCTTCTCTCGCGTTCGTGTTCCCCTTCCCCTCCTTCCCCCGACCCCCCTACCCCGCCCTCTCCCCGCCCTGACCCCCCCAGCCGGCCCCCGCAAAGTTTCGGCCCTCGGATTTGCATGGCAGCAGCGTAACCGTGGAGAGGCCAGGGTACCACAAACTTATGGATTTTGATAAGAGAGGAGGCAAAGGGGACGCGGAGGAAGGGCGAAGGATGTCTAAGACAGGGAGCAGCCGCAACACGCACGGGAGCCGGACGTCCGGGACCAACTCTGGAGTCTTAATGGTCGGCCCGAACTTCCGTGTCGGGAAGAAGATTGGGTGCGGGAACTTTGGGGAGCTTCGACTAGGTGAGTCTCTGCACCTTCCCGTCCGCGGCCTGTTTTCAAATTCCAAGGAAAAAGCACACCAAGAACTCAGGCCGATGTAAGTTTCAATAGTGGGAGTCGTCCCTACTTGCAAGTCAATGTTGTTGTTGTTTAGTAATGTCCAATTCTTCGTGACCCCCTGGACCAGAGCACGCCAGGCACTCCTGTCTTCCACTGCCTCCCCCAGTTTGGTCAGATTCATGTTTGTAGCTTCGAGAACACTGTCCAACCATCTCGTCCTCTGTCGTCCCCTTCTCCTTGTGCCCTCCATCTTTCCCAACATCAGGGTCTTTTCCAGGGAGTCTTCTCTTCTCATGAGGTGGCCAAAGTCTTGGAGCCTCAGCTTCAGGATCTGTCCTTCCAGTGAGCACTCAGGGCTGATTTCCTTCAGAATGGAGAGGTTGGATCTTCTTGCAGTCCATGGGACTCTCAAGAGTCTCCTCCAGCACCACCGCAAGTCAATAGTAACAAAAACTAACCCATTCAAAAGTATGTATTCTGACAAGGATTACAAACTCAAATAGAGATTACAAACACTAACAGAGATTACATACTCAAACTCGTAAAAATATGTATAACCCTTTAAAAATTAGGTACGGAACCAAATGTTATATAATACTGTTTTACAAATTATAATTTTATGGTAATTTAGAATTTAAATGTATTTTCATGTAATATTCGATACTTCCAGCTGATGAAGGTGAATACATCGAAACAGGGCCCTGTCCTGGTTTCCGATCCATAATTGACTCCTGAATTCTGCTCAATGATTGAAACTAAGACCTTCAGGTCGAATCTGACTATGGACTAACATGAACTTATCTCTACTCATAAACTCTTATCTCTAATTCTGTAACGAATTCTTGTGTTATACATATTTTTATGGGTTTGAGTTTGTAATCTCTGTTAGAGTTTGTAATCTCTATTTGAGTTTGCAATCCTTGTCAGAATACATACTTTTGAATGGATTAGTTTTTGTTACTATTGACTATTGACTTGCGAGTAGGGACTACTCCCACTGCTGAAACTTATATTGGCCTGAGTTCTTGGTGTGCTTTTTTCTTGGTATATTTAATAACAAGAACTCCCAACTGTTTTCAAATTCCGCCCTGCTTTCTGAACGCAACGCATTCGCAGGAAATGGTTTGCTGAACTAGCTGGCTGAGGATTCCCATTATTTATGGGGACATTTCTTATCCATAATTCATTTGATGCATGCTTTCTGTCCCAAACTGTTGCAGACCGCCCAGCAAAAGTCAAACAAACAGGGGAGGAACCTGATACGTCTCGTTTCTTCTGCTCCCTGGTTTGTTCCATCTCCCTCCCTCCCTCTGTGGTTTCTGCCTGAAAATGGCTTAGAATCATAGAATCATAGAGTTGGAAGAGACCACAAGGGCCATCGAGTCCAACCCCCTGCCAAGCAGGAAACACCATCAGAGCACTCCTGACATATGGTTGTCAAGCCTCTGCTTAAAGACCTCCAAAGAAGGAGACTCCACCACACTCCTTGGCAGCAAATTCCACTGTCCAACAGCTCTTACTGTCAGGAAGTTCTTCCTAATGTTTAGGTGGAATCTTCTTTCTTGTAGTTTGGATCCATTGCTCCGTGTCCGCTTCTCTGGAGCAGCAGAAAACAACCTTTCTCCCTCCTCTATGTGACATACTTTTATATATTTGAACATGGCTATCATATCACCCCTTAACCTCCTCTTCTCCAGGCTAAACATGCCCAGCTCCCTTAGCCGTTCCTCATAAGGCATCGTTTCCAGGCCTTTGACCATTTTGGTTGCCCTCCTCTGGACACGTTCCAGTTTGTCAGTGTCCTTCTTGAACTGTGGTGCTCAGAACTGGACACAGTACTCCAGGTGAGGTCTGACCAGAGCAGAATACAGTGGCACTATTACTTCCCTTGATCTAGATGCTATACTCCTATTGATGAGGCCCAGAATTGCATTGGCTTTTTTAGCTGCCGCGTCACACTGTTGGCTCATGTCAAGTTTGTGGTCAACCACAAACTTCCGCTGACCAGCAAAACACAAACAGGTGTGGAAGTGGGCACGCTCTGGTGGTTCGGATATCCGAATCAGCCACTCGTGTATCAAGGTTTGGGTATAATTACTTAACTGAGATTTTGGATAATGGGCCTTTCCTGCTAGCGGGAGCTGTGCGTGTATAAAATGGGAAGGATGATTAGAACGACAGGTAAAAGGTGAGAGGCCAAACTCTGAAGCATTTGCGCAGAATGAGTGCAGTTGCACATGGGTAGAAATAGAATCTCAGCGTAATGTGATGGTCAAGTATAAATCCCGATCTGGTAGGCTTACAATGAGGACTGTCTTGGAAATTATGGTCCCACAGTGAATGCCAAATCATAAAAAGTGCCCTCAGGTTCTAGTCCGTGTTGAAATCTCAAATTGTGCATGATTTTCTCCCAACTAAGTATTAAAAACCCAATAAAACATCAAGCATCAAAAACTTCCCTATACAGGGCTGCCTTCTGGTGTCTTCTAAAAGTCAGTTCTTTTATCTCCTTGACATTTGACGGGAGGGTGTTCCACATGTGGGCGCCACCACCGAGAAGGCCCTCTGCCTGGTTCCCTGAAACCTTGCTTCTTGATTGGGG
Organism: Podarcis muralis; assembly: GCF_964188315.1. NCBI lineage: Eukaryota > Metazoa > Chordata > Lepidosauria > Squamata > Lacertidae > Podarcis > Podarcis muralis. The sequence goes on along the minus strand of NC_135672.1, from coordinate 4,556,699 downwards.
TGGAGACACTCCTTCAGGTATAGTGGGCCTTTGAGGCCGTTTAGGACTTTAAAGGTCAGCACCAACACTTTGAATTGTGCTCCGAAACGTACTGGGAGCCAATGTAGATTCTTTAGGGCCGGAGTTGTATGGTTCCAGTCACCAGTCTTGCTGACGCATTCTGGATTAGTTGTAGTTTCCGAGTCACCTTCAAAGGCAGTCCCACATAGAGCGCATTGCAGTAGTCCAAGCAGGAGATAACCAGAGCATGGACCACTCTGGCGAGACAGGGAGCGTCTCAGATGGAGCTGCTAGACAGCCGCCCTGGATGCAGAACTGACCTGCGCCTCCATGGACAGCAGTGAGTCCAAAATGACCCCCAAGCTGCTCACCTGCTCCTTCCGGGGCACAGTTACCACTTTCAGGACCCCACACCTACCTGCCCCCCAGAACAACAATCCGTTAGCCACCATCCATCCTCCAACCGCCTCCAGACACTCACACATTCCAGAGTGGGCATCTGTTGCAAGATTTCGGGCTGTTTCCCCGTTGAGTTGCAATTGCCAGTCAAACTGCCCAGATCATTCTGTTGCGGCCACCGCTGCCGAGGTTTCAGGTGGCATTTGGCAATTAGCTTACGTATCTGAGTTTCTAACGCTGTAATCCTGCCGCCTAGCTGAGCACCAGCAATGTTCGCAGACCCTGGCAGCGCCAGTCTGTTTCCCTGGGAGGATACGTCCCTGCTGCCAGCTGGAGAGTAGCCCCTCTCCATTGCTCTGCTGCTAAGGCTATATTTTCCGCTACATCCTCCCAAATGCCAGGGATTATCTCTCCTCCTTTATCCTCCGCCGCCCGCAGGCGCAGCCTCTCGTTCCGGCCACCCCCTGGCAGACAGACAGACAGATCTCCGCTCAGCTGGAGCTCCCACCCTCTGATTTATTTATTTTTTTGCTCCTGCATTCACTCCACCCAAGCCCAGATCCATAGCTGTCAACGCTTCCCTTTTTTAAAGGGAATTTCCCTTATTCCGAATAGGATTCCTCGCAAGAAAAGGGAAAAGTTGACAGCTATGCCCAAATCAGATTTCCTTTTCCGGGTCGTGTTCCTCAGAGACGTGGTATTTTGAATGTTGCAATCGTCAGTTCCCCAACCCCGCAAAAAAAAAAAACCAGCTTCTAGACTTGAAAGCAATCATAGAATCAAAGAATCATAGAAGTGGAAGGGACCTCTGAGGGTCATCCAGTCCAACCCCCTGCAACGCGGGAATCAACAGCTCAAGCATCTGTGACAGAGGGTCACTGAGATATCTGTGGCCATGGGATTGAGCAGGATTTTTCAAAAATCTGGTGTGCCTGGGCAGAGAGCAGCAGCATTCTCTGCGCAAATTAAATTTCTGCAAACTCTAAAAGTTTGTAGACCTTAAAATAAGGCAGCCCAGTGCGAATTGAGCTGAATTTTACAGAAAATGAGTTCTATTTGTGTGGGTCAGGAGGTGTCAGTGAACATATGCAAATTAAATTTATACAGAATCAAAAGTTTCTGGAGCTTTTAGACTGAAGGCATTCCACACAGTGAAGTAGCAGCCGCTGAGGAATTGTGTAGGATTTTTCAAGAAGGTGTCTGTGCTCGCAAGGAGCGTGGCTGTCTTTGCCTAAATTAAATTACTACAAAAGTTTTTAGACCTTAAGACTAAACGCACGTGACCCAGCAAAATATCCACAGGACTGAGCAGAGGAGTTCTAGTCGCTAATAATAATAATAATAATAATAATATTTATACCCCACCCATCTGGCTGGGTTTCCCCAGCCACTCTGGGCTGCTTCCAACCAAATATTAAAAACAGTACAGCATCAGACTTTAAAAACTTCCCTAAACAGGGCTGCCTTCAGTTGTCCTTTAAAAGTAAAATAGTTGTTTATTTCCTTGACATCTGCTGGGAGGGCGTTGCACAGGGCAGGTGCCACTACCAAGAAGGCCCTCTGCCTTGTTCCCTGTAACCTTACTTCTCGTATAGTTGCTTTCCCTGTGCAAAACAAACTTTATGCAAATGGACGGCGTCATCCATGTTGCAAATATAGGTTATGACCCCTGTACTTTTAATTCCACTTCCCTTTTAATTTGCATACCTCCTTTCTATATTGCCCGGCCTATAAACACCCACCCACACCCATTTTTTTTGGAAACCTGTTTTCTCCTCCTCCGGTGGTCATTTCCAGACTGTCTCCAAGGGCGGCCCCACGGGCAGAGCATTGCAGCAGTCCAGCTTGGAAGCGCCCAGGCGGCAAACAAGGTGGCCCCCTCCCAGCACTGCTGGACTACAGCTCCCACTGGGCAGTGTGGGAAATAGCAAAGGACAATGGGAGTTGTAGTCCACCACCAAAACCTCCATGCCGAGCGCCCGAAATCCGTTTTCCCCCCAGGAAGGGGCAGAACTGGCGGGTGCCCCAGAATCCTTTGCAACACAGAGAGGTTCTGTGGCTGTTTTATGGGGCGGATTGGGATGGGCGAGCAGGCAAAGTTATTTTGCCCCGTGGGAATTTCTTTCCGGAGAAAGCGGGGGGCACATGTCATATTTCCGCTTGGCGGCAGTGATGAGCCCCAGCGCAAAAGCTTCCCTCCGCCGGACGCCCTTGAAATCGGACCCTCGAGGTCTGTATTCTTTCATTTCCTTTATTTTTATTTTTTAAATTAAATGCTTGGAACGCCTCTGGAACAGGAAAGGTCAGGAGGGATGCAAAGCGCTGATGCCCGGGAGCAGGTGCGAGAGAGGGGGGGTGGAGATTTGCACGTACGAAAGCCACAAGGACAAATTGTTTTGAGGGGGACAGCGAAGGAACGTTCGGCTGTTTCACCGTGACCTCATAGCATTCCTTGCCCTCCGCTCGGGAAGGGACAGGCTGCCAGCTTTCCATGGGGCCATCAGAGAATTGGAAATTTGTCCCCCCACCCCTTGACACATTGAGAAGCACCTGTTGACCGTGCAAAGCCTTCCGCTCTCTAGCAGAAGAGGCTAAGCGGAGTGTCTCTGCGTGAGTTGCTGTTCCTGAGCTCTTGCTCCTCTAATTAATTAATCAGTTTCGTTGCTTTAAAATGTGCCAAAATTTCGTTGCTTTAAAATGTGCCAAAACCATTTTCCTTTCATGCTGTGTACTTTTAGATTGTAAGCCCAAAAGGCAGGATCTGTTTCTCTCTCTCCTCTTCTAAGTGGTCTGTAATCTACTTTGGGAGCCTTCCTTGGTGGAAGGAAACTATTTAAATAACTGAATTGGGTGCACATTGGACGAAGGAGAAGAATTTTGGTTTGGGGAAAAGCAATTATGGGTTGCAGGGCTGGCATACCAGTTCCTTAGATCAGTGTTTTTCAACCTTTTTTGGGCAAAGGCACACTTGTTTCATGAAAAAAATCACGCGGCACACCACCATTAGAAAATGTTAAAAAATTTAACTCTGTGCCTATATTGACTATATATAAAGTAATTCTCTTGAATAGGAATCAAATAAGCACAAAGAAAGTATTTTATAATTACTTTATTATGAAATAGTAAGTAAACAGAAATATGAAAAATTATAAATTACTTTATTCAGTGCGCAACCTGGGCCTGTTTGGCTGTAACACGAAGCTGATTTTCTGGCTGGAATCGAAGAAAGACACACACGTAGCTCTTCGTCAACAGCTCTCAGTCTCTCTCTGTATTTACAAACAAAAACGTTGCGGACCATTCTCTGCTCAGCGGGGATCGATCCGCTGATCCCCGCTGAGCGTCCGTCTCCATACTGTGTGCGGAGAGGGAGATGTCAGAGCCCTGCTGCTCTCTATACCCCACCCCACCCATACCCAGGACACAGTCCGGCGCCCGCCTAGTGGGCGAAAATTTGACATTTTTTTTTAAAAAAAAAAATCTTTCGAATTTTTCAATTTTTCCCATGGCACACCAGGCAACATCTCGCGGCACACTAGTGTGCCGCGGAACAGTGGTTGAAAAACACTGCCTTAGATGCCCGTTTTGTTTGATGACAACCAAATATTGTAAAATATTCCATGATGTCAAGAGTTTTTTCAGGCAGAACACTCAATGCGTCTGACGAGTTACTTTTAAGGCAATTACGCCACAGGCCAAATGAAACAGAGGTATCAATCACACCCTTTACCTCTTGCAAGGATTATGTAATCTGAGGTGCGGAAGAACAAGAAAAGAAAAACCTGGTTATAATCAGGAAATTATGAAGGCAGTTGAATATGATGACGCTAATGTATTCTTGGTGCAGAATGTGAATAAATATGTCAACAGGATTTAGTAACTGGAAACCTTTTTTAAAAAGAGAATTAGGAATATCAGGAGAACGTGTTGCACTTTATACGATCTAGAAAAGATTATTTATATGAAAATACTTATACTTTCTTTTTCATAAAAAAGCAGTTTACAACAAAAATACAGTGAAAGAATATTAAAACAAAAACCACAACGGTTAAAACACACATCAGTTCCACCTAGAACACCATTTAACCATTGTGGAAAAGATGTATTCTTAACTGCCTACATAGGCCTGGCAGAATAGACAGGTTTTCAGCAGGTGTTGAATCTCAAGTGGCAGAGAGTTCCGCAGGGCTGGGCTGATAACACTAAAGGATCGGGTTCCTTGTTGTCAAACGAACCTCAACAACCCTGGGAATGATCCAACGACGCTCCTGCAGGTAGTCTCAGCGATCCAGCTTGGGCTACGAGGTTTCAGCCGAGTCCTGAAAAGCTTTAATTTTCAACCACCTATCTTATTTTTGGAATGGTTGTTAAGTGTCGATAAACATTGCAATGAAAGATCTTTCCCCATAAACTTCCATGAGGTTTTTTTTGGTGATGCTGCAAATTATGGGTTGTCCTGCTCTAAGTAGACCCATTGGACCAGAGTTGAGTCACACCCACCCAGTTTCAATGGATCTGAGCAGAATTTAGTTGGGCACAACACTAGCATGGTTTGTTTTACCTATTGATAAGTCGTATATTTAAGTATATTAAATTTGCATATTTTTTAAAAGGATGCCTCTGTGTAGATGATGGGCTAATTTTTCAACTGCCTTTGAAAATCTTCCTTCTTAGCTTATTTTCAAATGCATTTGAGAACAGCCACCACCTTCTGTGATTAGATGTGTTTGCTGTATTTCAGGGGGTTAGACTAGATGACTCTGGGGGTCCCTTTCCAGTTCTACAATTCAGTGGCAAACAAATCATTCCTGGTTATAAAAAGCCAGCAAGAAAAAGAGGCCTGTTTCTTGATAGACTGCGTACTCAACTTGGTTAAAAGTTGTACTAAATTATTAAAAGTTAATTATTATTTATCAGCTAATTTGTGTGTAATTAGCAAGAGGTGCAATACAGGAATACGCAGCTGTCCCTGACGGGGATCGAACCTGCGACTTTAGCATTTATTAGCACCACGCTCTAACCAACAAAGCTGTTCGCTTGGGCAAGAAACATAACACAGTGGAACAAATTCAAGCCCACCAGAATCTTTAGAATGCTGCTGTGGATTTTAATCTGTTTTGTTTTTTTTAGTCTGTTGCCCATTTTAATTTCTTGAACGTTTCGAATTATTTTTGTTCGTTGTGTTTTATCGATGGTTTTATTGTTTTGTCTTCTTTCGTAAGCTGGTTGTTTATGAAATACTGTATTTTTCCGTGTATAAGACTATATTCCCCCCTCCCCAATTTTTTAAGTTTAAAATTGTGGGTCGTCTTAATACACAGAATGTTGCAATTAAATTATTTCTTAATTTTGGGCTCCAAAAATATACATGGAAAAAATATACATGGAAAAATACGCATGGGAAAAATATGGTAATAATAAATAAATAAATAAATAAATAAATAAATAAATAAATAAATAAAAATAAAAAATATATACATGGAAAAAATATGGTAATAATAATAAAACTTCCTCAGAACCGCAAGGGGAGAGGCGCTCTGTACATGCACGGCAACACCCTTATCGTACAATAGGCTTTTCATTCCTTTGAAAAAAAGAGAGAGAGAGAGAGAGATGTAATGGTTCTGTACATGATAACCATGGTTTGGAAGAGAACACTTTTCATTTATCAGATGTTAAAAAAGTAGGGGAGGAGCACGGTACAGTGGACACTCAGGTTGCGAACGTGATCTCTGTGGGATTCGGCACTTCTGGGCATGCGCAAAGCATGATTAAGCGCTTCTGCGCATGCGTGACCACCAAAACCCGGAAGTAACCCGTTCCGGTACTTCCGGGTTTCGGCGGTCTGTAACCCGAAAAAACGCAACCTGAAGCGGCTGTAACCTGAGGTATGACTGTATTTGTGGACAGAATATTATATAGTCATACCTCATGTTACGTCCGCTTCATGTTACGTTCTTTCAGGTTGCGTCCCGCGGCAACCCGGAAGTACCAGAAAGGGTTACTTCCGGGTTTCGCCACTTGCGCATGCGCAGAAGCGCAAAATGACGTCACGCGCATGCACAGAAGCGGCGAATCGCAACCCACGTGTGCGCAGACGCGCTGCTGTGAGTTGCGCTCTTTTCATGTTGCAAATGGGACTCTGGAACGGATCCCATTCGCAACCAGAGGTACCACTGCGATCACAACAGACAGTGATACTTGAATTGTAAATTCCCTTTTTAAAAAAGCATTCGTAAGTGGGCTTATACCATCTTTTGCAGACATCGGTCTCTCACAAAGAATCATGCAGTCGGAAGAGGGGCCTCCAGAGTCCATCTAGTCCAACCCTCTGCAATGCAGGAATTTTTTCACCCAGTGTGGGGCTCAAACTCTGGGATTAACTGTCATGGAATTTTCTAGTGTGGAGATCCTAAATTTGGATTTGCGTGTGTGTTCAATTATCTCTTTTTTTGACAATTTTTTTTCTTCTTTTTTTTAAAAAAAATCTTTCTTATAGGGAAGAACCTCTATACGAACGAATATGTAGCGATCAAGTTGGTAAGTGATCTTCCGATAATAGGTTGGTTCTCTGGGTTTGTCTGCTTTGAAACGGGTCTGTCTCTTCTTTCTCCCCATCCCCAGCTTTAGGTAGGGACCATTGCTTTTCAAAATATTATTTGTACAGTGGTGCCCCGCAAGACAAATGCCTCGCAAGACGAAAAACTCGCTAGACGAAAGGGTTTTCCGTTTTTTGAGTCGTTCTGCAAGACGAATTTCCCTATGGGCTTGCTTCGCAAGACGAAACGTCTTGCGAGTTCTTGCGAGTTTGTTTCCTTTTTCTTAAAGCCGCTAAGCCGCTAATAGCCGTGCTTCGCAAGACGAAAAAACCCGCAAGACGAAGAGACTCGCGGAACGGATTAATTTCGTCTTGCCAGGCACCACTGTATTATTATTATTATTTATTATTATCTGGTTGGCCACTGTGAGAGCAGGAATCTGAACTAAATGAGACACTGGCCTGATTGAGCATGCAGACTCTGATGTTGCCCCATTTGCACCAGAAAATAAAGGGATTTTTGCAGCTCTCCATTCTCTCTTCCTCTCTCCCTCTCTCTCCAGGAACCCATCAAGTCCAGAGCTCCTCAGCTCCACCTGGAATACCGGTTCTACAAACAGCTGGGAAATGCAGGTGAGTAGCGGGCTGGCCGGTCTTGCATGCAGGACACACTCCCCAGAGGGGCTTCGGAAGAAACTGTAATAAACGAAAATCTGCCCTGGTTCCCTTATGGGGGACACAAGAGCCCTTGTAGAGTCCTTTGCAGGTTCTCCATCGGTCGGAGAAAAGAACAGAGGCCAACCAGAGAATATTGAGAAGCAAAGCAGCCAGTAAGCCTGATCGCTATTGATCTGTTGCAACAGGGTGTTCCCCTCACACGCAGGAAAGGAGGAGGACCCAGAACCAAGGTGTGCCAGCCCTTATATAGACATTTTAAATTGCCCGCCCTGGAGTCCAAGACCACCCCCAGAAATATCATACCGACATCACAGAAGGGGTGTAGCTCAAGGCCACCTCCCCAGATACATCATACCTACGTCACAGAAAAGGCGGTCTACAACAGAAATCTGAGTGCGTTGTAACCTGTCTGGCAGGTTACCTGTTAATGCTCACTTGATTGGATACCCTGGGGAGCCTGGCCAGTCTTTTGTAAAGACAAATACTGAGTTCCTGAGCCAGGTCACAGGCTCACACCCTATTCATACACAGACATACCCTTAAAACAGGATTTGTGAAGGAAAAGACAATGGGGAGGCTCTTCCATTTTCCTTTGACCTTGCAGAGAAATCATTTGGTCAGTTTGGGAGTCAAAATGGTTTCAGGGCTGTTTTCCCGTGCTGCTTCAGACATGTGGTTTATATATTTATGTACGTGTTTGCTTGGTACATTTATGAACATTTATTATATATATATAAAAAGGTAAAGGGACCCCTGACCATTAGGTCCAGTCGTGGCCGACTCTAAGCCACTTCTGGCAAACCAGAGCAGCACAGGGAAATGCCGTTTACCTTCCCACCGGAGCGGTACCTATTTATCTACTTGCACTGGCGTGCTTTCAGACTGCTAGGTTGGCAGGAGCAGGGACCGAGCAACGGGAGCTCACCCTGTTGCGGGGATTTGAACCGCCAACCTTCTGATCAGCAAGTCCTAGGCTCTGTGGTTTAACCCACAGCACCACCCACGTCCCTTGTTATATATACATATAAGAGCTTAGTTTGCCCCCCCAAAAAACAGGCGCTAGTCCTTATGATGTTCCAAGGAGTGGCTTGGAAGGGATGTTTTGCAACACAGCCTCTGGAACAGCTGTAAAGATTTGAAAAGACAGGTGTTTTCAGGGTGCCCCTGGAGAAGACGAATACTAAAAGACGATGGGGCTACTTCCCCGCCCCCCCAGTGTTGATTTTTCGACGTAAGCTGTGCTGCCACCTTGCTATTTTTCTCAGCCTTCACCTTCCCTGTCCGCAGGACGGGCGACAGTCGTGATGGCCTACCTTCCAAGGCGTTTGTTAAGCGTTAATAATATTGTCAGACTCTTCTGCTTCTCTTCTTCCCGTCGACGCCAGGCAGGGACGTTCCCTGAATTCATTGCCTCCTGAAAATACATTTGCTTAGGCAAGTCAACCCAGACCCATGTCAGATTTTGACATGTTTCAATCTCTCGTTAATTCTGCTGCTAATTATAATGAACCCTTAAAGCTCAAAGCCGACTTTTAACTCTCTTTCTGTCGATAATTTTAATGCCCCTTATGAAACTGCTCAGGTTTCGTTACAGCCAGCGGTGGGTGAATTCTGTTAGGTAGAAGATGTAAGTAAAAATGAAATAAGTCTATACAAATAAAAGAAGTCAATAAAAATGAAACTGTGTGTTGATAGCCCTTAACCTTTTCACAACAGCACTTTTGGGAACACACTGAGATAACGGGACTCAGTTGTTAGTGAGATTACTATTTAACTTTTGAAATGGGACTTAAAAGCCCATTCTTTTTACATCATGGTCTTGTGGGTTGAATCTAGGCAGCCTTATAAACTCAGATATATAATAAGCAAGGTGCCAAACGTCTCCTTGAACCAGGTTACAGTCGCCAAAAGAGAATGTCTTGTTGCCCCTTTTGGTCAAGATGGCTCTAAGGTCTTATTTTCCAAATGATGGACTGACTGTGATGGATTCTCAGCTAAACAACTAGCTAGTTAAGAGGACAACCTTGAGCCAGGTTAATAACTTTGAGAACTTAAAAGACAGTCCGCCTATCTATCGGCCTATTCTGACCTCTTTTTCGTAATGGTGACTCAAACCGTTCATAACATAGGAATATCCTTCCCAACTCTGAGCAGGGCAGTGGGGAAAGCCAAGACAAGTCACAACAATTCACTATAATGCTGTTCACTGCTCCTTTCTCAGGCTGCACAGAAAAAGCATTTTGGTTGATGAAATTCATTCCGATCGTGCAGATAAAATATATTGGAGAGAATTCTACAGGAGGGGGTATTGGTGTTTGAAAACAGTCCAGATCCAAGGATCCCCATCCTGGCACCCAGGCCTCTTCACTTGGTGGCCAATTGTTGTTGTCGTTTAGTCGTGTCTGCCTCTGCGTGACCCCCTGGACCAGAGCACGCCAGGCCCTCCTGTCTTCCACTGCCTCCCCCAGTTTAGTCAAACTCATGCTGGTAGCTTCGAGAACACTGTCCCACCATCTCGTCCCCTGTCGTCCCCTTCTCCTTGTGCCCTCCATCTTTCCCAACATCAGGGTCTTTTCCAGGGAGTCTTCTCTTCTCATGAGGGTTCCAAAGTATTGGAGCCTCAGCTTCAGGATCTGTCCTTCCAGTGAGCACTCAGGGCTGATTTCCTTCAGAATGGAGAGGTTTGATCTTCTTGCAGTCCATGGGACTCTCAAGAGTCTCCTCCAGCACCAGAATTCAAAAGCATCCATTCTTCGGCGACCAGCCTTCTTTATGGTCCAGCTCTCACTTCCATACATCACTACTGGGAAAACCAGAGCTTTAACTATACGGACCTTTGTTAGCAAGGTGGCCGATAGCCAGGTGCAAAATGTGAATCTCAAACGCTGCTCACGAGGAAGCGTGCATCATAGTGATTGCTCAAAAAACCAGAAAGTTCTCAGCCACAAGGAGCATCTTGGAAAGTCAACCGATCTTGCACTGAACCAAAATTGTCCCTGACCCTACTTAGAATCATAGAATCATAGAGTTGGAAGAGACCACAAGGGCCATCGAGTCCAACCCCCTGCCAAGCAGGAAACACCATCAGAGCACTCCCGACATATGGTTGTCAAGCCTCTGCTTAAAGACCTCCAAAGAAGGAGACTCCACCACACTCCTTGGCAGCAAATTCCACTGTCAAACAGCTCTTACTGTCAGGAAGTTCTTCCTAATGTTTAGGTGGAATCTTCTTTCTTGTAGTTTGGATCCATTGCTCCGTGTCCGCTTCTCTGGAGCAGCAGAAAACAGCCTTTCTCCCTCCTCTAATACTTAACGGTATTCGTTTGAGGAGCTCTTGAGCTCTCCTCTGAACTGCCTCCCCCTCTTCTCCACAGAAGGGATACCTCAGGTCTATTACTTTGGGCCCTGCGGGAAGTACAACGCGATGGTCTTGGAGCTGTTGGGGCCCAGCCTGGAAGACCTCTTTGACCTCTGCGACCGGACCTTCACCCTCAAGACAGTCCTTATGATCGCCATCCAACTGGTGAGTAGAGAACACCCCCCATTTTTTGGAATGACCCCGTGCAACACACTCCGATGCCCTTGCCAACTCTGTAGAGTACGACTCATGCAACACGTTGGCGACTAATAGACATACAATAATTACCGAAATAATTATACATTCTTTATCAATCTTCTGAGAAAAATACAAAACCTTGTGTAAAGCCACAGAGACTTAAGATGAACTTACCATGTCTGGTTTCAGTGGATTTTTCAAAGGCTTAATTCAGTCTTTTGTTTTCTTTATCTTTTTAGTTAAGTTCATGAAGATACCAGCAAAGGGTATGTTCGGTGTTTTTCACAATACCGAGAGATGCTAGTGAGGTTGTAGATGGATGTTAATGAAGTTGTAGACAGGGTGCCGGCGTTCTGCACCCATCCACAACCTCACTAGAATCTCTCAGTACAGTGGTACCTTGGGTTAAGTGCTTAATTCGTTCCGGAGGTCCGTTCTTAACCTCAAACTGTTCTTAACCTGAAGCACCACTTTAGCTAATGGGGCCTCCTGCTGCCGCCGCAGGATTTCCGTTCTCGTCCTGAAGCAAAGTTCTTAACCCGAGGTACTATTTCTGGGTTAGCGGAGTCTGTAACCTGAAGCGTCTGTAACCTGAAGCGTCTGTAACCTGAAGCGTCCATAACCCGAGGTATCACTGTATTGTGAACAACATTGATCTTACCCTTTGTTGGTATCTTCATGAACTTACCTAAAAAGATAAAGAAAACAAAAGACTGAGTTAAGCATTTGAAAAATCCGTTGAAACCAGACATTGCAAGTTCATCTTAAGTTTAGGTGTCTAATGAAGGCGCCAGGTGAGCCTCCCCGGGGAGAGCATTCCACAAACGGGGAGCCACTTCAGAGAAGGCCCCGTTTTCCTATTGTCTCTCATGCAGAGGATTCTGCAAACGGGGAGCCGTTGCAGACATGCGACCCCTGGGGTGTTGCCCAGTCTAAAAAACAACAGATTTGCCTCCCCATGAAAATGCATGCATGTGGAAGAATGGAATCCTTTTTGGGACATGAGATATAAGCCGCAGAAGGAATTGAAGGTTATTGAATTGTTTTTATGATATGGGAGTTAGAAGATGGGAGAAATGAAGTACACCAGGGGTAGGCAGATAAGGCCCGGGGGCCAAATCCGGCCCAATCGCCTTCTAAATCCGGCCCACAGACAGTCCAGGAATCAGCGTGTTTTTGCATGAGTAGAATGTGTGCACCTCTGGGTTATTTGTGGGGCATAGGAATTCGTTCATTCCCCCCCAAATAATATAGTCCGGCCCACCACATGGTCTGAGGGACGGTGGACCGGCCCACAGCTGAAAAAGGTTGCTGACCCCTAAAGTACGTGAAGGAAAACAGGAGGGGAGGTTGACAAAAAGAAAAGAAAAACGTACCAAATTTTTCGCTCTATAAGGTAAAGGTAAAGGTACCCCTGCCCGTACGGGCCAGTCTTGCCAGACTCTGGGGTTGTGCGCCCATCTCACTCAAGAGGCCGAGGGCCAGCGCTGTCCGGAGACACTTCCGGGTCACGTGGCCAGCGTGACATCGCTGCTCTGGCGAGCCAGAGCCACACACGGAAACGCCGTTTACCTTCCCGCTAGTAAGCGGTCCCTATTTATCTACTTGCACCCGGGGGTGCTTTCGAACTGCTAGGTGGGCAGGAGCTGGGACCGAACAACGGGAGCGCACCCCGCTGCGGGGATTCGAACCGCCAACCTTTCGATCGGCAAGCCCTAGGCGCTGAGGCTTTTACCCACAGCGCCACCCGCGTCGCACTTTTCCCCCTCCAAAAATTAAGGGGAAATGTGTTTGCGTCCTATGGAGCGAACGCAGGCACCTTGGCTTCAGCAATAGCAATGGGAACGCAGAGGGAGCACTCCCTCCGCGCTCTGGAGGCTTCGCGTTGCTTTCACTGAAGCCTGGCGAGCGAGAGGGGTTGGTGCGCACCGACCCCTCTCGCTCTTGAGGCTTCAGGGATAGCCACCTGAAGCCTTTGGAGCGCAGCGCGAGTTCCTGATGCGCTCCGCAGGCTTCGGGTTCCTTTTGCCGAAGCCTGGAGAGCAAGACTCTCCTGGCTTCAGCAGAGAGGGAGAGCTGCGCAGCGCCCCTTCAGCCAAGCGGGAGGAGAAATGGAAGGGGCTCCGTTTCTCATGCCGCTTCGCTGAAGGGGCGCTGAGCAGAGAGGGGGAGAATTTTTTTCTTCTTGTTCTCCCCCTCTAAAACAAGGTGCGTCCTATAGAGCGAAAAATACGTTATGTATCAGAGTGCATATGTGAAACTTTTGAACATTTAATAAAATATAACGGGGGGGGGGAACTCATAAACCTACAAGAAGCCCCAGTTTCCCTGGACGCAGAACCTCAGGTGCTCCTTTGCGCATGGCACAGAGGCTCTGGCGGTTTTCCTTCCGCAGATCACCCGCATGGAGTACGTCCACACCAAAAGCCTGATCTACAGAGACGTCAAGCCGGAGAACTTCCTGGTGGGGCGGCCCGGGAGCAAGCGCCAACACGTCATCCACATCATTGACTTCGGCCTGGCCAAAGAGTTCATCGACCCCGAGACCAAAAAGCACATCCCGTACCGAGAGCACAAGAGCCTGACCGGCACCGCGCGGTACATGAGCATCAACACACACCTGGGGAAAGGTGAGCAGGAGGAGGCAGCCCTTGGGGAGGGGGAGGATGTGGGGGGGGCAAGGAAAAGCAGAATGGGTATGTGTGGCAGAGACAGAAAGAGAGAGAATGTTGAAGAGAGCATTACTCTATGAATGGTGCAGCCATCTCTGAATCGCTGCATGCATCCTGGACACAGAAACTGTTATTTTAAAAGGGGTGTGTGTGGAGGGAAGCCCAGGCAGCCAGTGTAAAGATACAGTGGTACCTCAGGTTACAGACACTTCAGGTTACAGACTCCGCTAACCCAGAAATAGTGTCTCAGGTTAAGAACTTTGCTTCAGGATGAGAACAGAAATCGGCAGTGCGGCAGCGGTGGGAGGCCCCATTAGCTAAAGTGATGCTTCAGCTTAAGAACAGTTTCAGGTTAAGAACGGACCTCCGGAATGAATTAAGTTCTTAACCCGAGGTACCACTGTATTCCGTGTTGTTCTTTGGGTGTTATTTAATTTTTTTGAATAATTTTTAAAATTAATTTTTACATATTAATTATCATTCATACAGCAAAACTTCTTATACAATCTTCTTGGACTTCCATAATCCCCTCTGATGGCCCTCCGTTCTTATCACTTATTCTGCATTTCTTAAATTCCTATTGCCTTTAATTATCTTAACTAACAGTCCCCCTCGTTACCTTTTTTCTTGCAGTATTTCAAATAGTCCACCTTACAAAACTTCTCGCAAACCTACAAGCGTAATCTGATCATCAAAATAATCTGTAAATTTATACCAGTCTTCTGTGAATCTCTGATCCCGCAGATTTCGAATTCTTCCTGTTAATTCTGCATAGTCCATCAATTTCATCCTCCAATCTTCTTTTGTTCTTTGGGTTTTATAAAGAAAAGAAGTTGCTGAAATGATGACAAAGCCACAATTGAAAATGTCCGCTATTGTCTCTTGCACAGAACAAAGTCGCAGGGACGACCTGGAGGCGTTAGGTCATATGTTCATGTACTTCCTCCGGGGAAGCCTGCCCTGGCAGGGCCTGAAGGTGAGTTTCACTGTGGAAATGGAAAAGCTTTTGCTCAACCGCCACTGAGCCTCTTGGGCTTGCCAATCGGAAGGTTGGCGGTTCGAATCCCCGTGACGGGGTGAGCTCCCGTTGCTCCTGCTGACCTAGCAGTTCGAAAGCAAGTCAAAGTGCAAGTAGATAAATAGGTACCGCTCTGGCGGGAAGGTAAACGCCGTTTCCATGCGCTGCTCTGGTTCACCAGAAGCGGCTTAGTCCTGCTGGCCACATGACCCGGAAGCTGTACGCCGGCTCCCTCGGCCAATAAAGCGAGATGGGCGCCGCAACCCCAGAGTTGGACACGACTGGACCTAATGGTCAGGGGTCCCTTTACCTTTACCTTCTTATTTCCTCCCAAACATCCCATACAAAACACACACACACACACACACACACACACACATAATGATAATAATGAAAATAAATATTTCCCCCCCTTTTATCTTACAAAATCTTTTCTTCAATTTTGACTTCCTGTCAAGTCCCTTCACATATGTTTTATCTTACAATTGAATGTAAACAAAACAATAAACCTTTCTATATAAATTTTCCAATACATTCAGAAAACATAATAAATCCTTAATTGTTATCCACCTCCTTTTACTTCCTTTGTCGCTCGAATGCTAGCACGGAGTCAAAACTATTATTGTATTTTTGAACATATCTTCTATAACCATCCCATCGTTCCGCAAATTTTTGCTTTGAGTTCCCTCGTGAGTTTGCTAGTCAATTGAGCCATCTCCACAAATTCCTGTAATTTGATTTGCCAATCTCTTATTTTTGGAGCCTCCTGATATTTCCATCCCTTGGCCACGAGTATTCCAGCCGCTGCAGTTGCATACAAAAATAACTCTCTTGAATTTTTGGAGATCTCTTTGTCTAAAATACTTAATAGAAATGCCTTCGATTTTTTAGTAAAGTTTATCCCCATCATCTTTTTTAATTTGTCGTATATTTCCCCCCCCCAAAAAAAATCTTAATCTTTTCACACATCCACCACATGTGGATCATGTCACCGTTATTTCCTCCCCATCTCCAACAAGCATTCGCCAAATTCTCATTCCCCACCCCAAATTCTCATTGCAGGCGGACACGTTGAAGGAGCGATACCAGAAGATTGGCGATACCAAAAGAGCCACCCCCGTAGAAGTGCTGTGCGAAAACTTCCCAGGTAAGCACTGGGCGGAGGGAGGAATGACCGCTGGCTTGGGTGCGATTCCTGAGTCAAAGCGGGTCAGACTGGATGACCCCCTCGGGTTTGTGTCCCTTTCTGAGTCTACAGCCCTACGATTCTGCAACCTTTCTTAGAGTAACGTTGTGCAGGGAGTGGGAGGAGACAGGCGTGCCACAAAAACCGGCCTCTGAATAGAACCTCCATGTTCAGGAATACTCTACCACCATTCAAGCAGTTGGTCCCTTACCTTTCCCGCCCCGACCTGGCCACAGTGATCCATGCGATGGTCACCTCCAGGCTTGACTACTGTAATTCGCTCTACGCGGGGCTGCCCTTGAAGCTGTCCCAGAAACTCCAGCGGGTGCAGAATGCTGCAGCGAGGCTCCTCACGGGGTCTTTGCCATGGGAGCATATTCACCCAGTGCTTTTCCAGCTGCACTGGCTCCCGGTGGAGTACAGGGTCAGATTTAAGGTGCTGCTTTTGACCTTTAAAGCCTAGGACCCTTGTACCTATGGGACTGCCTCTCTTGGTATGCCCCACGGAGGACCTCAAGGTCCATAAAAAGCAACACCCTAAGGTCCCGGGCCCTAAGGAAGTCAGATTAGCCTCAACCAGAGCCAGGGCCTTTTCAGCACTGGCTCCGGCCTGGTGGAACGCTCTGTCTATTGAGACCAGGGCTCTGCAGGATCTGATTTCTTTCCGCAGGGCCAGTAAGACATAGTTGTTCCCCCTGGCCTTTGGCTTGGAATCAACTTGATTCCCTCCCCCTCTTTCTTTTATCCTTCCTCCTCCTGTGATGAGGCTGCATATTAATGTTTTAATGTTGTATTTTAATCTTGTTTTTAAGTTGTATTCATTCAACTTGTTTTTATTATTGCTTGTTAGCCACCCTTGGCTAGGGAGGGTGGGGTATAAATATTATTATTATTATTATTATTATTATTATTATTATTATTATTAAATCCCTGCTTCTTCAGGGTGGCATATGTTAGGTGTTGCCTTTGGGTTCCTCTGTAAGGCTTCCTCGGGTGCATCCAGGTGGCCACAAGATGCCATGATGCCCCTACAGGTGTGTTGCCGGACGCCAAGCTCTCAGCAGCACCTGCATCGCTGACGGCAAGGGATGTTGGGAGAGACCCTCCGAATACCCCTGGGAGAAGGCCACCCAGCAACCCCGTAAAAGTCTGCTTGGAATATCCCGTTGGCAAAAGTCTGATTTAAGCGCCACCCAGCACACAGACCCGGGTGGCGCTGTGGGTTAAACCACAGAGCCTAGGACTTGCCGATCAGAAGGTCGGTGGTTCGAATCCCCGGGAAGGGGTGAGCTCCCGTTGCTCGGTCCCTGCTCCTGGCAACCTAGCAGTTCGAAGGCACGTCAAAGTGCAAGTAGATAAATAGGTACCACTCCAGCGGGAAGGTAAACGGCGTTTCCGTGCGCTGCTCTGGTTTGCCAGAAGCGGCTTAGTCATGCTGGCCACATGACCCAGAAGCTGTACACCAGCTCCCTCGGCCACTAAAGCGAGATGAGCGCCACAACCCCAGAGTCGGCCACGACTGGACCTAATGGTCAGGGATCCCTTTACCCTTTACCTAGCACACAAACCTCCCGCTTCCCCTCTCCCTGCAACAGAATTCCCCCAAACTTGGGTCTCCAGCTGTTTTTGAACTAGCTTGCAGGTCAGGAACGATGTGAATTGTAGCACCAAAGCGGCCGGAGAACCAAGTTTGGGAAATCCTGCCCTACAAGATTGCCCTGCCGTTCCACTTTGGCCCTTTGGCTTTGCTACCCTTGGTGAGATTGCGTGTGCTCTGACCATTGGGCAACCGCTGCCTCTTCCGCCTTCCTCCCCTTCCGCAGAGGAGATGGCCACGTACCTCCGCTACGTCCGCCGACTGGACTTCTTTGAGAAGCCGGACTACGACTACTTGAGGAAACTCTTCACGGACCTCTTTGACCGGAACGGCTACGTCTTTGATTATGAATACGACTGGGCAGGGAAGCCTTTAGTGAGTTGGGGGTTTTTTTGGGAGGGGGAGCGGCTGGCTTTGGGTTGGGGAACTGAGGGGCCGCATTTGCTCATAGGCAGCCCTTTTGAGGGCCAGAGCAAATGCAGGCAGAGGCAGATCTTGACCCTTAAAAACCACAGGGGGATTTTTAAAAAATCAGCTATATTTTTTTCCTTTCTCCTGTGATGAGGCTGCATTTTAAGGTTTTAATGTTGTATTTTAATCTTGTTTTTAAGTTGTATTCATTCAACTTGTTTTTATTATTGGTTGTTAGCCGCCCTGAGCCCGGCCTTGGCTGGGGAGGGCGGGGTATAAATAAAGTTTATTATTATTATTATTGTTATTAATTTTGTAAAGTTGGTTGTTCATTCTGCGTTTGAACACCTCTGGATATATCGATGCCAAATTTTGCTGGACACCATGTTGAATCAAGGCTCCCTTTGCGGGCCTTTCAAAACGGCAATTATGTCCACCAGATTTTGCACGGTGGTTCCTGAGATCAGAGAGCAGGAGTTTTCCTATATGTGTTGGAACCTTTTGAAACGGTGGTGATTTGAAGCTGCGCAGGTTGTTTGATTTCTTGGAAATCTCAAGCGGGTGGGTGGAGTGAGGGAAAAGAAATATATCTCTTTTTAAATCATTGTTGAGTTGGAAGGGACCCCCAAAGGTCATCTATCCCAACCCCCCGTAATACAGCAATTATCGAATTCCGAATGGACCTTTGCCTCAAGATGTCGAAGCAAAGAGAGTCCATCACCTCTTAACACCTCTCTCAAACTTCTATCCTCTCCCCCCCCCCTTATTCACCTTTTCCCCAAAGTTCTCCACCCGTTTCGGAGGGGCTCTGTGGCAGACCAGCTGTTTGAATGCAGAAAGCCCCAACCCCTGATTTCTCCAAGTCTGGCTGAGAATGCCCCCCACACCCCCGATACAGAAGAAAACATTTTGGATGTAGCTCCATCAATTAGACTGTCAGACTCTTAATCTTGGGGTCCTGGGTTCGAATCTCGGGCAAAAGATTTCTGCACCGCAAGGGGTTGGGCTGGATGACCCTCGGGGCCCCTTCCAAGCCTTCGATTTACCGCCGACGTTCCCGATCTCACGCTCCCGTCTCCTTTTCCTCCCCTCTTTGCAGCCGACCCCCATTGGCACAATTCAGAGCGATTTACAAGTCCAGGCTCCAAACAGGGAAAAGACTCAGCAGTACATTAAACAACAGGTAAGTGGGGTTCTTTCCCCCCCCCATGCCCATGGGTCCATATTGGGGTGTGGGGCAGTTAGAGGGCTGGCGATGGGGTGGGAGAGGAGGCCAGCCAGAGTCTGAGTGAGTTGTGGGCGAGCCTGCAAAGTTCCTCCACTTCTGCCAAAACTGGGAGTGAATGGGGATCACAGAGGGGTCAGGCTGCCAAATTGGGCCTGCATGGGGCTTGGGTGAACAATGAGGGCCAGCTCCTTGTGAAGGCGGGAGCAGAGGCTTGGCGCCACCTGGTGGGAAGAGACGGGGATGCCTCGGCATCCGAGGAAAAGTCCTTCCTGAATAGGAGTGAGCGTGATAGTTGCCTGGGTGTGGCGGAAAAGCGTTGGTCCATAGATCTTAGTTCTGCCTACACTGACTGGCAGCAGCTCTGCAGGTAGAGAGGGCCGTTTCCCTTTCAACAACCGGAATTAATTACTTGCTTTTAACGGGTGTGCAAAGGATTGATCCCATGTTCTTCTGCACGCCAAGCAGGCGAGCTGGTGGCTCCTTCCATAAAAACTAAAGGCAGATTCTAGTCCTCAGGGTGTTGAACGATGGGCTTATTCAATGGGAAGGTGCAGAGCTGCCTCCTAGCAAAGTTTCGGGGGCTTCAAGACAGGGACAGACTTAACCTGGGATGCCAGGGGTTTGAACCTGCAACCTTCTGCATGCTGAACAGGTGCTCTGACCCCTGAGTTGATTTGCTAGGGACATAGCCTTATTCTGGGTCAGCCCTTGGCTCTGTCTAGATCAGGCATGGCCCTCCAGCTGTTTTGGGACTACAACTCCCATCATCCCTGACCACTGGTCCTGTTAGCTAGGGGTGATGGGAGTTGTAGTCCCAAAACAAGTTTGGCCATGCCTGGTCTAGAACAAGGTTTCCCAAACTTGGTTTCCCAGCTGTTTTTGGACTACAATTCCCATCACCCCTAGCTAGGCGGCATGCAGAGTGCCGGGAGGCTGGGCTGTCTCCTTCCAGTGGCCTGGGGCAAAGACCATCACTTCTGCTCCGACGTAAATCAGCAACCCGGGCTTCAAAGCTATCAGCAGATTGAACTGCGCACACAGGATAGGCGTGAGGCTTGGGGGAGCATAATACAACTACATATTTATTAATCATAAAGCAGGACAAAGAAACATGTCGTCTCTCTTCTCATGTCGTCTCAGAGAGAAAAGCATAAGCTATACACACAATGGAAGTTGAATGTAAACAGACATGTGACACGTAACAATCCTTTGTCTGTTCCTTAAAGTGGAATGGAATTCTCAACCCTTTCATCATCCCTAGCTAACAGGACCAGTGGTCAGGGATGATGGGAATTGTAGTCCAAAAACACACCTGGAGGGCCAAGTTTGGCCATGCCTAGTCTAGAACAAGGTTTCCCAAACTTGGGTTTCTAGCTGTTTTTGGACTACAACTCCCAACATCCCAATGAAGGGATGATGGGAAATGTAGTCCAAAAACAGCTGAGGACCGAAGTTTGGGAATTGGTGCTCTAAATCCACAGTCCTTTGGGGATCTTTGTGCCATTTCATTAAATCATAGAATTGTAGAGTTGGAAGGGACCCTCAGGGGTCATCTAGCCCAACCCCCTGAAATGCAGGAATTCACAATGCGTGTTTTGAATGTGACCTGGTGTGTGTGTGTGTGTATACACACACCCCTGGCATCTCTCAAAGGCCGTGCCATTTGTCAAGAGTTTCCCAAACTTGGGTCTCTGGCTTTTCTGGGACTACGATTCCCATCATCCATGACCCTGCTAGCAAAGCATTCTGGGATTTGTAGTCCCCCCCCCCAAAAAAAAAAAAACAGCCAGAGACCTGTGTTTGGTAAACCCTGTATTTGGAGGCACACCTGCCCTGCGTGCGCTTAGTGAAACTCGGCAGCGGCAGTGAATCCAACAGGGTTTGGTCACGGGGGCTCTGATCACCGTCTCCTTTCCCTTCTGGACGGTGCCGGTCACTCTCAGGATTGGGGTACCTGTGGCGTTGCAGGTGTCGGGGTGCCATTAGGGACACTAGGAGCTGGAGTCCAGCCAGGCTGGGAACCCCCCCTGCAAGACAAGAAGGGGCAGTTTGGGGCAGCAGGGGGGCAGAACCATTATCCCTCCAAAGGTGCCTTCCTTTCCGAGAAAGTGGGGGACTTCTCTTTTCAATTCAGGGGTGGAGGAGGGTGGAAGACCCCCAGGTGCCCTTGAGCCCAGTGGGCGGTGGAGGTTGGGAGTCGTAGTTCAGCCGCCCCCAGTGCCCCACACGCCCCCTGCCCCTCTTCCGGGGGAAGTTGCGTCCAGGCCTGTTTTATATTCTTTCGTTTTGCATGCTTTTTCGTTTTGTTTTTCTCTTCCTTTCTCTCTTCCCCTCTCCCCCCTTTGTCGCCTCTCCCCACAAACCCCCCATCTTTTTCTGACCCCCCTCTCGCCTTTGTCACCCCCCCTTTCGTCTCCTCCCCCCGTCGCTAGCAGTCCCCCGAGGGGACGGAGGTGTGGGACCCTCAGGTTGGCCAGCAGCCTGCCGAGGAAGCCCTGGGAACCCACCTTGCAGCCAGCAGGCTTGGGGGGTCTGTGCAGGTACATTAGAGGGGCGTATAGGGTGGGGTGGGGGGCTGGCAGGGGTGGGTGTGACCTGCAAACCGCTGTCCAAGCCCCATTGGCACCTGCAAACATTGCCACCGTCCCAGATGCAACTGACTTGGCCCCATTCACTTCAATGGCTCTGCTGTTGGGACTCGGCTTTCACCGGTTCGTCCATGGCGGTGGGTCTACTCTTGAGTAGGACTTGCATGGGCTACCACCCTCTCTTTAGGCCCTGCTGCGTTCTCTCGCCTGTGCCCCCCACCACCAGTGTTGCATGGAGAAAGGAGTGCACAGCTCTTCCCTTGACGATGAATCGGGTCCGCCTATGTGTTCGCCCCTGTCTCTGCCTGTGTCCACGCATGATGTGCCCCCCCCCATATTTTTCTGGGGAGGGGGCTAGTGCGAAATGTTTCGGAGCTCTAGTGGAAATATTGCAAGCCTACCGGGGGGGGGGGCGCATTACACCGATAAATCTTACTTGGAGTACAGCCACAGAAATTACTAGGACTCGTGCCTGTTGACTCCAGTGTGTCTACTCTTGAGTAGGACTAAGGTTGGATGCAGCCCGGCGTCTGTTCTCCTCCCCGCCCCTCCCATGGCTAGCTTCTTTGGTGAAGACGGGATGCGTGGGTGTGGGTATTTTTTATATTTAAAGAAAACCTTGGTCACTCTCCTGTCTGTTTAACTTATTTCATAAAACCTACATACCATTTGATAATTAAAAAAAAAACTTCACAAAACTGTTTAGAAACAGAATAAAATTATGTATACCGTATTTTTTGCTCTATAAGACTCACTTTTTTCCCTCCTAAAAAGTAAGGGGAAATGTGTGTGCGTCTTATGGAGCGAATGCAGGCTGCGCAGCTATCCCAGAAGCCAGAACAGCAAGAGGGATTGCTGCTTTCACTGCGCAGCAATCCCTCTTGCTGTTCTGGCTTCTGAGATTCAGAATATTTTTTTTCTTGTTTTCCTCCTCCAAAAACCAGGTGTGTCTTGTGTTCAGGTGCATCTTATAGAGCGAAAAATACGGTATATATTTACACACACACCCACCCCCCAAGAATTCAGGGATTCTCTCTCTGTCATTGCAAATCCACAGCAGGGGTTTTTGAAGGTGGGTTTCCTGTTGTGACAGCAACTTGTTCCCTGAGCAAGGCATGATTCAGAAAAAAAGCCACTATTTTCTATCAGCAAACCCAGAATGGGGGATAATGTTTCACTATCGACAGGGCTGATTTTCTTCCAGGATCGTGGTTTCAAGAGTTCAGCGAGATATCCTTCCAGCTTTTGCCGTTTATTACCGAATACATACGAAAAAGATTTCATTTTCTTATCACACCATGAATAATAATAATAACAATAACAAAAAATAACAACAACAACAAGAAGAACAATAAATGATATTATTTGATAATAGTATTAACAATAACAGTGTTAATAATAATAATATTTAACAGCCACAATAATAAAATCCCGGTCCTGCAGAATCCCACTGTCGGCACGGCCTTTTATGTAAGAGGCGAGAGCTCTGGAATTTCGTAAATGGGAAACTAAAATTGCACAAGCTTTGTCCCATTGCAATGTTTTGGGACATTAATTGTTTGTTTCTGCAAAGGAATTTTAGAGACTGAAGGAAGCTGTTCTCAGACGAGGGGCTAGAGAAGAGAAGTTGGGGCGTGTAATGGAATATTTTTTTTGGGGGGGGGCGGAAATATTCGTGAACACCCAGAAAGTGCTAAACTTGGTTTCTGGCAGTGGTTTCTTAATCCTTACAGGTTTGCACATGAAATTCAGAATTTCTAATGTTAAGATTGAAAACTTGGGGTTCCGTTTGGTTTTCAGTTCATCTTCCCACGTTCTTAAAAGCCAGAACCATGTAATGCACTGCAGCGAGAGCCACAAAAATGTTTTCTGGATAAAGCTAATAGCAAGGTGGTGTTGCTGGTTCAACGCCCAGCTTTGAGAGGGATTTGAACCACACACAGTTCTCTCTAAAAAGTGGACTATAAACCTGGCTGGCTGCAGCCGTCCTGTGATTGAGTGTGTTCTTTGACGAACCCCTGTGTGGTACTAGGAATAATTATTTGAAAATGAGCCAGCCTTTTACATCCCTCAGGTTCAGATCTGGGCTGCTTGCACATTTTGCCCAGTGCAGCCTGACTCAACCTGAATTGAATTTTATTATTACGGTCACAGACCAGTTCCGGCTCACTTACGATATCAGGAAAATCATAAAACACAACAGGAATACATTGAATTGCAATTGGGAATAACAGAGACAATACAGATATAGCGGCAGTTAAAAATATATATGAAATCTTGATCACTTGTCATTTAAAACCTTGATCATTTTGGTAGCACAGCATGTTCCCTAAGTTTTATGGCAGTCGCACAGAATTTGGCCACCCTGAGCGTGATCTCTAGATCCTTGTCCTCAACCAGGAGTTTTAGACATTGAAATTTCGGACCCATTTGGAGATTTTTGTGTAACAGGAGTGATAAATACCGAGCGTAGATCCCCGTAGAAACGGCAGCGTAACAAGATGAGAGAGACAGTTTCCACCTCCATTAAACCGCAGGGGCAGACTCATTCCACGTACGGTTTACCCTCGAATCTGCCCAGCCTGGCTCAACACCAACCAGGGTCTCTGCACAGCGGCCGCTCTCCCGTCGCCCCCAGCAATCAGAAACCCTGGCTTGGCTTGCAAACGATGGATTCGAGGGCAGCAAGGTTGCTCTCCTTGCACCAGGCATCGAAGCGAAGCCTCTGGAAGGAAGAGCGCTCGACTCCGATTTCTTCCCCCGATCCACAGTTTGCAGGGAGTAGCCAAACCCTGTGGCTTGCAGTGCAAGCGGTTTCGAAACCCTGTGCGATTGCTTTGGTGAAAAATGTCTTTGGACTTTTTGACTCTGCACCCCACGGTTCTACCCAAATCGGGTCGCTGCTCATCTCCGAACCAAAAAGGGCTCAGTATTTGCCCTTGAATTCTTTGCTTTGAATCCTGACAAGACAGAAGTACTGTTTTTGGGGGGACAGGGGGCAGGCAGGTGTGGAGGATTCCCTGGTCCTGAATGGGGCAACTGTGCCCCTGAAGGACCAGGTGTGCAGCCTGGGAGTCATTTTGGACTCACAGCTGTCCATGGAGGCACAGGTCAAATCTGTGTCCAGGACAGGTGTCTACCACCTCCACCTGGTACACAGGCAGAGACCCTACTGACCTACAGACTGTCTCGCCAGGGTGGTCCATGCTCTGGTTATCTCCCGCTTGGACTACTGCAATGTGCTCTATGTGGGGCTACCTTTGAAGGTGACCCGGAAACTGCAATTAATCCAGAATGCGGCAGCTAGACTGGTGATGGGAGCGGCCACCAAGACCATATAACTCCGGTCTTGAAAGACCTACACTGGCTCCCAGTATGTTTCCGAGCATAATTCAAAGTGTTGGTGCTTTAAAGCCCTAAATGGCCTTGGTCCAGTATATCTGAAGGAGCGTCTCCTCCCCCATCGTTCTGCCCGGACACTGAGGTCCAGCGCTGAGGGCCTTCTGGCGGTTCCCTCCCTGCAAGAAGCCAAGTTACAGGGAACCAGGCAGAGGGCCTTCTCGGTAGTGGCGCCCGCCCTGTGGAACGCCCTCCCAACAGATGTCAAAGAGATAAACGACTACCTGACATTTAGAAGACATCTGAAGGCAGCCGTGTTTAGGGAAGCTTTTAATGTTTAATAGGTTATTGTATTTTAATATTCTGTTGGAAGCCACCCAGAGTAGTAATATTATTATTATTATTATTATTATTATTATTATTATTATTATTTTATTTATTGCTTTTCCCTGGAAGGGATTCGGCTCCAAATGCCAGGCTCAATGTCACGCACTACGTTTGGGGGAGTCCTGTCTTGGGGCCAGTGCACCCTGACCTCTGCATTTCTGCGCAAAACCCCAGAGGCAGAGGGGTGCAAGCCCCGGGCGCCCCGTCTCTCTCCCCCACCTCACCTGCTCCCTCTCCCTCCCTTCTCAGGTCATGAGTTCGACCAACGGGGAGCTGAACACAGATGACCCCACTGCCGGCCACTCAAACGCCCCCATCACCGCCCCCGCTGAGGTCGAGGTGGCTGATGACACTAAGTGAGTAAGCCAAGTCTTCTCGCGCGCGGGGGGGGGCACCCAGAGTCTTGGTTGGCCTGGGGGAGGAAGCTCAGGTCCGGCGCACAAATCCAGCCCCCAAGACCCTCTGAACTCTTCCCCAAGTCCTGGCCCTGCTTTGCACAGCGGGTTGGACTAGATGACCCTGGTGGGGGGAGAGACCCTTCGAATTCTGCCGTCCTCTGATTCGGCAAGTGCTTTTGCCTCCTTGGGGGCCTCTTTCTGGAAGCGGCAGGAGGAGAGTTTTGCTCCTGTGCTCCGGCCCCGTCCGAGGTGCCCCGCTTGGGCCTGATCCGCCTGCAAGGCTCCTAACGCCCTCCTCTCCTCGATTCTCAGGTGCTGCTGTTTCTTCAAGAGGCGGAAGAGGAAAACCCTCCAGCGCCACAAGTGACGTGCTCCCCTTCCCCGCTTTGGCCGGGGCCGGCGTCCCCTCGGGGCTACGTTTCCAGCCACCGCCCCTCTTCCTTTTCACTTCCTGTCTGTGGATAATGGATCTTGATCCTTTGGTCGGATGGGAGAGGACAGGGCTTCTCCCCTCTGCCTGCTCCAGAGTCGCAAGGGGTCCGTGTGGCGTGCAAGCCGCCTTTGACTCCACTCGCAGGCTCACCCGGGGAGAGGAGGGGAAGCCTCTCCCCCACTCTCAGCCTGAATATATATATATATTTCTTTTATTTTCTTTCCCCTTCCTCCAAGAGACACAGCAACAGAGGGAAGCGGAACCGGCAGGAGGAGGAAGAAAAAGCACGTCGCTGAACTTTCTTTGGAAGTGCCCGCGCCCCTCCTTGGTTTTGCAAAGAGAAAAAAGCATTAACTATTTATGCAGCTGCCCCCCTCCAAGGGGGGGGGACCTCACACTTGTCTGGACTCTTCTCTCCCCCCCTTCCTCATCTTGGTTTCACGGAATTATTTTTTTGGAAGCAAAAAAAGAACCCCGGGAATCAGTTCTTTGCAGAAGATTTGCTGGGACGATGCTGGGAATGTCAGCTGCAGCTAATATTCCCCCCCTATCCCTCCTCTCTCCCCCCCCCCCTTTTGCTGTTTCTTTGTCTCTTTAACTTAATTTAAAAATTGCATCTTAGTCGTTGCGTTTGTGGGACGGTCTCCTTATTTTCTTTCTCCCCCCCCCCCTCTGTTTTTGTAGCGATGCAAACGTTTTTTGCATCATATTTTTTTTTAATTTCATAAAGTATCTTGTTTTAGATTTGTGCCCCCCCCTTCCCAACTCTCTTAAGTTTCTCCCCACAACCCCTGCCGATTTAGTTGTGGCCAAGGTCCTTTTTTGGGGAGACAGAGGGAAGTCCCTGGGGTGCCCCCCCCCCCCGTCTGGAGCACGGCTGGGGGGGGCAAAGTGGGGGTTTCGCGTCTGGGGAGGAAAGCAGCTCGTTTACACTTCCGAATCTTCATTTCTCAATGCACTTTTTTTGGGTAGCAATACAAGGAGCCACCTGTGTCCTGAAATTAACCGGGCTTTAGAGAATTCTTTGGGGTTCGTTTTGAGGAAAGCTAGATTCTCCTTTAATTTTTTTAAAAAACCCACTGACTCGCTGGGGGTGGGGGGGCCTTGGATCTCAGGAACAGCTGCCGGCCAAGATGAACCCCCAAAACGACTTCCGTTGCTATGAAAAAAATTGGGGGGGGGGTTTCAGAATGGAGAGGGTTTGGGGTGGCCAAAGCCAAAAATCGAAATATGATCTGCAGGGGTCAAGCCTAGTCCCCTAAAACTTCCAACCAGAACAGACCTGTGGCGAAAGCTCCATGGGAGGGGGTGAAAAGAAAACTTTGGCTGAACAAATTCATGTGAGGACAATCCACCCTGTTGTTTTTGTGCCGCCCCCCCCTCCAAATACAGATCAGACACAGTGACAAATTCCAGTTTTTGCTAAACTGCTCAGCTACAGGATGTTGTCTTGCAAAGTCCGGCTCTCCGCTGCAGTTTTAAATCTTGTGCATTTTGCTGCCGGGAGCAAGGAAATGGGTAGAAGCAGATTTCTTCCTCGGGGGTTGTTTTGGGGCGGTGGGGAGCGCTCCCCCCTCTTTCCTTCTGGGTTTCTTGGCCATCTTTAAATCCCACCAAGGGTGGACCGCCAGCTAGGACCACACCTTGGTGAAGGTGTGTTTGTGCCCCCCTCTCTTCCAGCCAACCGGACCCCCCCACCACCACCCTGCAAAGTTTCCGGGCACACTTTGGGGGGGGGGGTCCGTTGCTTCCAAACAAGGACTGAGAAGCCTTGCTGCTTCTTTATAGACAAATATATTTTTATACAGAGAAGAAGGGGAGGGCACTGCCTTCCTTTGCACCTATTTCAGAGTAGCATGTTCTGCTTCCTTTAAAATAAAATTTAAAAAGCCTGTCGTCCCGTCCCCCCACCTACAAATGTTGTAATCACGACACTTGTTAATGTCAGGCTATGGTTGGCTATCGGGGGGGCTGTGATTAGACGGGCAGGGAAGGTTTTTTTTTGGGGGGGGATCCTTGGTCTCTTGCACTAAATGGCACCCACGTCGCCCAAATTCTACGTGTCTTAAAACTGCCGCACCTCCTCACTAGTAATACTCCCCCCCCCCCGTTGCTTCAGTTCCCACTACCTGTCTCCCCCCCCCACGGAAAAAAAATACCCACCAAAGCTGTGTATGCTTGCCCTCGTCTTGTTCACTTGATTGTGCTAGAGTCAAATTGGTTAACAGTGGGATCTAAGGTTCTAGTCCTTCTCGTTCCTGGACAGCAGACCCCCCCCCCCCCGACCCCAAGTTGCGTTGGAGGGAATTAGTGCCAGAATGCAAGGCCCCCCCGACCACCCCATGCCTCTCTCTCTACATCGGACCCCTTGCAAAAAGCCGAAATTAAGTTTTCAGTTGTGTGTGCTTTTAAAGATGGGATTTGGGGGGGGGGGATTGCCCCCTTTTTTCTTTTATGGCAAGTAAAGGCAGGGCGTGGGGAGGAGAAAGAACTAAAAAAAAAATTCAGATTATCGTCTTGCTCTATCTGGTCTTAGGTTTATAAACTCAGTGCCTCAAAAGATGGGTGTGTGGGTTTTGGGGGGGGGGAAAGGGGGCATTGGAATGGGAGGAGGCGTTAAGGTAAAGGGCAGGAAAAAATTATAATCCTCGATTCTGGCGACTTTCACTAAAAATAGGGTTCCTTAGATACGTGCAATGTTTGAGCTTGTTCCCCAAACAGTGCAAAAGAGGGGAGGGAATTAAAAAATTCAGCCTTAAACGATATGCTTGGGGGGGTGTGGTAATGTAGTTCCAGTCCCAGGAAGGGTGTAAAAGAGAAATTAAAATTAAAATGTTTATGTAAAAAGAGTGCATGTGAGTGTGCTTGGATTACCAGTTGCAATGTGGATTATTCTGGTTTTTAAAAAGGGCAGACTTTGAAAAGATTTACCTTGGCAGAGGTCGACATCAAGGTGTGGTTTTTGCCGTTTGGGCCCAGATTGTCAGAAGCTTGCATCAAAATGAATCTTGCAGACCCAGCAATGGTGGTTTGTTTGGTTTTGTTTTAGAAAATAAAATTGCTTTTTTTTGCTTAACAAAACTTGGGGGGGGGGGTTGTGATCGATTTGAGTCTGCACAGAGATGAGATCTGTTGCCGATGTGATTCCAAAAACTCGAGGCAGCGAGAGACACTTTTGCGTTGTCAGTTTTTAGTTTAACTGCTTTAAGCAAAACAAAAATGTACACAGGTAAATGGCATATAAAAGTTTCTCTGAAGCTTCTTTGAAAGCCATAGAGGTTTAGGGGCATATTTTTTTTTTAATTAAAAAAATTCAAAAAACAAGGAGAGAAAAAAAAACCTGAAAAACAAAAAAATTAAAAAAAAACTTGAAAAATAAATTCTGCAAAGATGTTTCTTTGGGTTTTGGCTGAAACAGGAGGGCGTGGTACTCTTAATGTTTTGTTTCCGGAAGTTCCTATAACCCAGGGTGTAGTGTAGGTTAGAGCACTTTCCCAAACTTGGGGCTCCAGCTGCTGTTAAGACTACAACTCCCATCATCCATAGCTAGCAAGTCAGAGATAATGGGAATTGTAGTCCAAAAGCTGCAAGAGACCCAAGTTTGGGAAAACCCTGGTTTACAGTGTCATATCAGGACGTAGAAGACCACACTATTTGGGGTTTCAGGCAGCAGACACTCCTAGCTATACTAGTCTTCATGATTCTAAATAAAGGGCTGATTTAGCAGCAACCAAGAGTCACCCCAATGGTCCAGCTAGTTCAGTATTGTCGACACTGATCGGCAGCAGCAAAGGTTTTGGGTCTCTCTGAGCCTTGCCTGGAAACTGAGGCTGGGATCTTGCGTTTGCAAAGGAGGTGCTCCTAACCACTGAACCACAACTCTCCTCCCAAATAGGAACCCACAAGCACTGTGCATGAACCAGTCTTGCACTTGGTGGCAATCCAAGGTAGAGTGTGCTTGCCCATGGGGGTGCGCCAGCAAAGCACACAACGTCTGAGCTGCTTGCAAGAGGAATGGTTGGGCTCATGCCGCCATCGCTGCTTCCCGTTGGCCAGGAAGTTGGGGGTCCAGTAACATCAAGAGAGCTCCAATTGCAGAAAAAGGGGATTATTCCACCAGGTTTTCCAACACACGTTTTCAGACGGGGCAAAAATCTGGGTACTTTTGTGAAGGCTGAAATGCTCCTTGGCTGTTAAAGTATCTGAGAGGCCATTGATCCTGGTGTGCGTTGTACAGTGGGGCTCGCAAGACGAAATTAATTCGTTCCGCGAGTTTTGTCGTCTTGCGTTTTTTTTTGTCTTGCGAAGCACGGTGTCGGGAAAGTTTTGGAAAAGCTTCAAAAATCACCAAAGTCTTAAAAAACCTCAAAAAAGGCTACCACACCGCGTTCTATGAGTTGCTCCTCGAAGTCAAGTCGCAACTGTATTAACGGTGTTAAGAAAAAGGAAACAAACTTGCAAGACGTTTCCGTCTTGCTAAGCAAGCCCATAGGGAAAATCGTCTTGCGAAGCAGCTCAAAAAACAAAAAACCCTTTCGTCTAGCGAGTTTTTTGTCTTGCGAGGCATTCGTCTTGTGAGGTACCACTGTACGTTCATAAAAGCTGGTTGGTAGACCTGTGTTTTGATTTTAAAAAACCCCAAAGATTAGATCCTGCAAGCTTGAAGCTTGCCCACTTTGGACATTGACACCCAGCAAAGTGGACTTCCCTTGCAGTCCGTGCTGAAAGTGAGCTACTACTGTGAAACTCCTTTCCCCCTCACCTATATTTATTGCCAAAAGGAACATTTCTCCTCTCCCACCTAGGCCCCAGCTGATCTACTCAACTGGGAGCAGTCCCATGGCTTCTTAAAATATATTAATTTTTATTAAGGTTTTTCAAAGGTGGTAGCAAATTTACGCACAATATATATTCACTTACATTTTTGCTACTAACCCACGTCTTGTCAATTTCCCCCCACGAATCCTCATGATTTCATATTGCTATAATACTTTTGAGATAGTCCCAAAAGGGCCTCCAATTTTTCCAGAAACACCATTTTCATCTCTTCATTCTACAGTCGATTCCTCATGCTTTTAAGGGCTATCAAAACAGGGAGCAGTGCACTTTCAGCCCCCGCCAGCCAAGATGTGCAGGCGCCGTTATTTTGCTTCCAGGGTGGCAAGAGTAGGAGTGCCTGTGCGCATGTGGGCAAAATCCTGGATCATGCTTTCCAGCTCATAGGACAAAGCAAAAACATGTGGCAAAAAATACTTTTTAAAACAATCATTTCATTATTTATACCCTGCCCAACTGGCTTAGGAGTTTTTTGAGGCTGAGGTTTCCTTTTTTAAAAAAGAAATGGACACGTCTTCCGTCGCTTGCCAGGAATTGCCACCGACCTTTAAAGCTGCACTGGGGAAACCCAAGTAGTGGAGAGGAAGTTATTAAGTCGCTGTGCTGGGTGCAGACATTGGTAGTCCAAAATAAGTGGCAGGAGAAGGCAAACTATTCAGCATGACGTTTCCCTCTCCCTATTGATAATAATAATTTATTATTTATACCCCGCCCATCTGGCTGGGCCTCCCCAGCCACTCTGGGCGGCTTCCATAAAAACCAAAAATACAGTAAAATATCACATGTTAAAAACTTCCCTGAACAGGGCTACCTTAAGATGTCTCTTGAATGTCAGGTAGTTGTTTATCGCTTTGACATCTGATGGGAGGGCGTTCCACAGGGCGGGCGCCACTACCGAGAAGGCCCTCTGCCTGGTTCCCAGTAGCTTTGCTTCTCGCAATGAGGGAACCACCAGAAGGCCCTCGGCGCTGGACCTCAGCGTCCGGGCAGAATGATGGGGGTGGAGACGCTCCTTCAGGTATACTGGACCGAGGCTGTTTAGGGCTTTAAAGGTCAGCACCAACACTTTGAATTGTGCTCGGAAACGTACTGGGAGCCAATTTAGGTCTTTCAAGACCGGTGTTATATGGTCTCAGCGGCCACCCCCAGTCACCAGTCTAGCTACCGCATTCTGGATTAGTTGTAGTTTCCGGGTCACCTTCAAAGGTAGCCCCACGTAGAGCGCATTGCAGTAGTCCAAGCGGGAGATAACCAGAGCATGTACCACTCTGGTGAGACAGTCTGCAGGCAGATAGGGTCTCAGCCTACGTACCAGATGGAGCTGGTAAACAGCTGCCCTGGACACAGATTTGACCTGTGCCTCCATGGACAGCTGTGAGTCCAAAATGACTCCCAGGCTGCGCACCTGGTCCTTCAGGGGCACAGTTACCCCATTCAGGACCAGGGAATCCTCCACACCTGCCCGCCTCCTGTCCCCCAAAAACAGTACTTCTGTCTTGTCAGGATTCTTGATACGCAAAGGAGCAGGCCTGGTCTGCGAAAGAATCACCCTCTGCGTTTTAAAATTTTCCCGCTTTTGCATACAGCCCCCTTTCTCCTTTCAAATCACAAAGAATCCCTTGCTGAAAGACAACCTGCCTTTTATTGGATTTCCTATTTACAAATCAGAGAGACCAGGGTGAACACTGAAAATTATATATATAATATGTATATATAGCACATCTGATACATTCATTATATTTCTGTCTTATTTAACATGAGCAAATTTCCAGGCGCGTCGGACCTTCCAAGAGGTTGGGGGCTAGGCGTGGTGGGCAAGCGAGTTTGTGAAGGGCAGGATTCGCACCAGGGCCCAAGAACCATCGACTGGATAGGATTCTGCCTTCGCCTGGTGTGAACAAACACCACCATCCCCAGCATATCCTATAACCAAGAAGGGTGCATTAGTGAGATTCCAATTGGGGGAGAGGGCTGCAACTGCAGTTAAATTTAAGCTACTCAGCCACGCAAAAAGTCAGTAGCTGTGTTTGGAACCTATTCAGTGATCTCTATATACAGACTGGGGGGGGGGGGCGTCTATGTACACAGCTCAAGAAGGGGGGTGGGGGTGGAGAGCAAATGAAGAGGAGAGGCAGTCGAAAGCCCCTCCAAAATTGATGCGCCACTGCTGCAGCAACATGCACTAGCGCACTCTTCGGAAGAAGCCAGAGACACACAAAGGCTTTTGCACCGATGAGAAGCTTGTAGCTGAGGAATGGCTCCATTATCCATACTGGCCATATTGAGGCTCACAAGTGCAGGTAACGAACATGGGGACTTGCACTGGGTGCTCTACCACAAATAAACTTTTTGCATTTATTTTTAAGAAGCCCAGCAGCGCCAGCTTTCGAGCACAGCTAGGGTTCAGGTGACGACAGCTGCGTACCCAAGGCAAATTGCTTGCAGGTTTCCACAGGCAGGAGATTTCACGGGGTGGGGTGGGCAAATGAGCTGTCCAATCAGTGCTGGTGGGGATCCCACCTTTAGCACAAAAGCCGCCTAGGTTTGATGCGTTTCTGTCAGGTCACCAAGACGCCCAGGGTTTTCTAGGGGTGGGGATTCTTAAACCTCTGTTTGGCTGCTGGGTTTTCGGGAAACGTAGCTCATCGAAGCCCTAGCGAGACGTCTCCCAGCTCGAAAAGCAACCCCCAAACGAGCAAATCAGTCACGGCACCAGCTTGTGAATGGGAACCAGACTCAAAAGGAGACCGTAGAAGAGTAAAATGCATTGTTGAGTTGCACTATATTATTATTATTATTATTATTATTATTAGCAGCAAGCAACATATTGACGATCAGAGTCCAGGGACTTCAGCCACTCTTCAAACAAGGCAAGTTTTTTTTGTGGCTGCGAATCACCCTCACTGCCTCGCGTTCCGGACGAGTCCCTCCCCAAAAAATCTGTCCCGTGACACGATAAGGTAGTTGTCCGGCGAGGGCAGGAGCCGCCTGGGCTGGCCAGGGTCCTGCAGAAAGGGCGTTCTGGGTCAAGCCTTGCCAGGTGAGAAGCCGTCAGAAACACATTTCCTCCTTGCCCTGCCGCATCCCCCTGTCCGGCCTGATCCTGGCACAGAGGGGGGCTTCCTTTGGCAGGGATTGTCCATCCGCAAGAGCGAGTCTGCCCCCGCCTCCCCACTGCAACAGCTGGATGTAGAAGCGGCTACGTTCACGATGCAATGGTAGAGCCGAGCTGCCGGCCTGGGCAGAAGGAACTGCTAGCCGCCGCCCCGGCCCGACTCAGGCCAGCGAATCGTCCCGTCAGTGGGATCCCGGTGTCGGCCCCGCTGGGCCCCCGCCCCGGCTAGCAGCCCTCCTGCCAGCATGGCAGAGGACAGCCTGCGGTTTCAGCTGGGAAGGACACGCAAGGGGTGGCATGAAGGGGGAGAGATGAGGCGGGAGGAGGGGGGCAGCACATGGCCGTCCGCCCGGCAGCGAGCTATCCCCCCGCGGCGGCCCCTATGTGTAGAAGATGATCTCGGGGATCTGTCCGTCCTCCACGGACGTGCCGTTGTTGTTGCCGGCGGCGTAGCAGAAGGTGAAGCAGGTCTTGGCGCCCGTCGTCGGCGACTCGTGGATCACTTTGCGGAGCCCTTTGGTGCCGTAGTGGGAATCGGGGCCCTGGGAGAGAGAAGGGAGAGAGCATGTAAGCAATCTTGCAGTCAGGCCCCAGGCCAGCATCCTGCTCTCAGCGGCCGACCAGAGGCCCCCGGGGTAAACCCTCACACAGGACTCAAAGCACAAGAGCAATTCTCCCCTCCTGGGGTTTTTGGAGGCATTTTCCGAGGTCATCGATAGATTTCTTTGCCACAAATCTGTCCAATCCTCTTTTTAAAGCCCCCCAAAGCTGAGGTTATAATAATAATATATTATTTATACCCCGCCCACAGGAGGGGGGAGAGAGCTGCTCTTGTGTTTGAATCCTGCTTGCGGGCCTTGCATCTGGTTGGGCCCATGAGAATAGAATAGAATAGAATTTATTATCTATACCCCGCCCATCTGTCTGGGTTTTCCCAGCCACTCTGGGCGGCTTCCAACAAAACACTAAAATACAATAACCTATTAAACATTAAAAGCTTCCCTAAACAGGGCTGCCTTTAAAGGTAAAGGTAAAGGTACCCCTGCCCGTACGGGCCAGTCTTGACAGACTCTAGGGTTGTGCGCTCATCTCACTCTAGAGGCCGGGAGCCAGCGCTGTCCGGAGACACTTCTGGGTCACGTGGCCAGCGCGACAAGCTGCATCTGGTGAGCCAGCGCAGCACACGCTTCCTGCTATTTATCTACTTGCACCCGGGGGTGCTTTCGAACTGCTAGGTTGGCAGGCGCTGGGACCGAGCAACAGGAGCGCACCCCTAGGTCCTAGGCAAGTCCTAGGCGCTGAGGCTTTGACCCACACCGCCACCCGCATCCCTTTAAAGGGC
Source organism: Podarcis muralis (assembly GCF_964188315.1). Classification (NCBI taxonomy): domain Eukaryota; kingdom Metazoa; phylum Chordata; class Lepidosauria; order Squamata; family Lacertidae; genus Podarcis; species Podarcis muralis. The sequence continues at coordinate 4,520,978 of NC_135672.1, read as the reverse complement.
TGCCTTTAGATGTCTTCTAAAAGTTTGGTAGTTTTTTTCTCTTTGACATCTGGTGGGAGGGCGTTGCACAGGGCGGGCGCCACCACCAAGAAGGCCCTCTGCCCGGTTCCCTGTAACTTGGCTTCTTGCAGCGAGGGAACCGCCAGAAGGCCCTCGGTGCTGGACCTCAGTGTCCGGGCAGGGCGATGGAGGTGGAGACACTCCTTCAGGTATACTGGACCGAGGCTGTTTAGGTTAGTGAGCTCCACAGCTGCGATTTTGACCTGAGCAATTACAAGGCTGGCGACCCCACACACAAGAGAGACTTGCAGCTGATGTTGGAGCTGAACAGTCCACTAGCTGTAAAGGGTGGCCCATGTTGGAGGGGGGGACATTTAGGAACCACTGTTAGAAATTACCCAGGGACCAGGCACGTTTTGTGACTGGCGCAAGTCCAGCTGCGACCCTATGGAGATCTCTGGGCACCAGGTGGGCTACTGACATCTCCACCTGGCTGCCCCCCCTCCAGCTTCCTTCAGCAGGTCAGCAGAAGAGCTTATTGGTTGCATTTATCTCCCACCTTTTCCTCCAAGGATTGCATGCTTTAACCCCCCCCCCCCATGTTAATCCTTACGATAACCCTGTGAGGTGGGCTAAGAGGCTGGGACTGACTCCAGGGTCGGCCAGTGAGCTTCAGGACTGAGTGGGGATTTGAACCCTGATCTCCCAGGTGTGACACTCTAACCGCTATGCCACCCTGCCTTCCTAGAGCCCTTCTGCTAGGGGGAAGCTCTATAATTAAGTAGGTAAATAAATAAATAGACGGAAAGCAAAATGTCACTTACAGAAGGATCTGAAAGATTTTCCTTGAAATTTGAATTTGTTTTATTCTGGAATATTTTATTTGATGCTTTAATGTGTTGTCAACCGCTTTGGGATTTTTACTTTACAACATAAAGCGGTATAGAAATGAAAACAACTATTACCACTATACAAACACCATCGGGGGGAGGGGGATAGGCACCTAGACATACCTCAGTTTAAGGTACCCTTTGGCGATTGGCTTATATATTCGAGTTTCTAACACCGTTAGGAGCCCACTTGCCATTCTACTCGCCCAAGACTACGAAAACAAGAACAAAACCACAGAAATGGGTGATTTGGGGCTGGTCACCGTCTCTCAGCCAAACCCACCTTGCAGGTTTGTTGTGAGAATAAAATGGAGAGGAGCAAGAAGCTTGTACAAAAGATGGGGATATAAATGGAATAATAAATGGAATTTTAAAATAAAATAATGATAGGAACAGGCATCTAGTGAGCCGCAAGACCAGCCTTGGTGGACTGTGGCGGTCCCCCTCCTCCTCACCTTCCCCAGCGAGGACAAAGTACGTCTTCAAAACCAAACATAAAAGGACCGGGAATGTTTGCACACTCTCCCTGAAGGGCAGAAAAATCTCCCCCCCCAGCCCCCCGTGCAGAGTTACCTTCAAGGTGGCACAGGCTGTGTAGCTGACAGTGGGCAAGATCTCAACGGGCTCTTTAAACATGACCCGGAAAGTGTTGGAAGACCCATCGCAGCTGAAGCCGGTGTCATTCTGGCCCAGGATTGTGTTGCTGTCGGTGTGAATAATCTGGGGGCAGGCAGTGGACGAAGAGAAAAAGAGAAAGAAAGGTGTAATGGGGTATGAGTTACTCGTGCGTAAACTGGTGCCTCTCTAGGCTAATTTGCCTGGTTAAACCTTTCTGACTGCACAGCCCCTTCTCATCATGGCTGCCTCAGTCGCTAGCAGAATCCGTCAGTGGGCATTTCTTAAACCTCTTCCAACATAAAAGCTGTTTGACCCCCAGTCTCCTCCTCCTCTCACTGCGCAGGGAGGGCGTGGGTAACGGAGGACCTGTGCTCTCCCCGCTGGTGTCCAGTGAAGAGTCCTGGAGCCCTCTCTCCGCTTCCCCCATCTGCCCCCCTTTATCCCTGGTGTTGCGCTGATTTGCTTCCCCCTCTACTGAGCCGTTTCTCCCTCTGCTGCTGGGTCCTTCGCCAGCATCATCTGGGAGCCTCCTCTCCGCTTCTTGCTCCGATGTCAGTTCCCTGACAAAAGGGAAACCTTTTAAACTCACGACACCTCTGCAAATGAAGATGTAAACTCCTCTCCCTGGCCTACCGAACCAGAACTCCGAGTCCACCTAGCCCTGGGCTTCCCAAACTTGGCCCTCCAGCTGTTTTGGGACTACGATTCCCATCATCCCTGACCACGGATCCTGTTAGCTAGGGAGGACGGGAGTTTTAGTCCAAAAGCAGATGGAGACCCACAGCTTTTGGAAACACTGATCTCGCCAATGCTGTCCTGCTCTGCAGTATTGCGCTCAGACACACACAGTTGTTTTTAACAACATGAAATACTTTTAAAAATAAAAGTCAAGCCACCCTGAATTTTCTGTGGTTTTTCCTTTGCTATGGAGCACGGGTGTCAGATACAAGGCCCGCGGGCCGAATCCGGCCTGCGAGACCTCGTCATGTGGCCCGTGTAGTCTGGTCTATATATATCTGTGAGGGAAGCTTGGGCTGCGGCGCGTGCACAGGGCGCCTCGGGTCCCTTCTGCGCAGGCGCAGACCTCCCCCTCCTCCAGCTACCTAGCCGAGACTTATTTGACACGGCGAGGACGGGGTTGGATATGGGAGGCTGCTGCCGCTGCTCTCAACTTCTTTTCGGGCTCGCCGGGGTGAAATAAGTCCCGGCGGGAGCGCAGCACGCCGGCGCGAGGTGGAACGCGGAGAAGGGCAGAGCCGGCTTCGCGCGTGTTGGAGAGAGGGATACTGAGAGCGTGCTTGTGTTTCAGGAGCGCGCCCTGTGAATACTCAGGGCAGCGTACTTTAGGTTTGCTTTTGTTTATTTATTTCTTTAGGCACGTTTCCGCACTGCCCAATGAACAGCATCCTCTGCCTCTGGGGATTCGCGATTCAAAAGCAAATTTGATACGTAAATAACGTCAGGCGCGGCTTCCGCAGGGTGTGTGTTGCAAAAATTTATATATGGGGAAAAAGCTGATAAGGAATTGGTTTATATTGGTTTATATATGGGAAAAAAGCTGATAAGGAATTGGTTTATTTCATGCAATTTTTTCCTCAATGTTATTACAGGGTCCGGCCATCAGTTCCCGCCCTCCTCAAAGGTTTAGGGTAGGTAGCAAAAGGGGGAAAATGCAAACAAATGCTCGATTAAAATTTGGGGAATGAGAAAAATTAAAACCTGCACATCTTGTGTAACTTAAACACCAAGCCAAACAGGAAACAATTTTTATATTCATATATGTATTCAAATGAAATCAAGGTGTAGTGTTCCATGAGCCAGAAGCTCTGCATTACTTAATCCAGCTGTTAAAGGTGTCATGGGCTTTGAAGACACTCGAACTCGAACCGGCCCTTTGAGGGTGACCAAACTGCTGATGCGGCCCCCGATGAATTTGAATTTGACACCCCTGCTATGGAGGCTCCGGGTACAGCTGCCTTCGGGCCACAGCTGTGCTGTGGGGTCTGCTGAGCTCTCTGCTGTCCACCCCCCAACTACTGCTCCACAGTCTCAGGCTTGGAGAAGAGGCTTTCCCCTCCCTCAAAGGGCCAAAGTCCCTTTTCAGCTGCAACAGGGGGCGGGGCGGGGTTAACACAGGGATCTTCCAAGGTACACAGCCACTGGGTGCCCCACTTTTCTTCAAAGACAAGCACCTAAAAAGTATTAGTGGGAAAACTTCCCTCCACTGCCTCCCATCCTTGGGTACCACATTTCCACAACAACCATCGGTTGCTGGAGGGACGGAAAAGCAGATGGGAGCCAGTTACGCCCCTCTCCCTTCCTGCCTGGCCCCTTTCGCGGATCTTCGTCCTTGCCCCACCTCGCCCGCCCCTGCCCCAAGTCAAAACCTGGAGAGTTCTCTACCTGTATATTTACTTGATAATCTGTTGGGCCGTGGATGGATCCGTACAACCCGAATCCGACGATAAATATCCTTTTGTTGACAGAGAACCTGGAGGGTTGGAGAGGGAAAGTACAGAAGATCAAGCACAGAAGAATCCTGCTGGATACAGGCAAGCGAAGGTTGGGGTGGGTGGGCTTGGGGGTCTCGCAGATGATACCAGACTCCTGCTCGCAGCATCCCTGACACGGCAGCCAAGGTGGCCGGGGGCCAACGCAAGGAGGAACCCAGCAACTCATGGAGGCAGTGTTAGAAACTCACCTATATAAGCCAGGTGCCAAAAGGCTCCTTAAATCAAGGTTACAGTCGCCAAAATGGAAAGTCTAGTTGCCATTTTTGAGCAAGACAGCTATAAGGTCTTGTTTTTAAAATGAGGGACTGACTGTGGTTTCTCAGTTAAACATCTGGCTGGTTCGGAGCTATCTTAAAAACTTTGAGAACTGAAAGAAGAAAAGTCCCTTGACCCAGGGACAGTCCACATATATATTGGCCTATTCCGACCTCTTTTTCCTAATGGTGACATGGACGTGGGGATATTATTCACAACTGTGAGCAGGGCAGGGGGCGGGAAGCAAAGACAAGCGACAACAATTTGCTATAACGTTGTTCACCGCTCCTGCTCAGGATGCACAGAAAATTGCATTTTGGTTGCTGAAATTCATTCCAATTGGGCGGATAAAATAGAACCGATAGAATTCTACAGGATGGAGCCTTAGTGTGTGAAAACAGGTCCTGATCCAAGGATCCCGGATGGTGGAGATGTCAGGAGCCATCCTAGTGCCCAGGCATCGTCACTTGGTTCCAAATGGCTGATATCCAGGTACAAAGTGTGCCGGGCACCTCACAAATTTCGAACACTGCCTTGAGGGTGATAGGTTTCCCCTCCCCTGGTCTAAGATGCATTCCCTGTTCTCAGGAGAGGTGCTCTTTCACCTCTTGCCTGCAGTATTATTATTATTATTATTATTATTATTATTATTATTATTATTATTATTATTATTATTTATTAACTTTTATTTATGCCCCGCCCTCCCCAGCGAGGGTGGCTATCACCGGTATAAAAACAATTGATTGAAATACAACTTAGAAACGAGATTAAAATACAACATTAAAATGCAGCCTCATTACAGGAAGAATTCAAATCAAAAACTTTTTCGGGGATGAAAACATCAAGTCTTCACCAAGGCCAAATATCCAGACTGGTCCTACGTGGGCCAGAAAAAAGCCAGGGAAGTTCCCAATAGGAGTCCCATCACAGAAGGAGAACGGAAAAAGGAAGAGGGGAAGGGGATCAAGTTGATTCCAAGCCGAAGGCCAGGCGGAACAACTCTGTCTTACAGGCCCTGCGGAAAGAAATCCGACCCTGCAGGTCCCTGGTCACATGAGACAGAGTGTTCCACCAGGCTGGGGCCAGTGTTGAGAAGGCCCTGGCTCTGGTTGAGGCTAATCTGACTTTCTTAGGGCCTGGGACCACTAGGGTGTTGCTATTTATGGACCTTAAGGGAAATGCTGCTTTTTAAATCCGGGGTGGAGAACCTCAGACGCTCCAGACGTTGGGACTCCTGCCTCCCGTCACGACTGTTGGGAGTCGTAGTCTGGCAATGCCTGGAAGGCGCGAGGATCTGGGGAACCTCGGTGCCTGCTCTCTCAGAAGCCTCCCTCCCAACCCAGCTGGACAAGCCGCGGGAGAAGGCTCTCTGCTGGCATCAGGGTCCAAGATCCCACCTGATCCGGTCGCTGGTCCCACTGTACCCCCAGCGGCTCTCCACCTGCTGGAAGCGGTTGATGCTGCACTCCTTCCCCCGCAGGCAGCAGCGGGGGCGGTCGATGAACTCCACCCGCGGCTTGGGGTTGACGGTGAAGTGCAGGAACAGGCTGACCACTTCGCGGTCGGTCAAGATGCCCGACTGAGCTGGCCCTGGGGAAAGGCAGCAGGAAACGTCAAGAAGGACAGCGTGAGATTCAATGCCACGTTTACTGGCTTTTTACTTGGTCCCTCCCTTGTTCTTCTAATTTCATTTCGCTTTTCATTTGCACGCTGCCTTTCCATATTGCACGAGGCTATTTACAAGCTGAAGAAACAACAAAATGCACAACGAGGCTCACGCGGCTTATAGCAACCCCGTCCGATGCAAGCAGGTCGTAATGAAAAACAAACAGCTTCTACTGAATAACGTAATGTTTGATAATCCATTTGGAATATAACATTACGCAGCAAAAATCTCAAACTCTCACCAAATAATCACCTTCAATGATTACAACAAATCATTACTAGACTATAAGCGATTAAGATGACAGCGAATTGCAAGACATCAAGCACTACATTTTTAAAAATAACCTGTAAAAATATTGAATTGTCACAACCAAGTCACACCCGGCCAAGGTTACTCCGGAAGGGAATTTTGTAGTTTAATTGTGCAGTTTAAACTATGGGATTTGTTCCTGCCAGGCGCAGGGATGGCCACCAACCCGGGTGACTTCAAACGAGGATTAGACATATTCACAGAGGAGAAGGCGATTCATGGCTAGGAGCTCCTGCATCCATACTCTCTCCCAACTGTCGGAGGAAGTAAATGCCTCCGAATACCAGGGTCTGAGAATCACGAAAGAGGAGAGTTGCTCTTGCGCCCGGGCCCTGCTTGAGGGCTCCCCTTGAGGCACCTGGTTGGCCAATGTGGGAACAGGAGGCTGGACGAGGCGGGCCCCTTGTCACCCTGATCCAGCTGCAGGACTCTTTAGGATGTTCTTACCCGAGAGAGGAAGAGGGAGAACACATCTGGGCAACTGTTCAGGGTCACGGAGGAGATTGCTATGGGGAGCTAAACCCAAGTATAGTCGTAACTGCCCTGAGACCTGCGGGCATGCGGCAATATACAATTAATAGTAATAATAATAATAATATCTCTCCACTCCAAAACTACAAATCCCTGTTTCTAGGAAATTGCTTACAAAGCTGACACACAACATGAAGAAGATAAGGACAGGAGTTTGGATTTGGATTTGATATCCCGCTTTATCACTGCCCTAAGGAGTCTCAAAGCGGCTAACATTCTCCTTTCCCTTCCTCCCCCACAACAAACACTCTGTGAGGTGAGTGGGGCTGAGAGACTTCAGAGAAGTGTGACTGGCCCAAGGTCACCCAGCAGCTGCATGTGGAGGAGCGGGAAGCAAACCTGGTTCACCAGATTACGAGACTACCACTCTTAACCATTACACCACACTGGAGAAATGACCCTCTCCTTTTCCCGCAATGCTAGAAATCGGGGTCATCTAATGAAACTGAAAGTGTTGAGCTTTAAAAGCCCTAAACGGCCCTGTATCCCTAAAGGAGCATCTCCACCCTCATTGTCCAGCCCAGACACTGAAGTCCGCCTTGAATGTCTTCTGGCGGTTCCCTCACTGTGAAAAGTGAGATTAAAGGGAAGCAGGCAGAGGGCCTTCTCGGTGGTGGCACCTCCTGTGGAATTCCCTCCCAGCAGACGTCAAAGAAATAAACAACTATCTGACTTTTAGAAGACATCTGAAGGCAGCTCTGTATAGGAAAAGTTTTAAATGTGTGATGTTTCACTGTGTTTTTAATTTGCTGGAAACTGCCCAGAATGGCTGGGGTAAGCCAGTCAGATGGGTGGCATACAAACATAGTAGTAGTAGTAGTATGCACAGGTACTAGCCTCTGGCCCCGCCCACCACTGTCATGTGCCTCAGGTCATGTGGCCCTTGGCCTTATTCATCCCTGAATTAGATGTCCTTCCAACTTTGCTTCAGACAGAGGGCATTCCCATCCCACCTGGAGATGCTCTGTCGCTGAGCAATGGCCCTCCCCCCTCAACGCTCTACCTTCTTTACACAGAGGTGGAATGGCCCTCTGTCCCGGAAGCTTTAGCTGAGATTCCTGCATTGCAGGGGGCTGGGCTGGATGACCTTTGGGGGTCCCTTCCGGCTCTACCATTCTGTGATTCGATGATGGACAGTGTCCTCCTGCCCACATCATACACTCTCACACTTTATCCAAAATCCGCCGCCTGGGGGGGGGGCAGTTGCTTCACAGCTTTTGCCTGCTGCCAACAGTTCCTGGCCGCAAAGCCCTTCAGCAAATATTTGCTCTGGAGGGAAAGAGGTGTGGCGGCAGCACAGCTGCTAGTCTGTTCAGAAAGACTGTGACTGCAGAGGCCGGATTCTCCGCCCCCAGGTAGTGTGTGTGAATGTTTGGCTGGAGAATGGCTGCTGAGGACGCCTCATCACGTGCTGGCAAAATACCCGGTCAGAGCCAAGTCAGTGGGTGCTGCATCCACAATATACATTTACAGCACTCTTATACCACTTTGGGGACGGGGTGGCGCTGTGGGTTAAACCACAGAGCCTAGGACTTGCCGATCAGAAGGTCGGCGGTTCAAATCCCCACGACGGGATGAGCTCCCGTTGCTCAGTCCCTGCTCCTGCCAACCTAGCAGTTCGAAAGCACCTCAAAGTGCAAGTAGATAAATAGGTACCACTCCGGCGGGAAAGTAAACGGCGTTTCCGTGCGCTGCTCTGGTTCGCCAGAAGCGGCTTAGTCATGCTGGCCACATGACCCAGAAGCTGCATGCCGGCTCCCTTGGCCAGTAAAGCGAGATGAGCGCCGCAACCCCAGAGTCGGCCACGACTGGACCTAATGGTCAGGGGTCCCTTTACCTTTTACCTATACCACTTTGAACCATCACAATTTCCCCCAGGTAATCCTGGGAACTGTGGTTTGCTAAGAGTTTCCTCGCAGCAGCCACTGTGGTCTAGTGGCATACGATCTGGGAGACCAGGGTTCGAATTCCCGCTTGGCCATGAAGCTCACAGAGCAACCTTGCGGCCAGTAACTGCTTCTCAGCCTAACCTCCCTTGCAGTTAATCCCCTGTGGGATTAGGAAGGAGAAGCATGTGCTTCTTGGGAGAAAATGTGGGATGTAAATGCAATAAATAAAACAACAGAATTGCAGAGCTGGAAGGGAGCACGAGGGGGATCAAAACTGCAACGTTGGGAGTTATCAACACCAACTGTCCTACACATTCCTACATGTTCCAGCCACAAACCCCTTCACTTTTGTGATGAACCAGTCAATGAACTTGTATCAACAACCAGGGATGGGGGGGGGGGGAGAGAGAAAGGGGGCGCTACGCCCAATCCGCTGAACCCTCTGGTTCTTGTAAGCATCCCAAGCCCTTCTGTCACAGCACCTCAAGTTGCCCTCCAGAGCCAGCCCCACTGATGTGGGTTTTCAAGGGGGGGGGGATTGGAAAACTTCCCGATGCTGCCTCAAAATCAGCTGGGACCTGATTCCGCATCCTGCCCTCACGCTGGGCCAACCAGGTGTTCATGAGAAGCCCGCAAGAGATCTTTAAAAGATGCCGTTCATTGTAACATGGAAATTAACCAGGTTTGACTACTGTAGTTCCCATTGTGTTACTAATCAGTTTTTTCAGAAACTGAATTTTCCCATGGGGGAAAAAACGGCGGCAGCAGAGGAATATTTCCTGCTCCGCATCACTGCCTGGCTCCCCCCTCGATATTTGCCATCCACAGCAAGCGGCAAAAGTGCCTCTTTGTTCCCAGGAGACATTTGTGGGGCTGCGCGAGCTGGCAGCACACGTAACTCTGCACATTTATTTTAATGGCTTTTATTTCTCCGCAAGCAGCCTTGGAGAGAAGGGGAGCAGGCCGAAAAAGCTTCCAGTGAAATAATCCACAGGGCGGCTCAGGACTAGCCATTGCTCTGTGAAAGAGAGCAAGCACCCTGTTTGCATGCAGAAGGTTCAGTCCCCGAAGGCACCCTCAGGTAGGCCTGAGAAGGACTTCCTGCCCAAATCCCTGGAGAGCCACTGTCAGTCAGTGTGGACAATATTGAGCTAGATGGGCCAAAGGTCTGATTTGGCGTAAGACAATCCCCCCCCCATGAGGACTAGAATCTTAATTTACATTTGGGGAAGGACCCTAAAGTTTGGCAGTAGAGCACCTGCTTTCCAGAAGGTCCCAGGCTCTTTTTCATATTACTTTTTTATTAAATTTCAGAATTTTGTTTAAAAAAAACTTCCAACTTTAATACTTATTTTCCTTAACCCCATGATGTTTTTGTTCCCACCCTTTCTTTCTGCTGCATTACGTGACACATTTACACCCCACAGTTATTTCCTCTCTTGCAATCAGTGTCTTTCCCTTCTGGTGCTTACATTTTGAATCCTGCTTGCGACTTCATTCAGCTATGATACTCCCTGGAGTGGTCCAAAAGGGGACTCGGCTCTTCAGCAACAGAAAGTCCTGGGTTCAATCCTGGGCAGGGCTTGAAAGGGCTCCAGGGCGGACACCCTGGACTTGGGATACACGGCCGCTTAGGGTCCTGTGACATTCAGCTGCTAAGTCTCCAGACCCCCTGGATTTCAAGGGAGGGCTCCCCGCTTACCCGCTGCGAACTCCTCGATGGTCATCAAGGGGAAGCGGATGAGGGAGAGGGCTTTGCCTAGGGTTTTCCGCTTGTTTTCTGGGACCACCTGCAGCTGCTGCCGCTGGCACTCGGCCTCGGACCATCGGACCACCGCGTTGAAGAGGCGCACCTCGCGGATGCCAAGGGTGTCCCTCTCCAGGACAGCCACCAGTGTATCTGTCGGGCAAGGAGAGTGGGGCGTCAGCTGCTGGCCCCGGCGATACAGGGCTTGAGGGCAGGGAAGAGGGGCAGCCACAGCTCTCCACAACGTTGCTGGGCAGCCATTTCCATCAGCCACACCAGCTGCCAGCTCACGGTTGTTCCTCATCCCTGATCTGAGAAGAGGCATGCTCCCATTTCTTGCACACAGAAGGAATGCTATATCTTTCTTGCAGCATCTAAGATGCTGACGGGACTCCAACTCCCACCATCCCGACCACTGACAACGCTGGGGCTTCTGGGAGCTGGCACCCCCTGAAGGGTCACAGGCTCCCCTATCCACACATCAGGGCAAACGGGGACTGCGTGGAGCTGTTTTTATTGCCATTTCATCCAGGAAAGGAAGGAACCTGGGAAGTTCACTGGTTTTTGAAAGACAGCTTTGAGAAAAGTTTCACAAACTGAGCCAACTGCTCTGAGTCGCAGAGAATTCTGGGGCAAATGCAGCTCTCGCATAATGGCAAAGGCCAGGTCCTGTCAACCTCAGTGCTCAGACCTGAACGCGTACTCTCCTGACCAGTCCCAAAACCCCACCGGGGGTAAAATTCCTGCCATCCCTGAGCTGGCTATGGACAATGGGAGTTGTAGTTCAGCAACACCCAGGGACACCTGAGCTAACATGTTAAGCACCTTGTTGGGTGAAGCTGAAGTATCACCAGGTCAGTGGGACAGGAAGCTCAGAGAGTTGCAACAGCAACACTCCTGACACAGCAAAGGCTGGCTGTTCTAGCGGGGAGCTTGGCTCTCTCAATCTGATCCCCTTGCCAAGAAGACCAGAACTTTCCCCCATAGCAGCCTGACGATCGCTGCCACAGATGAAGAACCAGGGCTCAAATCTGCACTGCTCAGTCTCTGCACGTATGCAGAGGTACGCCGTGACGGAAGGAGGAAGGCCGCACGTGGGGCAAGCCAGCCCCCGCTGCTACTGTTGGCTGCCCTGCCCTGTTCCCACTCGCCCTTTTCCTCCTGCGAGGCTTGGGAGGAATGTAGCAGCACAAACGAGACCTCTGTTGGCAAGCATCCTGTGTGTGCCAGACAATGGGCATTGTGGCACTCGGCTGGTGGAAGACGGAAGGACAGAATGTCCTCTCTGCCGCCTGACGCAGAGACCGACTTAGCTGGGACACAAAATACCGACCAATGAGGCTTGTCTTCTGGCTTACGTGTCGTTTTGCTTCAAACTTGCATGCTTAAATGCTCCTGCATGCATTTAAAATAAAGAATAAACAAGACGCACAGTAGGGTATAGGAATAAAGAATAAACAAGACGAAAAGTAGGGTATAGGGATATGGCAAGGCCAAAACCCTTGATGCACAAGCTTTCTATGTGCAGGAATATCTTAAAACAAGATATTGTACGGTGGAGCATTCAATCATGCTGAGTTTCCCCACCGGCAGCCCAAAGGGGCGCTTCAGCTCAGACGCAAATTGGCACAGCCTCAATCGGTTGTTTCTGGGATCAACTTGGGACCCTCAAAGGCTTGTATCCAAAACAGCAAATGCACACACACCAGCAAACAACACAACAACCATGAACTGCTGTGCCAATCTGCAGGAATCAGATTGGTAATTATGCACACCTGCCCAGGGGCATAGCAAGAACTCCCTCCCCTTTGCTGGAAGTCTGATTCTGCTACTTCTCCCTGCTGGGTGTTGCATGAACTGTTTGGCAGCATACTTTGCAGCCATGGGGACTAGCAACTTATCATGAATTTGAAAATGCTCAAGGAGGGTTCTGTGAATAGTACAGCGTCCCCTGCCTTTTCCTTTATTACACAGGCTCAATTCCAGCCCTTCAGGAAGCCAGAACCCGAGCAGTACAGAGAATTATCCAAGCAACCGACCAACGCTGCGATCCCCACTGAGCCTGCAAAGTAGACGACTCACCAAGGTCAATATCTGTGAAGCCTTCTGCGTTGATGGCGTCAGATGTGTTCTTATCTATGTTTTCCAGGCAAAGGCTTGCCAGCTGGGGCTCATCGAAGAGTCTGGCCTGAAAGACAGCCATCAGCCAGCAAATGAAATAAAAATATAAAAGGTTAATTAAAATGTGTGTGTGGGGTAACTCTATGGAGGGCAGCAGCCAGAATGCGGCAGACAGACTGGTGACTGGGAGCGGCCGCCCGGACCATATAACTCTGGTCCTAAAGGATCTTCAATGCCTCCTAGTCCGTTTCCAAGCACAATTCAAAGTGTTGGTGTAGACCTTTAAAGCCCTAAATAGCCTCGGCCCAGTACAGTAGTGCCTCGCAAGACGAAAATAATCCGTTCCGTGAGTCTCTTCGTCTAGCGGTTTTTTTGTCTTGCGAAGCAACCCTATTAGCAGATTAGCGCTATTAGCAGCTTAGCGGCTATTAGCGGCTAACAGGCTATTAGCGGCTTAGCGGCTATTAAAGGCTTAGCAGCTTAGCGGCTATTAAAGGCTTAGCGGCTTAGCGGCTAAAAGGCTATTAGCGGCTTAGCGGCTATTAAAGGCTTAGCGGCTAAAAGGCTATTAGCGGCTTAGCAGCTATTAAAGGCTTAGCAGCTTAGCGGCTAAAAGGCTATTAGCGGCTTAGCGGCTATTAAAGGCTTAGCGGCTTAGAAAAAGGGGGGGGGAGCGAAAAAAATCGCAAGACGTTTCCGTCTTGCGAAGCAAGCCCATAGGGAAAATCGTCTTGCGAAGCGCATTGAAAAACAGAAAACCCTTTCGTCTAGCGGGTTTTTCGTCTTGCGAGGCATTCGTCTTGCGGGGCACCACTGTATACCTGAAAGAGAGTCTCTACCCCCATCACTCAGCCCAGACACTGCGAGAAGTGAAGTGACAGGAAACCCAGGCAGAGGGCCTTCTCAGTGGTGGCACCCACCCTGTGGAACAGCCCCTCCCATCAGATGTCAAGGAGAAAAAGAACTACACAATTTTTAAAAGACACCTGAAGGCAGCCCTGTATTGGGAAGTTTTTAATGTTTGATGTTTCACTATGTTTTCATATGTGTCTGAAGCCGCCGAGAGTGGCTGGGGCAACCTAGCTGGATGAGCAGGGTATAAATAATAAAATAATAATAATTGACATTATCTTCTCTGAACTAAGAAGTTCCCAATGGTGCAACCTTTCCCCATAGAGTTTGAAAGGCATTGTCTCAGCAAAGAACTGGGGGTCAGCTGAGGTCAGCCGGCATGGCCTACACCACCTTTTCCAACCTGGCGCCCTCCAGATCAGTTGGGACCACCACTCGCGACAGCCTCTGCCAGCACACAACCTCCTGTGCAAGCATACCTGCGTTAAGAGCATGAAGGCGTTATCTGCCCTGAGGTTCTTCTTGAGGAACTCCACACAGTGGGCTTCGAGCGCGGGGACGGCGTACTTCTTAGCGGTGTAAAGGGTCGTCATCACGGTCTCCGGCCCTATCTGAACCTCATCCGAATAGAGAAACCTGGGAGCGAGAGCAGGGAGGGCAGGAAGAAAGCACTGCTGCAATTAAAAACAAGGATTTTGACTTAAGATACAGCACTAGCATGGAATAAGTTAGCTGTTAGGTATGAAGGGTTCTCCGTGCCCATAAATGGGAGATTGGGGGGGGGGTCCTCCATTTTGCACCTGACTCAGCAGCAGCCCAGTCATAGCACACCACCAGAAGCCTGGAGGTGTCTGCCTCCTCTTTCTTGCAATTTTCAGGCACAAGGAGGACTAGAAACCTCTTTTTAAAAATTAAAGATGGACCTCTCTGAGTGGAGAACATGCTAGGCTGGGCTGGGCAGGTATGCGTACTTGCTAAATAACATTTATAGCTTGTTTTGTTATGTTTTTGTATGTGCTGGAAGCTGCCTAGGGAGACCCAGCCATAGGGGCGGGGTAATAATAATAATAATAATAATAATAATAATAATAATAATAATAATAATAATGGCTGCTTCCAAAGAGCATAATACTGTACTCCTCCTCCATTTCAACTCTCAAGGTTGGGTATGAGGATAATGTTAGCTTGAGAGGTAGTGACTTGCTCAAACTGAACCTGATAAGCTTTGTGACTAAAAGGGTGTGATGCAATTTGTACCTGGCTATCCTCAGACCGAGTTCGGGACTCTAACCACTACACCATACTGCATCTCAAACAAACCTGGACCTTCAATTTTTGTTTGTCTTTTAAAAGTATATTCACTTGATTCAGTCTGGCTTTCCATGGGTTACTTAAAAGCTCGGTTTCCACGAGCTACACAAACACACACACACAATCCACCCCCTGGGAGTAACTTACTCTTCTTATTTGCTTTTATGCTGTATGTCTACGCTTGTTTTATTAGCTGGATTGCTTTTAACAACTGTTACATTTTTAGGTGTTTATTGTACTTAGTGAGCTGTTGGAAACTGCCCTAGGGGGTCAGGTCGACATGACAAAGGAGGACCGACAGGCTGCAGAAATAAACAATAAATGAAATAAAACAAACTCCTTGTGGACTGCAGCCAAAAACATAGGAGCTGAAATGTTCATTAAAACTCTCTCGCCCACAAAAATCCCCGTTCTAGTAAAGCAGGAAGATACAGTGGTGCCTCGCAAGACGAAAAGAATCCGTTCCACGATTCTCTTCGTCTAGCGGTTTCTTCGTCTTGCGAAGCAACCCTATTAGCGGCTTAGCGGATTAGCGCTATTAGTGGTTTAGCGGCTATTAAAGAATTAGCGGCTTAGCTGCTAAAAGGCTATTAGCGGCTTAGGAAAAGGGGGGGGAGCGGAAAAAATTTGCAAGACTTGCAAGACGTTTTCGTCTTGCGAAGCAAGCCCATAGGGAAAATCGTCTTGCGAAGCAACTCAAAAACGGAAAACCCTTTCGTCTAGCGGGTTTTCCGTCTTGTGAGGTACCACTGTACCTCATACCAAGTCAGAAGGCTGGTTCTGTCTAACTTAGCATTGTCTACACTGACTGGAAGCTCTCCAGGATTTCAGACTCGGGGTCTTTTCCTCACCCCCCTGGCTGCAGATGCCATGGGGTGAATCAGGGAGCTTCTCTTATCAGGAACGGTTGAGGGAGCTGGGGATGTTTAGCCTGGGAAAGAGGAGACTGAGAGGAGATAGGAGAGCCATCTTCCAATATTTCAGGAGGAGGAGGGAGCAAGCTTGTTTTCTCCTGCTCTGGAGGGGAGGACCCAAATCAAGAAAGGAGATTCCGACTCAACATCAGGAGAAACTTTCTGAGGTTAAGAGGTGCTCCACAGTGGAACGGTCTCCCTAGGGAGGTGGTGGCTGGATGGCCATGTGTCCTGGATGCTTTAGTTGAGATTCCTGCACTGCAGGGGGTCAGAATGGAAGACCCTTTGGGGTCCCTACAACTCCCATCAGCCCCAACCAATGCCTGGAGGGCACCATGTTGGCGAAGGCAGGCCCAGGGGTAAAGGGACAACCTTAAAGACAAATCTCCCGGTCTCTTAAGGCTGCCCTGGTCTCAGAAGCACAGCCCTGCTGCCTCGTAAGAGAAAAGGGTTTAATCTGCTCAAGGACTTACAGGAAGGAGGGAGATGGAAAAGAGAACTTCAACAGAAAAGCAAAGGCCGGCCGTGGGGCAGGAGGCCACTTTAAGGTGTTGCACAGAACCTGAAGGCTTGGCGTCTGGAGAATCCTCCCCCAAAATTTCTATATAACCATGAGAGCTAGTGCCTTTAAAAAATAATTTTTTAAAAAAGCAGAAGGGAAGCAAGCGCTCCGCTGTTAGAATCCAGCCCCTGGAGAGCGATTGCCTGGTGTTTCTTTGGAGAACTGTGTTCCTCCCGAGGAAGCGGGGGCTTACTTCAGCAAAGCAAGGAAGGCAGCCGGCTCCACGTCGGGTAGTTCTATCTCGGAGGACGTTGTAGCCATCCCGCCATTGAACATGGCATCAAAGACCGCACTGCCCACGGCCAGCACAAACCTGACATTGGGAAAGAAGAAACAAGAAGGTTCCGGCATTGACTGGATTGCACTCTGAATCTCGTCCATTCCCCACAACAAGAGCCACAAATTAAGATTTTGCTATAACCGTATTGCACAGTGCGCTGCCCTGAAGTTACTCTTCCTCCTCAGAACCTCTGGTGCACAGCTCACACAACAGAGCCATAAAAACAATGCTTAAAAAAAAGGAACAGACTTAGATCAGGTTTCTTTACATTGTGGTTGTTATCAACTTATCAGGCACCCTAACAACCATGTGATACCTGGATGTTACACAAATGTATTGAAAACTACGCTCTTTAGCCCTTCAAACCGGCTGTCAAAAGGTGTTTTTCAACATAAAAGAACGAAGCACGAATAAAAACATGACTTCCAAATTCAGGCATTGTAATTAATGGCAGAATAAATTGTTTGTTTGTTTTACAGTGCAAGTTATGAATATTTAGATTGCATTAATAACTTAAGTAAAACCCAACAGGCTTTTACTTCATCTAAACACGGGAGCAACATCCATCTGCCATGTGCAGCTACCAGCCTTTGCTTCTGCAAAGTTCTGGACCCTCCACCTTCAAGGCAATGGTCTTGCTTAGTGTCCTTAACACGTGCAGGGAGAGGGAGAGAGAACCTTTCAGACCACAATTGCTGCCCTGACACTAAGCAGGTATCAGTTCCCTAGTGTAAAAGGGCACAGGAGCTTGCAAGATCAGACGGGATTTTTTGATTACGCTCCTGGGTACTACAAAAGCTCTATTTGCAAACAGATATGCTTTTAACTGCTTCAGCAACCAATTAGGAGACATGCTTGCCCAGAGAACGCATGACGTAAAACGCTTGTAGAAATTAATCCATTCCACCTGAAGGCTGGATCATTCTTCTTGCCACAAAGCCAGGAACAACCAGACGTTCGGAATGAACATCCTTGTGGTTCGAAATCAACCAATTTATCTTCCCAATAGCAAATAGTTCTGTAACAAAAGCAAGCAAGCCGAACGCAGACTGGCTGCATCTTTCCTGGGGCCTTTCTGCATGCGAAGCGAACACTATGGTGCCCTCCTATAAAGCTATCAGTGGACCTAGGTAACTTAGAATTATGGTGGCATATTTTCAGGGCAAGTTTCCCCCTACTTTTGGGTAATAAGTGGGTAACCAGCCACAACTCGGAGCCTCCAACATGCCAGAATTGGAGCTCACTCCTTGCTAGCTTACAACTCTGCCTGCAGGTGCGTCAGGAAAGCCAGCTGCGAATAAGCAAACTCATTTTGTTTCTAGTCTGCTTCCCATTAAATATAATCCCACAGCATAATGCAATCTGATAAATCCTAGTGAGATCCATAATTCATTTTTAAAAAATCAATAGCGTAAGACAACAACACAGTCCAGCAAGGATGCATTTGCGACCTCATGGGAACCTAAGAATCAGCCTTATAGCTCAGTAGGGCCTACACTGGCTTGCAGCGGCTCTTTAGGATTCCAGGCAGGGAATATTCACAGCCCTACCTGGAGATGCCAGGAATTGAACCCAGGACTTTCAGCATCCTCTTTAAACCCCATCCCACAGATGCTCCCTTGCGGGTTGCACAGCCATTTGTCCCTATGGAGCCTCCTTCCACCCCACAGCCCTTCTTAGCAGCAAAAGCCTCCAGCAGCCGCCCCACGCCAGTCACACACATACCCCTCTCTCTCGGACCCACAACTGCCCCCCTCTCCCCAGCTTCCTGCCCCATAACTTTATCCATATTTTCATAACAAACAACAACTGGTATAAAGAACAGCCAAGTCCATCACATCCAAAGAATGACGGCCTGGGGGGGGGGGTATGTGCACAGCACAGTTCTCTCCACCCCCCAATCATACTCAAAACCCCACTGTAACCTGCCCCCTCCCAATAATAACTTGCCCTTAAGAGCCCACCAAATTTAACCCATGGCTCTGTAACAGGCCCCTACTCCCCATGGCCATTCCCCTCTTTCCACGCCCTTTTAAGTAGTCAGCGGCGGGGGGGGGGTTGTTCCTCCCTTGTTGCCCCCCAACCAGGGATACTAATTTGAATAAAATATGGGGGGCGGAGGCAGATAAGCCCTGCCCCGTATAATTGATCACAAGACTAGTGCGCTCACACTATCTGAATGGCAATGCCCATTGACTTGGGGGTGGGTGGGTGCACGACCCCCCCCCTCAAATATATTATCCATTCATTCATTCATTCATAAAATTTGCACACCGCCTACTCCCGCATCTCTCAGGGCAGTTGCAACACAAAACCACAACATAAAAACGTCAATGCTGTGATCATTCATTTGCGCCCCACCCATCCGAAAAGGGTTGCCCCCAAATACATAAACAACAACAACAATCCTGCTCCCCATTTCAAAAAGGCATGGGATATGGGGGGGGGCTCCTAGCCAGGATTTGTTATTGGGGGGGGCGTTGTAAACAAAACCCTTTTTCCTTTATGGGGTACCCAAGAGCCCATAGGTAGGTTCTTATGCAGTTATGCATTTCTATAGATTTCTATTGATTCGGTGGAGGGGGGGCTTGGCTGCGCCCACGCTCCTCTGCCCCCCAACCAGGGGGGCTCCGACGTGAATAAAATCTTGGGGGGGGGGTTGCCTCTGCATGATCGACGTGGCTGAAATCCAGGGGGCCGACCCCCCCATACGCCGAAAGACCCTTTTTGAGGCCCTCCAACATGGGGGGGGGGGCGTTGCTCCTCTGCCCCCAACCAGGGGGGGCTCCGACGTGAATAAAATGGGGGGGGGGGTGTTGCTTCTGCATGATCGACGTGGCTCAAATCCAGGGGGCCGACCCCCCCATACGCCGAATGACCCTTTTTGAGGTGGGGGGTGGCGGCCCTCCAACATGGGGGGGGTGTTGCTCCTCTGCCCCCAACCAGGGGGGCTCCGACGTGAATAAAATCTGGGGGGTGGGGGGTGTTGCTTCTGCATGATCGACGTGGCTCAAATCCAGGGGGCTGACCCCCCCCATACGCCGAATGACCCTTTTTGAGGTGGGGGGTGGCGGCCCTCCAACATGGGGGGGCGTTGCTCCTCTGCCCCCAACCAGGGGGGCTCCGACGTGAATAAAATCTGGGGGTGGGGGGTTTGCTTCTGCATGATCGACGTGGCTCAAATCCAGGGGGCCGACCCCCCCCCCATACGCCGAAAGACCCTTTTTGAGGCCCTCCAACATGGGGGGGGGCGTTGCTCCTCTGCCCCCAACCAGGGGGGCTCCGACGTGAATAAAATCTGGGGTGGGGGGTGTTGTTTCTGCATGATCGACGTGGCTCAAATCCAGGGGGCCGTGCTTTCGAATGACCCTTTTTGAGGTGGGGGGGTGTCGGCCCTCCAACATGGGGGGTGCCTGGGGGTCTGGCCTTCCTCCTACCTGTGGGCGGGGAGGCGCTGGGCGGCGGGGGGTGTCGGTCCTCCAACATGGGGGGTGCCTGGGGGTCTGGCCTTCCTCCTACCTGTGGGCGGGGAGGCGCTGGGCGGGGGGGGGTGTCGGCCCTCCAACATGGGGGGTGCCTGGGGGTCTGGCCTTCCTCCTACCTGTGGGCGGGGAGGCGCTGGGCGGCGGGGGGTGTCGGTCCTCCAACATGGGGGGTGCCTGGGGGTCTGGCCTTCCTCCTACCTGTGGGCGGGGAGGCGCTGGGCGGGGGGGGGGGTGTCGGTCCTCCAACATGGGGGGTGCCTGGGGGTCTGGCCTTCCTCCTACCTGTGGGCGGGGAGGCGCTGGGCGGGGGGGGGGTGTCGGTCCTCCAACATGGGGGGTGCCTGGGGGTCTGGCCTTCCTCCTACCTGTGGGCGGGGAGGCGCTGGGCCCGGGGGGGGGGGTGTCGGCCCTCCAACATGGGGGGTGCCTGGGGGTCTGGCCTTCCTCCTACCTGTGGGCGGGGAGGCGCTGGGCCCGGGGGGGGGGGTGTCGGCCCTCCAACATGGGGGGTGCCTGGGGGTCTGGCCTTCCTCCTACCTGTGGGCGGGGAGGCGCTGGGCGGGGGGGGGGGGTGTCGGCCCTCCAACATGGGGGGGGGGCGTTTGGAGGGGGGGTCTGGCCTTCCTCCTACCTGTGGGCGGGGAGGCGCTGGGCCCGGGGGGGGGGGGTGTCGGCCCTCCAACATGGGGGGGGTGTCTGGGGGTCTGGCCTTCCTCCTACCTGTGGGCGGGGAGGCGCTGGGCCCGGGGGGGGGGTGTCGGCCCTCCAACATGGGGGGTGCCTGGGGGTCTGGCCTTCCTCCTACCTGTGGGCGGGGAGGCGCTGGGCCCGGGG
Organism: Podarcis muralis; assembly: GCF_964188315.1. Classification (NCBI taxonomy): domain Eukaryota; kingdom Metazoa; phylum Chordata; class Lepidosauria; order Squamata; family Lacertidae; genus Podarcis; species Podarcis muralis. The sequence goes on along the minus strand of NC_135672.1, from coordinate 4,500,201 downwards.
GGGGGGTGTCGGCCCTCCAACATGGGGGGTGCCTGGGGGTCTGGCCTTCCTCCTACCTGTGGGCGGGGAGGCGCTGGGCGGGGGGGGGGGTGTCGGCCCTCCAACATGGGGGGGGGCGTTTGGAGGGGGGGTCTGGCCTTCCTCCTACCTGTGGGCGGGGAGGCGCTGGGCCCGGGGGGGGGGTGCCTGCCCTCCAACATGGGGGGGGGGGTCTGGCCTTCCTCCTACCTGTGGGCGGGGAGGCGCTGGGCCCGGGGGGGGTGTCGGCCCTCCAACATGGGGGGGGGGGTCTGGCCTTCCTCCTACCTGTGGGCGGGGAGGCGCTGGGCCCGGGGGGTGCCTGCCCTCCAACCTGGGGGGGGGGGGTCTGGCCTTCCTCCTACCTGTGGGCGGGGAGGCGCTGGGCCCGGGGGGGTGCCGGCCCTCCAACATGGGGGGGGGGGTCTGGCCTTCCTCCTACCTGTGGGCGGGGAGGCGCTGGGCCCGGGGGGGTGCCTGCCCTCCAACATGGGGGGGGGGGTCTGGCCTTCCTCCTACCTGTGGGCGGGGAGGCGCTGGGCCCGGGGGGGGGGTGCCGGCCCTCCAACATGGGGGGGGGGTCTGGCCTTCCTCCTACCTGTGGGCGGGGAGGCGCTGGGCCCCCGCTCGGCCCTTCCCCACCAAGAAGTGGACGTCGCTCAGCACCTCGTTGTTGAAGAGGAAGGCGAAGCGCTCCTGCACCGTCGGCTTGGTGGCCTGCCAGTTGTAGGCCGGCTCGCGGGGGCCCAGCGAGCACGACGAGGCCGGCGGCGGAGGAGGAGGAGGAAGAGGAAGAGCCGGAGGGGAAGGCGGAGAGGCCGGCGAAGCGGGAGACGCCGCCGGGGCCGCCGCCGCCGGACAAGACGACGACGAGGAGGCCGCCGGCAGAGGGTTCCCGACGCGGTGGTTGTGCGTGAGGGGAGAAGAGGAGGAGGCCGCCGCGGCCTGAGGCGGAGGAGGAGGAGGCGGAGGCGGCGGCTGGTGCTGCTGAGGCGACGCCGCCGCCGCGGCTGAGGTAAAAGACGGCGGGAGGCCTCCGCCCGCCACGGGCCCGGCGCCGGCCGCCATTTTGCGAGGGGCGGCGGCCGGCGGAGGAGGAGGAGGAGGGAAGAAGGGCGAAGAGGAGGCGGGGAAAGAGGAGGAGGAGGGCGAGGAGGGAGGCGGGGAACGTTCAGACGCGACGCCGGGAGGGGGGTCGCCGAAGACACGCGCCAGCGCGGGGGGGGGCACCCCCAAGGTCATCCAGTCTGACCCCCCGGCGACATGCGCAAAGGGGTGGGGTGGGGGGGAGCGGTCTCAGCGACGGAGGCCCCGCTTAAAAGGGCACCCCGCCCCCCAGGAATCGTCGAATGAGTTGGAAAGGGGTCCCCCCAGGGTCATCCAGTCTGACCCCCCGGCGAAATGCGCAAGGGGGTGGCGGGGGGAGCGGTCCCAGCGACGGAGGCCCCGCTTAAAAGGCCGCCCCGCCCCCCATGAATGAGTTGGAAGGGGGTCCCCCCAAGGTCATCCAGTCTGACCCCGGCGAAATGCACAAGCGGGTGGGGTGGGGGAGCGGTCTCAGCGACCGAGGCCTGCCTAAAAGGCCGCCCCGCCCCCAGGAATCGGCGAATGAGTTGGAAGGGGGCACCCCCAAGGTCATCCAGTCTGACCCCCGGCGAAATGCGCAAGCGGGTGGGGGGGAGCGGTCTCAGCGACGGAGGCCTGCCTAAAAGGGCACCTCGCCCCCAGGAATCGACGAATGAGTTGGAAGGGGGAACCCCCAAGGTCATCCAGCCTGACCCCGGCGAAATGCGCAAGGGGTTGGGAAGGGGCCGTCTCAGCGACGGAGGCCCCGCTTAAAAGGCTGCCCCGCCCCCAGGAATCGTCGAATGAGTTGGAAGGGGGACCCCCCCAAGGTCATCCAGTCTGACCCCCCCAATGCAGCTGAAGCATCCCCGACCTCTGCTTAGAAACCGCCAGGGAAGAATGATGGGGATGATAACGATGACAACTTTATTCTTTATTAAATTATTATTATTAAGTTTTTAATATGTAACGCTGTACTGTTTTTAACACTGATTGGGAGCCGCCCAGAGTGGCTGAGGAAACTCAGCCAGATGGGCGGGGTATAAATAATAAATTATTATTATTATTATTATTATTATTATTCTTGATACAGTGGTACCTCGGGTTACATATGCTTCAGGTTACATGCGCTTCAGGTTACAGACTCTGCTAACCCAGAAATAGTGCTTCAGGTTAAGAACTTTGCTTCAGGATGAGAACAGAAATTGTGCGGTGGTGGGGGGAGACCCCATTAGCTAAAGTGGTAGCTCAGGTTAAGAACGGTTTCAGGTTAAGAACGGACCTCTGGAATTAATTAAGTACTTAACCCGAGGTACCCCTGTACCTTGCCTGTCTGGCTAGGTCAGGGGTCGGCAAACTTTTTCAGCAGGGGGCCGGTCCACTGTCCCTCAGACCTTGTGGGGGGCCGGACTGTATGAAAGAATTCCTATGCCCCACAAATAACCCAGAGATGCATTTTAAATAAAAGCACACATTCTACTCATGCATAGCTGTCAACTTTCAGATTTGAAAATAAGGGATCAGCAGCCTCACCTGTCCCGGGGACAGACTACAGGATATCTAACAATCCGGGATAGCAGCGGGAAGCAGCGGGAAACAGCACCGGAATAAGGGAATTTCCCGCAAAAAAAGGGAAGGTTGACAGCTATGTACTTATGTAAAAACACCAGGCAGGCCCCTCAAATAACCCAGAGATGCATCTAAATAAAAGCACACATTCTACTCATGTAAAAACACGCTGATTCCCGGACTGTCCGCGGGCCAGATTTAGAAGGCGATTGGGCTGAATCCGGCCCCCGGGCCTTAGTTTGCCTATCCATGGGCTAGGTCAGGGGTCTGCAACCCGCGGCTCCGGAGCCGCATGTGGCTCTTTTACACCTTTGCCGCGGCTCCGGGGCGGATACTAGCGAGGGGAGGAGGTGCATTGTGCGCCCCGAAACTCCCCACTGTGGCGGGCGCTGTACTGGCTGTGACGTCGCATGGGGGCGGTGCGTGCATTAGTCACGCACCGTCCCGACGTCACCTTCCCGCCCGCTGTCAGATCAGAGGGCAGCGACGTGCATGCTTTAAATGTCGCAATGGTTTTGCGGCTCCCAGGTGTTTTTTTCTTCGGAAATGGGTCCAAGTGGCTCTTTTTGTCTTAAAGGTTGCAGACCCCTGGGCTAGGTTGTCCCAGCCATTCTGGGCTGCTTCCAACAGAATATTAAAACACAATAAAACATCAAACATTAAAAAGCTTCCCGATACAGGGCTGTCTTCAGATGTCTTCTGAAATATAGTTATTTATCTCCTTGACTTCTGATGGGAGGGCGTTCCACAGGGCGGGCGCCACCACCGAGAAGGCCCTCTGCCTGGTTCCCTGTAACCTCACTTCTCGCAGGGAGGGAACCACCAGAAGGCCCTCGGACCTGGATCTCAGTGTCCAGGATGGACGATGGGGGTGGAGACGCTCCTTCAGGTATACTGGACCGAGGTTATTTAGGGCTCTAAAGGCCACGTATGGAACATACTGGGAGCCAATGAAGATCCTTTAGGACCCATGGTACCATATTGGCCCGAATATAAGACACACCTTTAAAATTGGAGGGGGGGTGGAGAAAAAAGAAAAAAACACCTGAATATAAGCCGCTGCAGGGCTTTCCCCATCCTCGCTCTCCCCACCCGGCTTTGAGGGAGAGGGCAGGAGACTATGCACAGGGCAGGCACCACTTTTCTGCGCGCTCCTGGCTGCATCCCATAGGGTCATGAATATAACCCACACTTTAACTTTTCACAGTCAGAATTTGGGGGAAAAGTGAGGCTTATATTCAGGCCAATACGGTATATGGTCCCAGTAGCCTCTTGCAGTCACCAGTCTAGCTGCTGCATTCTGGATTAGTTGTCATTTCTGAGTCACCTTCCACGGTAGCCCCACAGAGAGCACATGGCAGTAGTCCAAGCGGGAGAAAAGCAGAGCATGGACCATTCTGGTGAGACACAGAGCAGGCCGGGAGGGTTTCAGATGGAGCTGGCAGACACCCACCCTGGATGCAGAATTGACCTGCGCCTCCATGGACAGCTGTGAGTCCAAAATAAACCCCAGGCTGCGTACCTGGTCCTTTCGGGTCACAGTTACCCCATTCAGGACCAGGAGGTCCCAGCCACCCACCCGCCCCTTGTTCCCCCAAAATATCATTTGTCTTGTCAGGATTCAACCTCAATCCGTTAGCCGCCATCCATCCTCCAACTGCCTCCAGACATTTGGACCTTCACTGGTTCCGATTTAAAGGAAGGAGAATCCACCACCTCCCAAGGGAGAACGATCCGCTGTTGAACGGCTTGGACTGTCAGAAAGTTCTTCCTGGTCTTTAGAGTTGGAAGGGACACCCAAGCATCATCTAGTCCAACCCTCTGCGAAGCAGCGATCTCAGCTAGAGAGCCTCTGATAGGCAGGGGTGCCAACTTGAATAAAATATTGTCCTTTTGGGGAGGGGAGATGAGCTCCACCCCACATAATCACATAACATCACACACACACACACACACACACACACACACACTTTGAATGGAAACTCACCTCAACTTTTTTGGGGGGGGGGCAGATCCCTCAAACAGTGGCGTAGCGTGGGTTGTCAGCACCCGGGGCAAGTAATTTGCGCCCCCTAACCCGTGGATTTGCGCCCCCTAACCCGTGGATTTGCGCCCCCTAACCTGTGGATTTGCCCTAACCCCAGATGTTGCGCCCGGTGCGGCCGGCCCCCGTGCACCCCCCACGCTACGCCACTGCCCTCAAATATTGGGGGGACCAAAGGGACCTCAATCCCTAGGAGTTGGCTCTTATGCTGACAGGTGGCCGGTCAACCTCTGCTTAATAACTTCCATTGAAGGAGAGTCCACCATGCAAGGAGGCTGTTCCATCATCAAAACTACAGTTACCAGAATTCTTTAAAGCCACAACCACTTTAAATAGTTTGATACAGCTTTCAGTGCATAGTGCATTGAAATTTCCACAGTGGAAAGGAAATGTAATGGGAGCATCATTAAAGAAACACACCAAATGAACAGTAGAGGTTGCTGCAGACCAAAGGATGAACAGACGTGGTAAAGGAGAGCTAGCTTCTGCCTGCAGATTAAAAACATAACTAAAAATAAATCTGGACCTGCCGAGTCCCGTCCCGTCCCCCCCCCCCCAAACACAGAGGGACTATTACGTTGCAATCCCTATGCATACATTTCACTTGGAAGCAAGCCTTGTTAACTTCCCTGTTACTTGATGTACAAAATCTCACAGCCACAACTCAGCAAAGCTTCTTATGGCATTTTAGACAGCGCGCGGTGTTTTTGTGTAGCTGCTCCCCCTTATTTTGACATCCATTGTTCTTCCTCCTCCCAAAGGGAGGTGCTTTGCCCCCCCGTTTTGTTTGCGTGCATCGCCGAGAGCGCTTTCCAAGCATTATGAAATAAATAAGATTACCTGTCCTTCTGTGTCGGCTCTGGAACTACCACCTCCAGAGTGGTTGCCACCCTAGGAGCAAAGGGGCGTTTTAAGGAAGTGCCCCCTTCCATCGGAGGCACAGTGGAAGAAGTGGCAAGACTTAGGAACAGTGAATCATTCCAATATAACGCTGGGAATCTTCTCCCAGTTCTGCAGTGTTCCTCTCCTGAGCCCAGGGATGGAACAAGCCAGCACCCGAAGGAATAGATCAGACTTAAGGGTTAAGGAAGGCAGCCAGCCCTACAAAGATGCAGATTTCTATGTGATTACGGAGGGTTATTTTCAGCGGATTTGTAAACAGTTCTTCTATGTCCCAGAGGCTCTCCTTGCCGTTTGGAGAAGTGTAAAACACCCATCGTGACATCTAATCTTTCTGCCCAACTCAGCGTGCCTTTGGACAGTTTCTTTTTAAACTTTGTGATTCACCCTCTGGTGAGCACAAGTTTGCTGGTAACGAACAAAACAAACAAAACAAAAACCCCTCCAAATGTACTAAAGACACCCCCCCCCATCTCTCTTGAAGGCAGAGAGAAAAATAAGGTAAATGGTTTTATTACTAAGCAGAAAGCTGACAGCGAAATTACAATATCAAAACGATGAACTTTTCGTAGAAGAATAGAGGCCTTTCATGGACTTTGGAAAAGCATTGCAGACAAATGAAATCGTGGGCAGGGTTCGAGAAAAGCAATGGAAGAAAAATGGCAAAGTGATTGTAACAGAGGATTTTTTTTGGAATAAAGATGTTGTTGTTGTTGTTTAGTTGTTTAGTCGTGTCCGACTCTTCGTGACCCCATGGACCAGAGCACGCCAGGCACTTCTGTCCTCCATTGTCTCCCGCAGTTTGGTCAGACTCATGTTTGTAGCTTCGAGAACACTGTCCAACCATCTCACTTCCATACATCACTACTGGGAAAACCATGGCTTTAACTATATGGACCTTTGTTGGCAAGGTGATGTCTCTGCTTTTTAAGATGCTGTCTAGGTTTGCCATCGCCTTTCTCCCAAGGAGCAGGCGTCTTTTAATTTCGTGGCTGCTGTCACCATCTGCAGTGATCATGGAGCCCAAGAAAGTAAAATCTCTCACTGCCTCCATTTCTTCCCCTTCTATTTGCCAGGAGGTGATGGGACCAGTGGCCATGATCTTCGTTTTTTTGATGTTGAGCTTCAGACCATATTTTGCGCTCTCCTCTTTCACCCTCATTAAAAGGTTCTTTAATTCCTCCTCACTTTCTGTCATCAATGTTGTGTCATCTGCATATCTGAGGTTGTTGATATTTCTTCCGGCAATCTTAATTCCGGCTTGGGATTCATCCAGCCCAGCCTTTCGCATGATGAATTCTGCATATAAGTTAAATAAATAATAAAGATATAATGCAGTAAAAAAGGTTTGAGTAAAAACACTGCGGATGAGGGTGGAAAGTCAGCTCGTGAAACAATGCAATTATCTGACTTGAAGGTCATTGTGAAAACATTGGGGTGGGGGAATTAATATTGCACATAATTGTTTTATTTATTTGGTTTCTTACCCACACGTCACTCTAACGTCCCAGGGTAGCTTGCATATATTCAACAATTCAATATAAAAAAATACTAGTCGCAAGAATAGGGTGGGTCCTAAAAGATACTTATAGCGCAAACATCAAAAGGTCAGACTTAAAAGAGGTGAGTCACAGAGAAAAAACCAGAAAGCAAAAACTCTTTTCGAAATGTGCCTGAAATAGCTGCATTCGCCTTATTTATAACCCGGGCCTCTTGCTCACCTGTATGGAAGCTTTGACTATCCAAGGATGCTAGGCACGATAGCGGGATACTCTGGAGAATCACGGTCGCTGGGGAGGAGGAACAGGGAGGTTGCCAAGGTGATCATGCCCCGCTGTTGAGTTTCCCAGAAGCATATAGACAACTGCTGTATCCACGATGATGTTGGAGCAGATGAGTCTCTGGTCTGATCCTGCTACAGGGCTTGTCTGCACCACCCTTTATCCAGCAAGCTGTACAAAGCTGCCACCACCAACACAATTCATTTTACCCCCTACAACAACCCTGTGGGGTAGGTTGCGCCAAGAGGTAGCAACTGTCCCAAGGTTACCTTGACATTCATTCATGGCCCTGAGATGATTTAACCAGGGTGTATGGAGTGATGTATGGAAGTGAGAGCTGGACCATCAAGAAGGCTGATCGCCGAAGAATGGATGCTTTTGAATTCTGGTGCTGGAGGAGTCCCATGGACTGCAAGAAGACCAAACCTCTGCATTCTGAAGGAAATCAGCCCTGAGTGCTCACTGGAAGGACAGATCCTGAAGCTGAGACTCCAAAACTTTGGCCACCTCATGAGAAGACTCCTTGGAAAAGACCCTGACGTTAGGAAAGATGGAGGGCACAAGGAGAAGGGGACGACAGAGGACCAGATGGTTGGACAGTGTTCTCGAAGCTACTAACCTGAGTTTGACCAAACTGTGGGAGGCAGTGGAAGACAGGAGTGCCTGGCGTGCTCTGGTCCAGGGGGTCACAAAGAGTCAGACACAATTAAACAACGTGTAATTTACCTCTGGTGGGAGGAGACACGTCCTGCTCCTTCTGGGGCAGTTTGTCCACCGTTGGTCCCCACCAGCACTGAGCTCTCAGCTGTGGCTCCTAGAAGCTGCCAGTAGGTGATAGCGGCCACAATCCCGGGAATGAAGCCACCCAGAGTGGCAGGGGCAACCCAGTCAAGATGGGCGGTGTATAAAATTCAGTGATGGCTAACGCAGCGGTTTTTCACCCCCAGAACTGTTCAGTTTCTGTTAATTGGTTCTCGTGGGAAACTTGCAGATTCTAGCTTCGCACAATTAACTCAGGCTGGTGTCAATTTACTCTTGGCAGAAAGCCCAGGTCTGCTTGACCTAGAAACTACTCACTCTGATTGGTTAACGACCAGCACTCTGCTCTGTTATCAAGGGATTGCTAGCTCAGTTTGAAGTGAGGTGTTAGGAGTAGAAGTGCTGTGTATGGTTTTGAGAGAGAGAAAGAGAGGGTTTATTTTACTTTTACTTGTATGCAGAAACTCTGCTGGTTTTATTTCTCCTTTTTTAATAAATCCTGTAAATAGTTATTCTGAGTCTAGCTGACTTGTCATTACTGCCGCAACTAGCTTCTTCGCTGTGCAGGAAAACTCTGCTACGTTTGGGCTAAAGCCAGTAGGGCTATGCCTGACACTCCAAAGTTCCATGAGGTTATGGGCATTGTGCTGCCAGCCTGAGTTGCGGTGGTGTCAGCATCAACGGCGTTGGTTCCAGTAGTTCCAGAAGTTGTTGTTCCTGCTGGTGCAGCAGATGGACTCTGGCTGGTTCCTGACTGTGGTGAGCTGGTGACGCAGCGGACACAAGGACAACAGCTGCAGCGTGTGAGTGCTGGGTGCTGTGGTTCCTGTTTTCTCTCTCGGTGGTCGTGAGTAGCTGGTTCCGGGTTCCAGGGACATCGCTCTCAAGATGACCTCACAACCAGTTCAGATGGCTTTTGAGCGTCTGAATGACTCCAATTACTTGCTGTGGTCGGAACGCATGCAGGCAGTGCTGCAGAGGGATCGTCTCTGGCAAGTGGTGAGTAAGTTTCCTGCGAAGCCTGATGATGAAGACCTCGATAAAGACCAAAGAGCAAGGGCCACAATTGTCTTGGGGCTGGAAGATTCCCAGTTGCCGTATGTGAGGGGAATCAAGACAGCTAGAGGTGTGTGGCAAGCACTTAAAGAACTCCATGTGCGTGAGACAGCGGTTTCCAAGCTGTTCATTCGCAAGGCATTGTACAAGGCAATGTTACAGCCTGGGGTTACAATGCAGGAACACCTACACAGTTTACAGTTAAAGTTTGTTGCGCTACAGGAAAGAGACTGTGCATTAGACCAGCAGGAGAAGGTGGCTATTATTTTGAGTTCTCTCCCGGAAAGCTGGGATAATTTAGTTTTGTCTCTAGAAGGCATCCAGGAGCGTGATTTATCCGTCAGTTACGTTACTGGGCGTTTGATTGAAGAATGGCAGAAGAGGCAAGAAAGGTCGTTTGCTGCAGAGGCTTCTACAGGTGGGCGGTTTGGAAGGAGTTCTCATGCCGTGCCAGAGGTGAAACAAAAGCAGCGTACCGGTGAGGAGTCAGCGTTTGCTGTTAGGCGTTGTTTCCGATGTGGGTCTTCAGCGCATCTAAAACGACAATGTCCGGAGTTGGTCAAGTCTCAGTTGCCGGTGCAGGAGCAGAGACGAGATCAGCAGCAGCAGCGTAAAAAGAAATTCTTCAAACGAAAACAGTCGGCTCAGCTGGTGACCGGCGAGGTCAAGATTGCTGATGAGAAACAAGCGGTCTGGGTGGTCGATTCGGGAGCATCTCGCCACATCGTGAATTCAGATGAATTGTTTGTTTCCAAGAACTCAGCACAGCGCAGCCAGGTGGCTCTAGCAGACGGAAGTACTTCCGAAGTGATTTCGGGGGGTGCAGTTTTTGTTCCTTGTCTTCGTGAATGTCTGCAAAATGTACTGTGTGTGCCTTCATTAAGGAGCAATCTGATGTCTGTAGATTGTTTGCTAAAAGCTGGGTTTAAAGTGCATTTTGAAGGAGACAGTTGCATTATTAAGAAGGCTGGTGAGATTTTAGGCACTGCTAAGTCAGAGGGAGGCTTGTTTTGGCTTAAAGCAGGATCTCAAGTTGCAGCAGTAGTCAGTAAATCTCAGCCTGCAGTGAATAACAAAGCTATACATGACAACTGTGTGCACTTATTGCATAGGAAAATGGGGCATGCTTGCTGGAAAAGTGTACTAAAAATGTCTGAATTGGCTGATGGGGGTAATTTAAAGAGTTGTAACAAGTACCTTGATTGTAACGTTTGTAAAAAGGTTAAAACCCACAGAGTCTCTTACCCCAGAAGTGACAGAGTTAGTGAGTCACCGCTACAGCTGGTTCACATGGACGTAATTGGCCCATTTGCTGTAAGCAGGGGTGGATCGCGCTTTTCACTAACAATTGTGGATGACGCCACGCATTACTCCTGGGTTTTTCCCATGAAGAATAAGGGTGACGTGTTCACTAAGTTTAAAGGCTGGGTGGCATCTGTGGAAAGATTTCTGTCCATTAAACTTAAAAGGATTCAGACGGACAGAGGTGGCGAATTTATGTCAAATGCCTTTAAAGATTGGTTACAAAAGCGTGGCATTGGGCATAGAAAAACGAACGTTTTTTCCCCAGAGGAGAATGGCGTTGCAGAGCGGAAAAACAGATCTTTACAAGATATGATGTTTGCCATGCTTGACGATGCTGATTTGCCCATGTCTTATTGGGGGGAGAGCATGCTCACCGCGTGTTATCTCCAAAACAGGCTCTTTCACCAAACAATAGGTACAACCCCATACTTTAAATTGTTTCAGAAAAAACCCAAAATTGACCATTTGCATGTGTTTGGATCAAAAGCCTGGGTATTGATTCCGAAACAAATGAGGAAGAAGGGAGATCCTAAGACCAAACAGTTAGTGTTTGTGGGTTACCAGGAGCTGGGAAAAGGTTTCCGCTTTGCTGAAGGGACAAATGGCATTGTGATCTCCAGGAATGCCAGTTTTTGTGAACATAGTGGCTGGGAGAGACTACATGCCAATACTGAGGTTTGGTTTGAACCTTCCCAGGAGCTTCATGACTCTGAAAGTAGACACAGAGAATCAGAGTCTGAGGGGGAGGAAAGTTCAGATAAGAGCTCTCAAGAAAGTGGAGTTAGCCAAAGACCAGTTGCTAAGCAACAAAAGAGAGGTCGTAGTTCTGAGGAGGAAAGTGGGTCAGAAGAAAAATTTTCTCCCAGAAGATCTAAAAGACAAAACAAAGGAGTGCCTCCGGTGCGTTTTTCTCCAGATACTGCAAATGTGTTTAGTGTGATTGCAGAACCCAAGAGTTTTCAGGAGGTGTTAAAGTTACCAAAAGAGGAGGCAGAGCTCTGGAAACAGGCAATGGAGGAAGAGATGTCCTCTCTGAATGAGCACAAGGTTTTTACACCAGTAGCAGCGCCTGAGGGGGCAAAGATTGTAGGCTGCAGGTGGGTGTACAAACTTAAACCTCTGGTGACAGGAGAGTACAAATACAAAGCTCGTTTAGTGGCTCAAGGATACTCTCAGAGGCCCGGTTAGGACATATCTAGGGTTGGAAGTGTGCTGGGCCCAAGATGGCAGCTGCCTAATTAGTCAGCAGAACAAAGTCAAACAACTACTGACTACATACAGAATGCAGGATTGCAAAGGGGCAGTGGTGCCTATGGATCCAGGTTTCATAAAAACACTTCATATAGATGAGAGTCCTGAATTTGAACATCCTGATGTATATCACTCTGTAATTGGAAGTTTATTGTATCTAGCACAGTGGTCCAGACCTGATATTAGCTATGCAGTAGGCATATTAAGTAGATTGGTCTCAAAACCCACACTAAATGCCTGGAAAGGGGTAAAACAAGTTCTGAGGTATCTCAAACAGACAATTGGCTATATGTTACAATTAAATTCTTCAGAGGATGAAATGTTGAGTTGCTACTGTGATAGTGACTGGGGAAATTTGCCGGATAGAAAATCTGTCACAGGACTAGTCATAATGGTCGGTGGAGCTTTAATCAGCTGGCGGTCACGCAAGCAAGACGTTGTAAGTGTGTCATCAACGGAATCAGAGTACGCCGCATTGAGTGAATTGTGCAACGAGGTGATTTATTTCAAGCATTTGTTAACAGATTTAAATGTAAATTGTGGAGAACCAGTACAAGTTTACATTGATAATCAAGCTTGTATAACCTTAAGTAAAACAGAGGGTTTCAAATCGCGTTCCAAACATATCTCTGTAAAATACCAAAATGTACGTTGCTGTGTACAAGACAATGTAATCACCTGTACTTATGTATCAAGTGAAGAAAATGTAGCAGATGTGTTAACTAAACCATTGGCAAAGATAAAGAACAAGCGAATGTGCAAGGGTTTAGGTTTGCTGGAAAAATAATCTCCTACATAGGTGTATTTGATGTTAATTGTTCAGCAGAATCTGTGAGGGGGTGTTCAGTTTCTGTTAATTGGTTCTCGTGGGAAACTTGCAGATTCTAGCTTCGCACAATTAACTCAAGGTGGTGTCAATTTACTCTTGGCAGAAAGCCCAGGTCTGCTTGACCTAGAAACTACTCACTCTGATTGGTTAACGACCAGCACTCTGCTCTGTTATCAAGGGATTGCTAGCTCAGTTTGAAGTGAGGTGTTGTTAGGAGTAGAAGTGCTGTGTATGGTTTTGAGAGAGAGAAAGAGAGGGTTTATTTTACTTTTACTTGTATGCAGAAACTCTGCTGGTTTTATTTCTCCTTTTTTAATAAATCCTGTAAATAGTTATTCTGAGTCTAGCTGACTTGTCATTACTGCCGCAACTAGCTTCTTCGCTGTGCAGGAAAACTCTGCTACGTTTGGGCTAAAGCCAGTAGGGCTATGCCTGACACTCCAAAGTTCCATGAAGAACTGCATCCCACTCCCAAGGCTTGAAGTTCCCCACCCGCCGGGCTTCGCATGAACAACAGATATGCCCTTGGGGAAAAGACTGCAGCCACACTGCTCCTGTCTCCGGTCCTGCTTTTGCCACGCTACCCGAGGCTAAGCGATGATTTGGCTTGGCATCACATGGGGAGGATCTGTGTAACAACCACACCACCACACCCGTGATGTGCCGCTGCATCCACTCTCGACTCATATGGTCGTTGTCATCACCATCATTTTATTGTTTATACCCCGCCCGTCTGGCAGGGTTTTCCCAGCCACTCTGGGTGGCTTCCAGCAAAATATTAAAAATAATAAAGCGTCAGGTCAGACATAAAAAACTTCCCTGAACTTTCTGAGCACAATTCAAAGTGTTGGTGCTGACCTTTAAAGCCCTAAACGGCCTTGGTCCAGTATATCTGAAGGAGCGTCTCCACCCCCATCGTTTTACCCGGACACCGAGGTCCAGCACCGAGGGCCTTCTGCCAGTTCCCTCACTGCGAGAAGCCAAGTTACAGGGAACCAGGCAGAGGGCCTTCTCGGTAGTGGCACCCACCCTGTGGAACGCCCTCCCACCAGATGTCAAAAAGAACAACTACCACCAGACTTTTAGAAGACATCTGAAGGCAGTCCTGTTTAGGGAAGCTTTTAATGTTTGATGTATTACAGTATTTTAATATTTTTTGGGAAGCCGCCCAGAGTGGCTGGGGAATCCCAGCCAGATGGGTGGGGTATAAATAAATTATTATTATTATTATTATTATTATTATTATTATTATTATTATTATTATTATTATGAACAGGGCTTCCAGTCCCAGATGCTTGCTGACCCTTCTCTTTAATGATGGTGACCTGGTTGCTAGAGAGATGATTTGGTGACTGGACTCCATGGCAACTTCCAGACTGGACTACTGCAACACACTGTCCGTGGGGCTGCCCTTGGAGGCAACTCAGAAACTTCGCTTTGGTCCAAAATGCAACAGCCAGATTACTGTCTGGGGTTCCATTTATATATCAGCCCCAATTTTTAAAAAAACTGCGCTGGTTGCCCGTACAACTGGGTGATATATCGTCCAATACCTGTTTGAAGTCTATATTGTGAGATCGGTTTCATAATTTTTTCACCTGCCAATGTATTGCTAATCATGATGTGTCTGTGTGCTTTGCAAAAATCACGATGTGGGGAAGACCGTGAAGCTAGCCAATGCCCTTGTATAGGTAACCATTAGCTCCATTAGAATCATAGAATCATAGAGTTGGAATAGACCACAAGGGCCATCGAGTCCAACCCCCTGCCAAGCAGGAAACACCATCAGAGCACTCCTGACATATGGTTGTCAAGCCTCTGCTTAAAGACCTCCAAAGAAGGAGACTCCACCACACTCCTTGGCAGCAAATTCCACTGTCGAACAGCTCTTACTGTCAGGAAGTTCTTCCTAATGTTTAGGTAGAATCTTCTTTCTTGTAGTTTGGATCCATTGCTCCGTGTCCGCTTCTCTGGAGCAGCAGAAAACAACCTTTCTCCCTCCTCTAGATGACATCCTTTTATATATTTGAACATGGCTATCATATCACCCCTTAACCTCCTCTTCTCCAGGCTAAACATGCCCAGCTCCCTTAGTTCCTCATAAGGCATCGTTTATTACATTAGGTCCAGTCGTGACCGACTCTGGGGTTGCGGCGCTCATCTCGCTTTATTGGCCGAGGGAGCCGGCGTACAGCTTCCGGGTCATGTGGCCAGCAGGACTAAGCCGCTTCTGGCGAACCAGAGCAGCACACAGAAACGCCGTTTACCTTCCCGCCAGAGTGGTACCTATTTATCTATTTACACATTGACGTGCTTACAAACTGCTAGGTTGGCAGGAGCTGGGACCGAGCAACAGGAGCTCACCCCGTCGAGGGGATTCGAACTGCTGACCTTCTGATCGGCAAATCCTAGGCTCTGTTTAACCCACAGCGCCACCCGCGTCCCCTTCATGCACTTGTATAGTTCCATCCTTTTTGCAGACATTATGATATGCCATTTCTTGTTCCGTCATTTCTAAGAGGATCTTGGGAAGTGTGGGAGACCTTAAGTACCATTTTAAAAATTTCTATTTTGAAAAACAAACAGACCCCCAACTCCAAAAACATTCAATTCGTTTATGTGTTTCAATGCATTTATTAAATTCTTACAAAACAGAATACAAAAAATTCTGGCATCAACAAGGTGTTACGAAGGAAAAAAATTCCATCAAGCTGTATCAGTTAATAAAGTGCTTGGTTGCTGTTGTCTTATAAGTTTTTATTTTTTTATATATATTTTTATGGTTTTTTCTCTTTTTTTTATTTTTTTTTTAAATTTCTCCTTTTTTTTTTTTAAACCAGTCCCTTTCTGAAGGACTTGCTGCTCATAAGAGTCCCCAACGGTACGTTAAGGTGACTGCATGTCCAAAAAAACATAAAATAAACTTAAATTTAAAAGCTCCACAAAACCTTTGGCAGTCTTTCTGATAACCAGAGGAAAACATTTCTCCTGGACTGAGTGCCACCCCCGCAAAAAAAAAAAGGGACGTGAAAAGAAACAGATTTTCACAGTAAAATGTTGCTACCCAACATCTAAGGAAACGTAAAATCTAGAGGAAGGAGACGTCATTTAAAGCGATGACATTCCCACCACCACCTCAAATTTGCAGTTAATACAACTCATAATAAGGAGGTACAGGAAAAAAAAATGCTTTCCAATAGAAGAATTTCACAAAGAAAAACATTTTGGTGGGGAGGACTGGTGGAAGAAAGAGAAGTTTAAACTCAGAACTTTGGCAAGATAAGGGTTAAAAATCCACGCACAGTTTAAAGACCTGGGGGATTGGGGGGATAACACAAACCAAAGATAATATACCTGGAAAGCAACCTTGAGAAGGCTGGTTAAGAGGATGTCAAAAGGGTACACTGGATTAAGTCCCCATCATAGAGACAAGAGGTCCCTCATATCTCTATGGGGGGGCAAGTAACTTTGAACTCAGTTTAAACTCTTCCAGCTTCCAAACCAGGGGGGGTTGTGGGCGACTACTTCAAGGCGATCCAATAAAGGGTATTCTTAAAGCCAAGGGTGAGGGGAACCTGTGGCTGTGGAAGGACACAGGTTCGCCTGACCCCGTTTCCAAAGTCCAGAATTCCTTGCACGTTAAAAGATCTGAGCTTTGGTGTGTATTGTAGTGTGTGAGACGTGGTAGGAAGACTTATTGCAGTAAGGGAGGGAGCCTTAAAAAGAAGAGGAAGAAAACACACGTTTTATCTCTGAATTGAGCGGTGGAAAAAAAGAAATCAAAGCACCACCAGTTTTGGTCACACAAACGAAAAGGTGCACGATCGCGGGAGTAAGGAAGAAGGATCAGGATTTTGCTCACGTCCTGAGAATAACCATTAAACAAACAAAATTTCAACACACACATATGAAAAGCCTAAATATATTTAAGGGGGGGGCATGGGGAGAAAATCCAGCTCACTTGCTAATCGTGACTCACCCCATTGAAATGGGAACTAGACAAGTTAGCCGTAACTCTTGTTTTCAATGCAATTTATTGTGTGTCCCCGCTAGGACTCAAGCGGACTTCTTACCTCCCCAATTTAAGCAAGCTGGGGAGTGGGGGGGGGGAGCTCATCACTATGTTGGCAAAAGCCAACCCCAACCCAGCAAGGCTGGGTTCCTGGTCTGACTTGGCAATGCAAGAAAGGGAAGGCAAGACTGTGTCTTCACAACAGCCGTTCTTTAAAGAAACGAAAATGACCACGTGCCAAACCATCACAATCGCCTGGCGTTTTAAAGCCACAAAACAATCATCCGATCAGAAATTGGGGGAGCGGGAAGAGTCGACTTTCAGCGACGCTCAAACCCAAACACAAAGATTCAAGTCATTCACCACTCAGGAGAGAAGAGGTGGACTTGATTAAACTTCCATTATAGGATTTGATTCCATTACGCTGAATGATTTCTAATGCTACCAAATCCAGGTACTTTGTGCTAGCACATTGCCCGCTTGCACACACAAAATAATGCACAGCGTTGCCCAGAGAGGGTATGCATATGAAGGTATATAAGCACAAAGGGGGAGCGAAGAACCGCAACAGCCACGCTAAAGCGCTCCAAATCATTTTATTCTGCAACAGTGCGCAATGAAGCACACGCTCTGGCGTTTTGTTTTCATTAAACGTCGGGCAAAAGTCAAAAAGACTGAAGTTGGGAAAGGAAACCTTTGAGCAGTCCTTCACACGCTGAAATTATCCTGAGAAGTCCCCTTTATTTGAAGAGAGGAAGAGAGAAAGAGACGGGAGTGGTTCTCGCCAAAGAACTTTGGTTCGAAAGCCAAACCACACAAGCTTAACCACAACCCTGCGAGTCGACAACTCAACATGGGCTTGTTGTTGAGGGAGTTTCCAGCACTCCTGAATTTTGGCCCTTCAGTAATGAACCGGGTGGGGTGGGTGGTTGCGCTCGTCCACCCACCTTCCCCAAAACAGGATCACTAACGCAGAAGAAGAACATGATCCCATACAAATTATCTGGCCCTCGCAGAGGCAACGAGGATCACTCGCGGACCTTACGGCCGCCGCCGCCTGAACAGGGTCAGTGGAATACGAGGACCACGCTGTTCCTGGAGGAACCGACACGGCTGCAGACCAACTTACCTATCTGCAACTTCTACTGCAGAAACCACTATGTGTTTCTGAGATATTACATGCGTAGTACTGGTGTAGTACTGAATAAGTGGGATTAGACAAAACCCCCAAAAAGTCACAGGTAGCGTTCCTGTGCTCAAAAGATCTGCTTTTAAAAACAAGGGTATGCTGTTTTTCAAAGGTACGCCCGGCACCCTGCCCCTGCCGCAAAAAAACAACAACCCACCCCAGGGAGAAATCAGCTATCATTTTAACGTTGCCACTGCAAACGTTAAAACCCGTTTCTGAACCATTGTGGGTCCCAATGCTGGGCATCCTGGGAACTGCACATCTACTTTGGCTCCCAATTGCTGGGAACTGTACAACTGTGCAGGATCTCAGGGACATTCAAGAGGACTCTATGCCCTCAGAAGTCGGCAATTCCCAGAATTTTTTAGGACAGGTAAAATAAGCCTAGAGAGGGAAGCGGTTCCCAAACAGATCAGAAAATCTGCTTAGATAATAGCTGAGAAATGGGGAGAGAATCTCCCCTCTTTCCACCCAAGGAACTGAAGCTAACCTTGCAAGATCTTTTGCGAATGCTCTTGCAAGCAAAAGCAGCGTAGAAACCGCCACTCTCAGTCCCAGATGCAAAGAGTTGCCTTCGCTTCTTGCCCTGGAAAGGTGAAACACACGAAAACAATTTCCCAGCCATCACCTGCAGCCTTGAGACAGCTTTCCTGACCAAAAGAAGGCATTGGTGCAACAGCCGTCCGATGTTCAAGTATTTCTTACCCTAAGATGAAGCTCTACAACCAAATAACAAAATGTGATGTAAAACAAAGTTTAAAAAGAAAGATAAAGGGGTTCCCCACCCCTTAAAAAAGAAAGAAAACCTCTCGCTAACTTTACACAGTGAACCTCACATCCCAATCTGACCCCCCCCCCATCCCCCTTGAAAGGACATTTGCTAGATGCTGAATGTTCGTGAAAAGAAAGCGACAATAAATTTCACAGCCGGAGGCGGTGGGAGTGGATTCACACTCTGAGCAGAACCACTAAAATTGATGGACAGCACTTACATAGGTCAATCAATGCCAATCGCTCTAACTGTTAAGTATGAATGACTTTGGACACAACCCCAGATACCATATTCACTCTTGGTGGTTTTCTTTGGGGGCGGGGAGCCAAAGTGGGAGGGGAGGAGTAGACCAGTCAAGCCAAACTATTTCACAACCCAATTACGCCTTCTCACCCACAGCTGGAAGCTAGGGTTACCTGAAGAATTAAAAATAAAAAAAAAATAGATTTTTTTGCTATCATCTATCTCTACTTAGACAACTATTGCATAGTATTTCTTAAGTCAGTGGGGGGGAGAGAATAAGAGAAGAAATTATCACTCTGAAAACACAATCCTATCAAAATTCCAGATATGCACATCTGGACAGGAGTTTTAAGCAAGTTTAACAGCCGGCGGGGGGGGGGGGGGAGCTGCCACATTGAAATAAAGCAAACTTAAAACAACAAACCAGGGAGAATCCGCCAGTGCTGGTTTGTCATTCATGGGCCTACTGGGCAATTCTTTAAATTTTATCTGAAACCGCTCGTCTGTGGCTACAACCTCCAAAGGGGTCTAGAAATAGTTTGAAAACTATTGAAGAGAGTCCTTGAGATGGAGCTTTGCCTCGTCCCATCGCAGGACAGGGGAACGTCGCTTTGCACAATGCAAAGAGGGTGATGCAGAGAGTCCCGTCACCCGTCACCCACCCAGCAAGGAGGGAAGGGGGTGGAAACCCCCCCCAGCCCCACTTAAAGGGCCTGCGGTTTGGGCACAGCTATGCCATCACCTTGCAAGCAACGCTGGAAAGAGGGTCTCCCCGCAGACCCCCTCGGATGAACGACAGGCAAGACCACCCACCCCAAGCAAAGACCCCCCTCTGAACCAGACCCAACTTTTCGCTCAGGGAGGGACAGCCGCAAAACGGACGGGAAACAGCTGCAGCAAGAGACAGCCCCCACCCAGAACCTCCCGAAAGAGACCCTCTAGAACAATGTGCCCCAAACTTGGGTCTCTGGCTGTTTTTGGGACTACAGTTCCCATCATCCCTGACCAATAGTCCTGCTAGACAGGATCATGGGAGTCGTTGTCCAAGAACAGCTGGAGTTTGGGAAACGTGGCTCTAGAAGTTGTTGCTCCAGATACACAACGGCCAGCTTCCTCCTGACCTCCTGACCGCCAGCTGAGCACGGACAGGAGCTGGAGTCCAGCGACGCCGGGGGTGGGAGCACGCGGTTGTGCAAGTTTCGGGGCTGTTTTGTTTTTTTTTGCAGTGACTTTTCCATTAAACAAAACAAACCCATTTTGGGATGGGGGTGGCAGCGACAAAACCATCTTGGTCAAGCCAATCTCTTTCCTCCCCACAGAAATAGGGGGAACCTGGGCTTGAAACAAAATGGGATGTGTTATTTGGGGGGGCAGGGGTGGGGGGTGGACAAGAACGGCCCCATTGATGCTCTGGGCCGGCTCTCTCGGGACAATCACAGGAGAGCCCAAAACACTCCCACCCCAAATCTTACAGAATCGGCAGGGGGGTGTATTGGGGGGGGGACTCTGCCCACGATCACCCGACCCCCCCCCATAAGCGCCCACAATGCCTTCTGGGGCAAAACCTAAATCTACACAACACCCCCCCCCTCAAAGCGCAGCTGCTGTTTTCAGTTCTAGAATTCCGAAACAAAACATTTTTTAGAAATAGGGAGGGAGGAAAAGAAACGGCAAAGCCACATAAAAAAAAAAGGAAACGGGGAGAGAAAAAAGGAATAATACACCCAAATACTTAAAATGCTACCTTTAAAAAGTTGAGGACTTTTAGGGGTGCGCCTCCCCACCAACCCCCCAATATTTTCACAGTATAAAAAGAGGCAACAGAAAACAGAGTTAACAGTAGCCTGGTGGGGGGTTTTTAAGCTTTTCCGGGGGGGGGGGGGGGGCGGTGTCAACCTGTTATTTCCAAAGAAGCAGGAGGGAGTTGGGGGGCGGGGAAATCCATTTATTTTTTTTGTATTAAAAAAAACGAAAATATATTACATGTGTGTCAAAATGCAACATTTGTGGGGGGGGGGAGTTTAATAAAAAAAAACACTATAGGCGAGTTAATATGGAAGTTGGTTTTTCCTTTTTTCCTTTAAGAGAGATTTATAAAGGGGAAAAAAGGGGGAGAAGTGTTGGGGGGGGGGGGAGTCGAGAGGAGCCCAGTGTTCAAACAAGACCAGGAAACAATACAAAACGAAAAGAAAAAAGAAGAAAATAGATCCTTGGAATCCAGCCAACTTGAAAGAGAGGGGGGTCTGACCTTGTTTTTCTCCCCCCCCCCCCCCAGCTATCAAAAACAGTATACATATATAGATATATTGTCCGAAATTGGGGAGGGGGGATGTACACGCAGCCGGGGGGGAAAGCGTTCACATGTGATCCCCCACCAGGACCAAGGGGGTAACCAGATGCTGGCTGGCGTCCAATTTTGCCATGCTGGTCTTCTGCCGCCGCTTGGCCAGCTTGGACTCGGACGGCGGGGAGAGCTGCATGGAGCGTGAGGTAGCTTTGATGATGATGGGGGAGTGCGACTCCACGGCAGCCTCGTCCTCCTCCTCGTCCCGCATCAGCTGGCGGTTGACGGCGATGGCTTCGGCCGCAAAGGACGTCAGCTCTTTGGCACAGCTGTTCCTGCGGAGAGCAGGGGTGGCGGGTTTAGGAAAAGAAGAAGAGACCTGCCGGATCGGGCCAGCAGCTCCCGCGAAGCCTAGCATCTTCTCCCAGTACGTTTCCGAGCACAATTCAAAGTGTTGGTGCTGACCTTGAAAGCCCTAAACGGCCTCGGTCCAGTATACCTGAAGGAGCGTCTCCACCTCCATTGTTCAGAGAGGTCCAGCGCCGAGGGCTTTCTGGTGGTTCCCTCGCTGTGATAAGCAAGGTTACAGGGAACCAGGCAGAGGGCCTTCTCAGTGGTGGCACCCTCCCACCAGATGTCAAAGAGAAAAACAACTACCAGACTTTTAGAAGACATCTGAAGGCAGCCCTCTTTAGGGAAGCTTTTAATGTTTAAAAGACCATTATATTTTAATACTTAGTTGGAAGCCGCCCAGAGTGGCTGGAGAAACCCAGCCAGATGGGAGGGGTATAAATAATAAATTCTATTCTATTCTATTCTATTCTATTCTCATGGGCCCAACCAGATGCAAAGCCCGCAAGCAGGATTCGAACACAAGAGCAGCTCCCCCGGCTTCCATTCCAGCACCTGGGTTTCAGAAACACTGCTGCCTCCGACTGCGAAGTAGGGATGGGCAATATATCGTCCAAAACCAGTTTCAAGCCCATATCGTGATATTGGTTTCATAATTTTTGACCTGGCAATGTCTTCTTTATCATGGGCGCATGTGTGTGCTATGCAAAAATCACAACATGGGGGAAACTCTGAAGCTAGCCAAGGCTTCTACATAGCTCCATCCTTATTTCAGACATGCCGCTGTATCGGTATATCATGACATGTAAAGGTAAAGGGACCCCTGACCATTAGGTCGGTCACAGAGAACTCTGGGGTTGCGGCGCTCATCTCGCTTTACTGGCCGAGGGAGCCGGCGTGCAGCTTCCAGGTCATGTGGCCAGCATGGCTAAGCCACTTCTGGCGAACCAGAGCAGCGCACGGAAACGCCGTTTACCTTCCCGCCAGAGCGGTACCTATTTATCTACTTGCACTTTGACGTGCTTTCGAACTGCTAGGTGGGCAGGAGCAGGGACCAAGCAATGGGAGCTCACTCCGCTGCAGGGATTCGAACCACCGACCTTCTGATTGGCAAGTCCTAGCCTCTGTGGTTTAACCCACAGCCCCACCTGCGTCATGACATTTAGCTGGCGATATATCGCGATGTTGAAAACCAGGTATTGCCCATCCCTACTGTGGAGGCAGAACAGTCTTATAGACTTGGAAGGGGCCCTGATTTTCCCCACAGCGGCTCAAAATTATGGGGTGGAGGTTCAGGGGTTTCCTCTTACCTTTGAAGAATGATTGGGGTTGGGAGAGTGTTATCCGGAGCACACTGAAAAGGAAAAAAGGAACGAGAGAGAGTGTGAGAGCTAATATTATATAATATTATTTTCTGTCTACAACACCGTTTCCCAAACTTGTGCCTCCAGCTGTTTTCGGACTACAATTCCCACCATCCCTGACCGCTGGTCCTGCTAGCTAGGGATCATGGGAGTTGTAGTGCAAAAACAGCTGAAGACCCAAGTTTGGGGAACTCTGGTCTACGACTTCCCACACCCAAAAGCAGGGAGGGGGAACATGCAAATTTACTAAGGTACAACTTTCTCACACTGCTAAATTTTATCTGAAAGGCAGGGTTTTTTATCAAAAGTGTTTTTAAACATTTTCTTTAACTCATTATATATCATTTCCCAGAAAGCCTTCACCTTTTTTACAAGTCCACCACAAATGGCGAAAGATACCTTCCTTGTCTTTACCTTTCCAACACTCGTTAGATCTTGTCCTATACATTTTAGCAAGTTTTGATGGTGTTAAATACCATCTATACATCATTTTCATCACATTTTCTTTAAGTGCACTGCGTGCAGTAAATTTAATACCTTCATTCCACAGCCTTTCTCATGATTCTAAGTGAATATTATATCCAAAGTCTTTTGTAGTCTTTCGCAGAAGCCTTTTTACTGGGTATAGTAGATGAAGAGATACCAAGAAAAGATAAAAGACTTCATGTATGCAACAACAGCGGAAAGAACCCTTTTAGCCCAAAAATGGAAACAAGAAGAAGTACCAACGAAAGAAGAATGGCAGATGAAAATGATGGACTTTGTGGAACTGGCAAAATCAGAAACTAGCACAATCAAGTATTCCAAAAAGACTGGAGTCAATTTATACAACATCTGAAAGCTCACTGTATGCAATTAACACCACTAGTAGGGTTATCTGAAGATCTGTAATGAGGATTTTTTTAAACCTTTCTATATTCATTTAAACTTTGAGGTATTTTGTGATGAGTCTTTTTAAAATTGGAAAATATATACAATGCTATGATATAAAGGTTAACTTTGAAAGCCAAGAGGTGGGAGGGAAGGAAGTTGATAGGCTCTAAAGCAGTGTTTCCCAACCGGTGTTCCGCGGCACACTAGTGTGCCGCGAGACGTTGCCTGGTGTGCCGCGGGAAAAATTAAAAAATTTGAAAGATATCCGGAGAGGCGGCCTTCAGGCGAGTTTTAATTTTAATTTTCCTTCTCCCACTTAATGCCCCACGCTCGCCCGAGCAGCTTGCAGTCCTCGGTAACCACGGCGACCCGAGGGAGGGGAGGGAACAGGGAAGTCGAGGGCGGCGGCGAGCCGCGATGACGTCAGTGGGCCGCGCCGCCTCGCCCTGGCACGGTGTGAGAGCCCCGGCTAGTGGCGCGAGCTTCGGAATAAGTGGGATCCGCGTGCGCGAGACCGAGATCGCGGGTAAGGAGCTCAGCCCTGGGCAGGAGGAAGCGGGGCCGCGCGTGCGGGCCACATCCCCACAGAGAGCGAGCCTCCCCCGGCCCACCACTCCGGGCAGGTCCACTCGCATGAGGGGGCGGCGATGGCGACGGCCGGCAGCTTGCCTGCAATGCCATCCCTCGAGCAGGCGAGGAGCCCGGAGGCTACCAGATGCGAGTCCTCTTTCCCACCCTGCTCGGGAGTCCAGAGCACTTGGTCGCATTCAGGATCTAGAGTGGGGAAGCGGGGCTTGTGTCTGGGCTGGACACATTGGGCTGCCTGTGCCGCTCGACCTGCGGGGAGAAATCAGGGTGGGAGTCACGACCGTGAGGCAGGGCTGCCAAGTGTGGCAGAAGAGGACACGGCCGTCGCACCTGTCCTTAGGTAGGAGCTTCTTCCGTGTCGACCTGCTGCCCTAAAGTCTTGGCTTTTTTCTTGGCTTTTTGGCGGTTAGCACAGAAGGAAGGCAAGGGGGAGGGGAAAAAATTGAAACTTACACTTTCGTGCGTCCCTCCCGGCGTGACGCTGCGCGCTGACGTCACGGGGCTGTAATGGTGGTGTGCCTCGAGATTTTTTTCATGAAACAAGTGTGCCTTTGCCCAAAAAAGGTTGGGAAACACTGCTCTAAAGAGCCAAAGAGGGAAATTGGATAATAATGATGTGATTTGTTGTTGTTTAGTCGTTTAGTCGTGTCCGACTCTTCGTGACCCCATGGACCAGAGCACACCAGGCACTCCTGTCTTCCACCGCCTCCCGTAGTTTGGTCAGGCTCATGTTTGTAGCTTCGAGAACATGTGATTATATAGTGATGTGATTAATGATGTGATTATATAGGTTTAAATGGAAAATTAATAAAAATTATTATTATTATTATTTTTAAAAAGGCAGGGTTTGAGGAACCTTCAGAGGATAGCTCCGCAGCGCCACCTAGAGCACCAGGGATTTCAAACCCACACTGTGAATCCTGATCAGACACGATATCCTCTGTTTTGCTTCTGATTAGCAGACCTGTTTAGGGAAGCTTTTAATATGTTTGATATATTATGGTATTTTAATATTTTGTTGGAAGCTGCCCAGAGTGGCTGGGGAAACCCAGATAGATGGGTGGGGTATAAATAAATATAAAAATTATTATTATTATTATTATTATGCATCCTCATTGTGATGGTTTTCTCAGTGACGCTAACTTGTTAAACGCAGAACTGTTGAGAACTAGGCTCTTTATGCATAGTTCCCGATTGCCCACAGAGACGGCAAAGGACCTCTGCTCCAACTGCAATCTTGGTTAAGTGCAGGCTTGCTTAGTAGCCAAGGGAATCTTTACAGGGGAAAGTCCTGGGTTAAGTCCCTCTCCAGAGGGGGCCTGCCTGAATCTCTGTGGAGATGCTGCCAGTCAGTGCACGCAATACTGAACTAGATGAACCAAAGGGTTGTCTCATTTCATGCAGAGAGAAAGCGGGACAGGTTTATTGGGGGCTGCAAAAAAAACAGAAAAACACCCTAACCCCAAACCAAGGAACCCCCCCACTGTGCTCACCCCTTGCACCCACGAGTGCTTGAGAACTTCGGCTGCGCTGAGGCGCTTCTTGGCATCCCTGACCAGCAGCTTGGAAATGAGGTCTTTGGCTCCGAAAGAGATGTGAGCCCAATCCTTGTCGGGGAATTCATACTTCCCCTCCTGGATGCTTTCAAATAACATGTTCTGGAAGGAAGGAAGGAAGGAAGGGTCACAGAACCATACAAAATCACCTTTTCTGTTTTACTGCTGCATTACACTGTTCACAAAAGGGACGCGGGTGGCGCTGTGGGTTAAACCACAGAGCTGCCGATCAGAAAGTCGGCAGTTTGAATCCCCGCGACAGGGTGAGCTGCCGTTGCTCTGTCCCTGCTCCTGCCAACCTAGCAGTTCGAAAGCACGTCAAAGTGCAAGTAGATAAATAGGTACCGCTCCGGCGGGAAGGTAAACGGCGTTTCCGTGCACTGCTCTGGTTCGCCAGAAGCGGCTTAGTCATGCTGGCCACATGACCCGGAAGCTGTACGCCGGCTCCCTCGGCCAATAAAGCGAGATGAGCGCCGCAACCCCAGAGTCGTCCACAACTGGACCTAATTGGTCAGGGGTCCCTTTACCTTTTACACTGTTCACTCATGTGCTCTGCTAGGACCCCTAGATCCTTTCCACATATACAGTTATACCTCGGGTTGAAGTCGCTTCAGGTTAAGCCTTTTTGGGTTGCACTCCGCAGTAACCTGGAAGTAACGGGGCGCGTTACTTCCAGGTTTCACCGCTCACGCAGACGCTCAAAATTACGTCATGCGCGGAAGCGGCGAATCGCGACCCGTGCAGACACGGGTTGCATTCGCTTTAGGATGCAAACAGGGCTCCGGAATGGATCCTGTTTGCATCCAGAGGAACCACTGTACTATTTGTGCCCCCCCCCCCACCAAAAAAATCTTATATTGGTGCATAGCTGTCAACTTACAGATTTGAAAATAAGGGACTAGCAGCCTCAAAAATAAGGGATCAGC
The DNA here is from genome assembly GCF_964188315.1 of Podarcis muralis. NCBI lineage: Eukaryota > Metazoa > Chordata > Lepidosauria > Squamata > Lacertidae > Podarcis > Podarcis muralis. The sequence continues at coordinate 4,473,466 of NC_135672.1, read as the reverse complement.
AGCCAAAATAAGGGATTTTCAGAGCACAGGTATGTTCGACTTCTGAGCCCCTCCAAGCCAAAGGCAGAAAAGCCCAGCCAGCAGCCAAACGAAGCCTCAAGCGGTGGTTCCCACAGCGCAGCAATCCGGCAAAGGGGATGCAGCAAGGAAAACCACCGTCACCTCTCCGCTGGGAAGCGCTGAGCAAAGACGAGTCCCCAGGCAACGCGGCCGAGTTGATGGGCACAAGGCATGCAAGCTCCACCCCCCAGTCGTTCTTAGCCTCTTTATTGGGTGAGCAACGCAGCCAAGCAACACAGTTGGAGCCTCCCTCCTCCCTGGCTGGCAGGGAGGGAGGGAGAGGAGCTGCTTCCTTTGAAACCCGGGAAATTTAAGGGACATCATCAATAAGGGACAGCAGCTGGAAATGGCGCTGGGATAAGGGACTGTCCCGCCAAATAAGGGAAGCTTGACAGCTATGTATTGGTGCAGCTGGTTCTTCTTGCCCAAGTGCAGAACCTGACCTTTGTGCAAGGAACAAAAGAAGAGGAAGGAGCCCGAGGCCTGCTCACCTGGCAAGCGGGACACGATTCGCCGCGGTCCCAGCCGCAGTCGGTCCCGCAGTGGCCCACAAAAGGCGGGTAGCCGCTCAGCATAATGTAGAGAATGACCCCCAAACTCCACAAGTCGCAGCGCTTGTCATAGATTGAGGCTTCCTCGTTGAAGGCTTCCACAACCTCCGGGGCCATGTATTCAGCCGAGCCGCACTGGAATCGGGTGAAGAACAGAAGTTGGAAATGTTAAACAACACCTACAATAATAGATCAGCAATCACTCATGCTAGAGTACTTTCAATTAGCAAAGCTGAGCGGAAAAGGCAGAGGAGCCCCGAATCAAAAAAAATTCAGAGAACGGAGACTATTCAGAGGATATCTAAGATTATATTGTAATAATGATGTTATCCTAGCAGAAGTGAATGATACTTGTATATAATAAACAAATGGAACAAATATACTTGATGAATATACAGGAAAAGTTATAAAACAAACTGTGCGATAAAATTACAATAGAAAAAGTACAAGGAGAACGATTGGAAGTTTATTTCAGAAGACTTTGTTAGAAAAGACAGGATGTTATAACCAATATTCATTTCTTATTGTTAACTCTTTTTTGCTTTTTATTTTTATTTTCTTTATCTTCTTTCTATTCTATTTTTGTGTTTAATTTTGGTGTAACTATTTGTAATATATATGTACGATGCTATTTTAAATCAATAAAGACGAATTTAAAAAAATAAATAGGAATCGGGCAGAGAAAGGGTTAAAAGCGGCAGGGTCACACTTTTGCTTTTCAAAATTCCCCCACCGCAAACGAAAAGGTTCCGGATTTCACATGCAGAAGAAATGGCATGTGATTTGAAACCACTAACTTTGCAGGAAAGAAACTCCAATTTTGCTCTTTCAGAAACACACACATTTTACACAAATGGAAAGTTGTTTTACTGTCTAAGATCTCTGGCTCCCACAATGAAATTATTTAGCAACAGATCTGGATTGCCAAGGCGGGGGGGGGGGGGGGGAGCCTCAACGGTCTTTATGGTTTCCCTACGCTCAGAAATGGAAGGAGGAGGGAACAGCCAAAAAGGAAGAATGGCAGATGAAAAACCTTGAATACGCGGAGATGGCAAAACGGACAGCACTGATAAGAGACACAAAGTTAGAGTCTTTTAAAGAAGGCTGGGACCCACTCCTATTCTATTTATAAAAAAGTATTTTCCCCATACGGGACGACCCCAGTGGGGTTTGGAGTGTAAGAAGACAGCAGAACGTATTACAAATCATGTTAGAAAGGATGAAATTGGATAAGACACTGAGGACTGGAACCTTAAAACGCAATCGTAGTTTGGTCAAATTGGAATATAGCTGTTGAGTAGCAAATGTAACATTCTATGTGGAGTAAAGGATAAAATGTTATTGGATAGATTATTAGAAAGATAGATTTTCTTCTTCTTTAAAACATAAAGAGGCGTGGAAATGAATAATAATAAAATTCACCAAGGAAAAAATGGCGCCTGGACATTCCATCATGGTGACCGCAACCGAGGTTTAAGGTGCCATTTGGCGATCAGCTTGTATATTTTGAATTTCTAACCCTGTTCGGGGGGGGGGGGCATCCTTCCTTGGAGGTTTTTAAGCAGAGGTAGGAAGGTGATCTGTCCTGGATGCTACAGTTGAGACGCCTGCACTGCAGCGGGTTGGTCTAGATGGCCTCTGGGGGTCCCCATCAGACCAGGAATCATTTTCTCTTTTGCCAAGTAGCTATGCTCTCTGGACGGCGCCAGCTGAGTTTTGCTTCAGCTGGGGGGCACGTGATCACCATGCCTCCGCCCCACATTTCACCCCTCATAAATAAAGGCCCCCCCAAAAAAACCCCGGGACATTCTTTCCCAGAAGCCCTCAGGGCCAAGAGGGAGACCATCCAAGGTCTATAAAAAGCCAGGCAGCGTTTCCTGGAAAAAGGGTTTGCAATGTTCAGGGCTCCGCTATAAACCTGCCAGAATAGTTCTGTCCGATGAAGAAGGGGAAGGGAGCTGGGATCTCCCCGAATACACAAACTGCAGGAATTCTGTTCTCCCCACCCCTTTTAAAAATAAATGAATCCAATTGCACTTGCAAAGGAACTTGGTGCAAATATACTGTATGTGCAAATATTTGTCCCAAAGTCCTTTGTGAGCAAATGCATTTTTCTCCCACTAGCTAAAAAATAAAGCAAAAATTTCTGGAGCACAGAAATGCCTCACAACAAAAAGGCTCAAGGGTTTGAAAATGTGGAAGTCCGTTGTTTTGAAAAGTGCAAACCAAGCTGCTAGACCTCAGGTTCTTGGGGAGAACACACTGCTCCAATGCTGGTGTTTCCCAGACTTTGGATATCGGCACAGATATCATTATTATTTTTATTTATTAAATTTGTATACTGACCTATGCCCACAGGTCTCAGGGCACTTCACAAGATAAAATCACAATTAAAAAACCCATCAAAACACATAATAAAAATAAAAACAAACCAACAACACCCCCCCAGATTTTCAAAGGGCGGTGGGTGTCAATCAGCACCAGGCCTGGTTAAAGAGGAACTTTTGTGCATTTGACTTATGCACATTTCTGCTTAATATACGCCTGGCAATTAAAAAATAATAATTAAGAATAATTAAGAATGGGGGGAAACTTCCAGTGGGAATCTCACCCAACATGTTTTGACTCTACACAATTTTGGCTTCATGCTGTATCCCCAGAATTTATCCCCCACGAGAGATGAGTTTTTCTGGAATAAGATTGGGGGTTCGGTTAAGGGCTTGGGAAGAGAGCTGTAATTTTGGGGCAACACCCCCCCCCCCCAGACCTTTGAAACAATCCGCTGGGGCAGTTCTTGCATGGAAGAAGAAAATAAATCCATCTAGTTAGTAGCGCCTGGAGAAAACAAAAATGGCGGGGGCAGATTTGGAGATTGGCGCCTCGAAGTTCATTCATAAAAAAAAAATCACAGCATTGTAGAGTTGGAAGGGACCGTGAGGGTCATCCAGTCCAACCCCAGGCAATGTAGGAATACGCAGCTGTCCTGAACTTGCAACCTTGGCATTATCAGACCACGATCTAACCCAGTCATGGCCAAACTCGGCCCTCCAGCTGTTTTGGGACTACAACTCCCATCATCCCTAGCTAACAGGCCCAGTGGTCAGGGATGATGGGAATTGTAGTCCCAAAACAGCTGGAGGGCCAATAGAGCTATCCAAGCTGACATTCATTTGATGTATTTATAGTAATAGTCAAATTTTATTATTTGTACCCCACCCACCGGACTGCGTTGCCCCAGCCACTTCTCCCAAGCTGGCAGCTTACAACGTTTTTAAAAAAGATCCATTTTAAAATACCAATCAATTGAAACAAATCAGCTAAAAGTAATAGTCAAAATACAATAAAACACATGGGGAGGGAGATTTAAAATGCTGATGGGCCTGATAGGAGCCAGTTGGCGACATTGACTATACCAGCTTTTTGTGTTTCTATTTTAGTATCCTCAGCAAACTTAAAGACACCCTTCTTGGCTCTTAAAAAAAAAACACAGGTGCGTTATCGAGAGAGGGAAAAACCTGAGCTTGAAGTTAAAGGTAAAGGTACCCCTGCCCGTACGGGCCAGTCTTGCCAGACTCTGGGGTTGTGCGCCCATCTCACTCAAGAGGCCGGGGGCCAGCGCTGTTTGGAGACAGTTCCGGGTCACGTGGCCAGCGTGACAAAGCTGCATCTGGCGAGCCAGCGCAGCACACGGAAACACCGTTTACCTTCCCGCCAGTAAGCGGTTCCTATTTATCTACTTGCACCCGGGGGTGCTTTTGAACTGCTAGGTTGGCGGGCGCTGGGACCGAACGACGGGAGCGCACCCCGCTGCGGGGATTCGAACCGCCGACCTTTCGATCGGCAAGTCCTAGGCACTGAGGCTTTAACCCACAGCGCCACCCGTGTCCCTTGAGCTTGAAGTTATTCCACGCTAAATTAATTTTAATTCCAAAACGACGGTCAGTTTATACGCTTCGGGATTATCAATCTGTCATTTGCAGATTTAAAAAGAAGAGGGGGGACGACAGTGTGCTTGGTTCGTCTGCGCAGCACAGAGAAGTGGAAAGTGAAACTGGTTCAAATAGAACGCACCTGCCTTGAACTCTTCTGTATACATACAGAAATCTTTAAAAATCAATTAGGGAAGCAGCGAACCCCTGCTTACTGCCTGCTAAACCCTGTCCCTTAATCCCAGATACGCAGCAAAGGAAGGAGGAGGAGGAGGAAAGGGTTCTGTGCTGGAAAGCGCACTCTGCACATGCTCAGAGGAACCCTTGACTGCAGCTGCAAAACGAGACCAGCGAAAAACCACACGGCACCAAAACCCTTCGCTGTCGCCAACCAACCGAGGCAAACAGAGTTCGCTCTTCCTTTTCACCACATCCTCCCTTCCCCGAACGAGACCGGATCAAACCAGCCGAGGCGCAATCCGCCCGGCGGCGCCGCGTCAGCTGCCTAACTCTGCCCTTCCTCGAATTAATACATACGCAAATCCACATTATCCGGACTCGGGCAAATCCTCCAGAAAGGGGCAGGGTGCAGAGTCCGGGTAACTCGCCCAACCGGCCGGTTTACGAAAAGGGAGGAGGGAAGAGCGGCTCTGGAGCCGATCTGCCTCGGGGGCACGTAAAGAGGGCGGGGGAAGGATGCACGCTTAGGGATCACAGAGGGAACCCACGAGGTCATCCAGTCCAACCCGCTGCGGCACAGGAACCCCAGCTAATGCAGGAACCGTTTCAATGGCTTTTGGGGGAGTTCATTGGCAGGGCACCTGCCTGGCATGCAGAAGGCCTCAGGTGTGTCTCCAGGTAAGGGTGGGGAAAAGACTGCCTGTCTGAAAGCACGGAGAACCAGTTCTGAGTTCGAATCACTAGGATACCATACTTTAAAACAGCCGGCGCTCCCTGCAGAGAATTCTGGGAGCTTTAAAGGTGCTGAGAGTTCGAAGAAACCCCAACTAAAGAATTATGGCAAGAGAAACTGATGGACTATGCAGAATTGGCAAAACTGACACATAAACTACGGGACAAGGATAACTGTGACTTTAAAGATGAATGGGAACCTTTTGCAAAGTATCTGAAGACGCAACAAAGTGAACTGGACTCCTTGGCAGGTTTTGAATAAACACTCGCAAACTTTTTATTGATAATATTCAGTTAGATAAATTAAGGATCTATACAATTTTGTAACACGCAGAGAATAGCATTTACAGAGAAACCAGAGATGGGAACTGAGGGAAGTCGGGGGGGGGGGGTTGTTCTATGGGGGGGGGGAATTAAGGATGATATGCTATAAGATAATATGTTCTGTTTAAATTCCTAATAAAAAATATTTTTTTTAAAAGGTGCTGAAAGTTGTGCCCCCCCTTTTCCCAGAGCTACAATTCCCTGGGAGGAGGGATGGTGCGATAGAGCATTCTGGGAACTGTAGCGCAGGGATTCTCCAAACTACGCCCAGCACCCTGAACAACTTGTGCTTCCCCGGGGGGGGGGGTGTCCTTTGTGAGGGATGAAGCCATAACCGTTCTAAGCGGCGTCACAGAGCTTTAAATCTAGGGCAGGGGTCTGCAACCTTTAAGACAAAAAGAACCACTTGGACCCGTTTCCGAAGGAAAAAAAAACCTGGGAGCCGCAAAACCATTGCGACATTTAAAGCATGCGCGCCGCTGCCCTCCGATCTGACAGCGGGTGGGAAGGTGACGTCGGGACGGTGCGTGACTAACGCACGCACCGCCCCCATGTGACGTCACAGCCAGTACAGCGCCCGCCACAGTGGGGAGTGTCGGGGCGCACAATGCGCCTCCTCCCCTCGCTAGTATCCGGCCCGGAGCCGCGGCAAAGGTGTAAAAGAGCCACATGCGGCTCCGCAGCCGCGGGTTGCAGACCCCTGATCTAGGGTGTTCATACGATCTGAGAGCAGATGCGCCCCGATATCTACAGATGAAGGCCAGCGTACAAATTCAATGAATAATAATAATAATAATAATAATAATAATAATAATAATCAAAAGAACGCATTAACGTGAATCACTTCCATCAATTCCAATGAGTCTTAACTCTTGAGTAACGCCGAATACAACCCTGGGCTGCAGAACAAAGATTGTTTTTGTTGCTGCTGCAAAAATAGCAAAGGGTGTGGGGGGTTTTAAAAAAAATTGCAAAAAGGCAAAGTTTTTTTGCAAAAAAAGCAAAGGGCGTTTCGTTTTCGTTTTTAATCGTAGCGATATTTATAACCCTTTTGACACACATGGCTGGGATCTGATCTTACCTAAAACTCTATGTCCAAGAGTTTTATTTTTTAAAAAATCTGTCGGCTGTCTCCTTGCCCCACCCCCCCACCGCATAAATGGGTCAGAGCAGCCTCTACAAAGCAAGGGGAGGAGAAGAGAGAGAGAAACAGATGGAAGGAGGGGGGAGAGAGAGGAAATCCCCAAACCTCAAGCCTGACAGCCAATCAGCCAAGCTGTTGCTAGGGGCAAATTTTACAGCATCTCAGCAGTGGTTTGGAGTTGGGGGGGGCAAGAGAGACGGGAGGCAGGTGGCCCCTCTCTCTGCTTAGGGTGGGAAAACAGCAGAGTTTTAAAAAGCTTTCGAAAGGAAGGGGAATAAATTAAAGAGCACTATGGAACCCGAAACCTGGGATTGGGGGGGGGGGGCTGTGTCTTTGCGACCTGCCCCAATTTCGCACACTTCCTCCCACCGCAACACTTCATTTTTGCAGAACTCTGTTTGCAGACTAAAAATGGGAGCCCCTTGGCTGCTTCGCTTCTACCGGCACACGCAGATTTGCATTCCCCCCCCAAAAAAAACCACCCCAAGCCTGTTTCTTTCATTCAAAAGACTGAGCCACAGCCAACGCAATGTGACCTTCCTTTCTCGATTCCGCACAACCTCTCAGGAAGCGGAAACTAGCCGAGGCCTCTGCATAGCTGAGATACAGAACAAGATGCGGTGTTCACATTCGTGACACAATTCTACGCCGCAAGTTAATAATCTCATTGGCGCCCCAGGAACGGACTGTCAAATTTGGAAGTTGACCACGCAGGTCATTCCTCAATGCAGGAATCTTTTGCTTGAACCCACAGCTCTGGGGTGAAGAGTTTTGTGCTCTACTGACTAAGCCAGGGGTCCCCAAACAAAGGCTTGCGGGCCAGATAAGGCCCAAGGGACTCGTTTATCCGGCCCGTGGTGACCCCCGCTGCCCGCTCTTACCCGCGCTGCACTGTGTGGCTGTTTGTGGGTCGGAGGAGCACCAGAAATACCTTGTGCGCATGTGCAAGCGTTATTTGCGCATGCGCAAACGTTATTTCCTGCGCACATCCAGGTTGGAGGAGGCCTGTGCACATGCGCACAAGCTATTTCCGATGCCCCTCCGACCCGGAAGTGCGCCGGAAATAGTGTGTGCGCACGCGTATGGGCATGAACTCCCCCGGCCCTCTGCGCAATCGGCGCTGGAGACAACAGCGGTAAGTTTGCTGACCCCTGGACTAAGCTTTCCAGGGTACAAATCGCCCCACCCGACCATGAAACTCACTGGGGGTGATGTTGGGGGCCAGCCTAATCTACATCACAGGGGAAAACCACGTCAGCAATCCTTGGGAAAAACGAACACAATAAATAAAAACATTAATAAATAAGCCAGATGGATCCAGAAATCAAATCTGACTATGGCAACACCCTAAATATAGAAGGCACACCAATAAGCTTGGAGAAACACAACCGGTCTGCATTGGTCAGGGACTGGTTGGAAAGAACCAACGTCCTCCCATTTTGCAAACATCTCCCTTCCTGGTCTCCTAGGGGGATCCTTGACTCACCATAAGCCACCACGTTCTTGACAAGCCAGTTAAAGGAACACACACACACACACACACACACACACACACACACACCCCAAGCACCGATTCATCCGGGCTGGATCTGGGAATGAACCTCACAATACAGGCCGGCTTGAAAGATAAAATTATAGAAATTACAGAGAGGAATTTTGGAAGGCCGGCTTGCAGCAAATTATGACCAAACACCCACACAGACAAGCCATACAAAGCCGAAAACCTCTTTCCATCAATGCCAAAACATCAGCAAAACACACAGAGAAGGGTATATGGATTGGCGGGGCAGAAATCCATCCATCCCCAGTATTCTGATTCCAACAGTGGACAGCCAGACACCTCTGGGAATCCGACTCTGGGGTTGCGGCGCTCTTCTCGCTTTCAGGCCAAGGGAGCCGGCGTTTGTCTGCAGACAGGTAGACTGCACCCCAGCATGCAGGCTTCCATCTGAGCCATCACAGTGAACGGACGCTGAAATTCCAGGAGGATTTTCCATTTTTAAAGCCTGCTAAACCTCAACACATCTCATGCCTTTGAATTACATCGATTATGTATATAAAAAAGCCTTCCTCCTCAATCAAAACCTGCTGGCTGCCACTTTTGTTGGTTGAGCCCCAGTTCAGATTCTCCTTCCAAGCACCACTTCTAAAGCGTTTTATATAAATTGGGTTTTTCCACGCTTGGGGGAACTTACCGGGGTGAGCAACTCTGGAGTGGAGATGGGTGAGCAATCGCCGTTCAGCTTGATCCCGCTTCCCAGATCGAAATCGCAGATTTTCACGGGCGAAACCTGCATTGCAGGAAAGAAAGGCAAAGAAGTTGACAGTTGTTTTTTTATATAAAAAAAATCCATAGCTCCAGAAAGAATTAATGAGACAAACCTGTGAATTTCAGTTTCTCATTTCCCCCTCCCCAAGCAGCTCAAATTCAGTTCATTCCCCCCCCCACACCACCACCTTTGCTTTCCACATCACCGCGAAAAATTTCGATGTCCACATTAAAAATCCCTGCACGTTTTCACATACATTTATCTTAACTCACCCTTTTAACTAATATGAACAATTCTGCAAGGGGTTTTCTCCAATTCAAAGCATTAATTATTTTTAATTTTTGTTGGAAGCCGCCCAGAGTGGCTGGGGAAACCCAGCCAGATGGGCAGGGTACAAATAATAAGTTGCTGTTGTTTGTTGTTGTTGCAGGGTACAAATAATAAGTTGTTGTTAGACATTATTATTGGACATTATTCACAGAGCCATTCTAATATCCTAGAATGGCAAAGTTGGAAGGGACCACGGGGGTCATCTAGACCAACCCCCCGCAACGCAGGAATCTTTTGCCCAGTGTGTATCTCGAACCCAGAACCCTGAGATTAATAGTCTTTTGTTTCATTGGAGAAACACATCGCAAAATCTGGAGAAGAGCAAATTGCAAAGGACAGCTGCATGTTCGTCTGCAAACCCTTTATTCCAACACCCTGCAGATGGCAGTTCCACAGATCGCACACCAAATGGCAACTTTCTCTTTAGACAAGAGGGAGCACCCTGCTGATGTGTTTGAAGCCATTCCTTACCTGATTGGAGCTTTCACAAAGGATATTTTCTGGTTTTAAATCTCTATGTGCTATTCCTGAAAAGGAAAGAGAGAGGTTGCATCAGCAAACAAAAGCGCAGAGGCGAAACTTCTTGCAAGATCAAAGAAACCTTTGTTGCACAGCGAGGAAATGAAAGCAGCCACTGGGCTGGAGTATAAATATAGGTTACGGAAGGAGAAAGCAAAGGCACTAGTCCCTAAGAAAACTGGCTCCCACCCTGTGGAACACTCTCCCTTCAGATGCAGAGTTCAAAAGGCACCAGAAGCATTTTGCAATTGGCTATCGGCCGCTTGAACCAAAGGGAAGATTCCCAGGAGCCAGGATGGCGTCTGACGTCCCACCCTCTGGAGGTGCATGCCTGGGGATCCTCGGATCTGGACCTTTTCACACACCAATCCCCCATCCTGCAAAATCCTATTTGTTATATTTTATCTGCACAGAGGAATTTCAGGACCGAAGTGTTGCCTTCAAAAATGGCCATGAGGCCTTCCGTTTGGGCAGCTGCAACTCAAGCTTAAGGAGCCACCTGGTTCCTGCCCTAAATCTCTCCGCTTCTAACACCGGGTTGCATGGCAGGGGAGGGTTGGACTAGATGACCCTCGGGGTCGAAATAAAAAAATTAAGGACTTATATATATAATAAATGTTCATAAATGTACCAAGCAAACACATACATAAATATATAAACCACATGTCTGAAGCAGCACAGGAAAACAGCCCTGGAACCATTTTGATTCCCAAACTGTCTATGTATGAATAGGGTGAGCCTGGGACTAAGTATTTATCATTACAAAAGACTGGCCAGGTTCCCCAGGGTATCCAATCAAGTGAGCATTAACAGGTAACCTGCCAGACAGGAGGTAAACAACGCACTCAGATTTCTGTTGTAGACCGCCCTTTCTGTGATGTATGTATGATGTATGGAGGGGTGGTCTTGGACTCCAGGGCGGGCAATTTAAAAGTCTATATAAGGGCAGGCACACCTTGGTTCTGGGTCCTCTTCCTTTCCTGCGTGTGAGGGGAGCACCCTGTTGCAACAGATCAATAAAGACCAGGCTTACTAGCCGCTTTGCTTCTCAATATTCTCTGGTTGGCCTCTGTTCTTTTCTCCCACCGATGGAGAACCTTCAAAGGACTCTATAAGGGCTCTTGTGTCCCCCATAAGGGAACAAGGGCAGATTTTCGTTTATTGCAGGGTCCCTTCCAACTCTACCATTCTAAGATCCCTCTCTCCTGCAGGAGGGAGCTCCACGGTTTTCAACACTGAAGAAGCCCTGCCTTTCTACCTTCGCCACACTTCCACAATTTGCAGTTGTTAGGAGGAAGGAAAATTCTGGGCTGCATCAATAGGAGTATAGCATCTAGATCAAGGGAAGTAATAGTGCCACTGTATTCTGCTCTGGTCAGACCTCACCTGGAGTACTGTGTCCAGTTCTGGGCACCACAGTTCAAGAAGGACACTGACAAACTGGAACGTGTCCAGAGGAGGGCAACCAAAATGGTCAAAGGCCTGGAAGCGATGCCTTATGAGGAACGGCTAAGGGAGCTGGGCATGTTTAGCCTGGAGAAGAGGAGGTTAAGGGGTGATATGATAGCCATGTTCAAATATATAAAAGGATGTCATATAGAGGAGGGAGAAAGGTTGTTTTCTGCTGCTCCAGAGAAGCGGACACGGAGCAATGGATCCAAACTACAAGAAAGAAGATTCCACCTAAACATTAGGAAGAACTTCCTGACAGTAAGAGCTGTTTGACAGTGGAATTTGCTGCCAAGGAGTGTGGTGGAGTCTCCGTCTTTGGAGGTCTTTAAGCAGAGGCTTGACAACCATATGTCAGGAGTGCTCTGATGGTGTTTCCTGCTTGGCAGGGGGTTGGACTCGATGGCCCTATGGGTCTATTCCAACTCTATGATTCTATGAAAAACTCTTTCTGCTTCCTCCATAATTTCATAAAACTTCTCCCGTGTTGACTCTTTTCTCGCTCGCCTTTTCTCTAAAATGAAAGGCTCCAAACGCTGCAAACTTTCCTCCTGGGGGGAGTCCCCTTGAGAGTTCAGACTGCCCTCTTCCAAACTTTCCCTCCTCTCGTTTGCATCGCCAGACAAAATAACAGTGATAAGACCCAACAAGCCCCGTGGTATTTGCAGACTCGCAAAGGATTTGCTGACCTTTGTTGTGCAAGAAATTGAGGGCGCTGGCGATGTCGTTCACAACCATACTGGCCTCCAGCTCGTTGAAATGGCGGCGGCGATGGATGTGAGTCAGGATGGAACCTGGAAAAGATCGGGGCAGAGAGAGAAAAGAGGGCACAGCAATGTTAGCAATCTCAGGCAGCAAAAAATTAAAAGTTTGCAGGCCTGGGGAACAATCAGCGCAGCAGGCAATGCCAAACCTGATGGTCTGACTCGAATCAGTTCTCGATTTGGAGCCAAGAGGACTAGAAACCTAACTTTTTAGGAGGAAGGCTGTTGCTCTGCAGTAGAATGGCTCCATTAACCATCCGTTAATTTAGCCGAGTAGTATCTGAGAAGCAGCTCCATTCTTTGCAACTACGGCAGGTAAATCTGCAGGAAATTCGCTCCCCACGCAGGGCTGCCTACTCCGGGAGAGACAGATATTACTGGTTTTGACCTTAAACGGCTCAGGACCACAATCCCTTAAGGACTGCCTCTCTCCGTATGAACCTGCCCAGACCCGGAGATCATCCTCCACGCCCTTCTTTGTGTGCCTCCCCCTCAAGAGATCCGGAGAGTGGCAACACAAGTACAGGGCCTTTTCTGTGGTGGCTCCCCATTTGTGGAATGCTCTCCCTAGGGAGGCCTGCCTGGTGCCTTCATTATAAACTTTTAGGCGCTTGGAAAAACCTTCCTCTGGTGCCCTTTGCAGGGGTAGGTTATCGGTTTGCCTTTGGTTTTGTTTTTATTATGCATTTTGTGTTTTTGATCTCATAATTTTCCGGATGAAGGGCAGTATACCAATTTAATAAATGATGGTAGCAACAACTCCTGCAGAAACGCAGGCACCAGGCTTTTTCAGAGGACAAGCAGCCACCCTTCACCCAAGAATAAAATCTTCTCACAGGTTAAAGTTCAATAATTTAATCCGGCCTGCGAGTTGGGATCCCTTTCTTCACCCACCTGCAGGCAAAGTTGGACAGGCAGGTGGAGCCGATCACCTGGGTGACCAACACCCAGGACAGGCGGGCACAGCTCAGCCAAAACTACCAGAAGGGCCAAAACAAGCTGGCCAGGTTAGGCCCGCGGGCCAAACGTTCCCGACCTGCAACGTGCCAGACACGAGCGTCGCTACTTGCCTCCTCGCATCTTCTCGAACACGAGATAGAACCGGTCTTCTTCCTCAAAGAACTCAATCAGCTCCAAGATGTTCCTGCCGCAAGCAAGACAGGGAGGGCATTTAAAAACGGGAGAAAGAGGAGATCTCCACTTTGCATGGTTTTCACCTAGAATGAGGACGTCTCTCTTTCTTTCTCTCTCGCCCCCCTCCCCACTGCACAGCCTTGCCAGGTCAGTCCAAGAAAGGTCCACACCCCGCCTCCCCACATTTTCTTCCCCCAAACAGGATGCGTCTCCAGGAAACCTGCAAAGGCAAGGCTGCAGATAGACTGCTCTTGAGCATGGGGGTTTCACGGGGGCGAACCAGGTGCTGGCAGAACATCAGGTTTATCTGAGCCACTATCATGGGCACTGCCAGTCCGAGTTACCCCTTAAAAAACCCTACAGCTTAAGCCACCAAAAAATAAAATTAAAAATACCTATGTCCTTGGCACTGATACAGCATCTCAACTTCCCGGAAGACCCTGCTCCGGATGTGTCCGAGACGCTTTTCGATAATCTTTAAAGAGAAACACACACAAAGGAGCGAACATCAGCGCAGAGTCGCGTCAGGGATTTGAAAGCGGCGAGTTGGGTGCAATCAAAGAGTTTCGCGCCCTTTTAACATGAACTCATGTTCCCTCGTCTCTGCGGGAGTCTGTGTGCATAGCAGGCACCATTCACGGCCACCCATGTCCTGTCGCAACTCCCCGCCCACCTTGAAAGGCTAGCTCTCTAGCTGCAAGGGTGCCGTTTGGCACAGAAGACCGTTCTCGCGCGTGAGTTCTCCCAAGCATCTTGCTGGAGAACAGCTTTTTAAAAATGTCATCATGATTCATCTGCTTGCACGCAAATGCTCACCCACCCACCCAAAAATGCAAGTTTCTCCACAACTAGAAAGCAAGAATATCAAGAAGAAATGTAGACCCTGAGAGGCTTTATTTTTACGTGCAGGGATTTCTGTGCAAGTTCAGCCTCTCTCAAGCTAAGGTCATACCACGAAGCAACAGAAAATTTCCCGCAGCAAAGGAATTGCTCCCAGTTAGGCACCATAAACACACCAGCCCCCAATCACCACTTCCTTAATTTTTTTATTTTTTGCAAAACACAGCTGTTCCTTTTGCAGCTGTTTCCTTTTCAAAAAAGCATTTTACGAAGACATTCTTGGGCTCATCCAGGGACTTCCTTGTTTTGCTCCAGCCTCAAAAAAAACCCCCCTATTTTGCTTTTCATGCCTACAATCGCAGATCAAGAAAATGTCCTTAAAATCTAAGCAGCTCAAATAGGAATTGAAACTCCATGGGAAACAGCCCAAAATCTTGCACCGGGCACTCGGTCCCACCACTCTGGAATACAGTGATAAATGGAGAAAATTGAGCATCTTTTGAGATTTTAACGAGGACTAGAACTTCCAGACATTTTACATATAATTTGAAATTTCTTCATTACATATGTACAGAGAAGCCATCATTTTTGAGACAAGCCTGGCAAACAGGAAACAGCGGTTGAAACACCAATATTCTCTCTTAATGCAAAGACTTTTATTCTCGGTATTTCTTTCTTTCTTTCATGAACTGGGCTTTGTTATTTCACCTGTAGGTACTTGTTCTACATGCCTTTTGGGGGGGGGCGAGGCATTTAGTTTCCCATCTTTTAATTTTCATCTGTCGCTACAAAAGCTTTGCGCACGCGTGTGAGCGGTTTCGCGCTTCTGAAAATACATGAAGCATGATTTAGCACGCGTGTGCGAGCGGCAAACCTCCGGTACTTCTGGGTTTGCCGCGGACGTTCTACGAAATGGACGCTAAACAGGGCAGACTCACAACGAGGTACTACTGTAATACATTAATAATAATAATAATAATATTAATAATAATAATCCCTCCCCAGCCAAGGCCGGGCTCAGGGCAGCTAACAACCAATAATAAAAACAAGTTGAATGAATACAACTTAAAAACAAGATTAAAATACAACATTAAAACATTAAAATACAGCCTCATCACAGGAGGAGAAAGGGGAAAAAAGAAAGAGGGGGAGGGAATCAAATTGAATTAATTAATTATTATTATTCTTATTATTATTATATCACCATCTGCACCCAAAATCTGGCTCCAGAAAGGGGCGAGGGGGTTCCTTTTGGGAGCTGCCATCACTGCTGCAGCCCCAAACCCCCCAGTCATAAGGAGCGAGAATCGGATTATTTACGGAGCTCTAAACTTTTCTCCTCGCCCCGAGATGCCGCTTTGCAGTCAAAGCCCGATGAAAAGGCCTACTTGTTCCTCTCCCTCCTGCGCATGAAAGGGAAGGGGGCGGGGGGGGGGGCGGGATGCCAGCGCCAGACCAGCAGCTGTTCTCCTCCCCTCCGGCCCAGGCAGGTCACAACCTCGGCCCTCCCCAACTTCTGCCGCCACAAAACAACGCCAGTTTTGCCACCACCGCCCTCCTTCCCTCGCTCTGCATCTCCCAAGCGCTGGAAAAAACCAGCCTCCTGCAAGACTGCAGAGAGGAATTTCTTCTTTGGGGTGGGTGGTGAAAAAAGAGGCAGGGGTCCGCAGAGGAAAATAAGGAAGCGATTGCAACAGGGTGGCAGACACGGTGCCAGCCGATAAGAGAAAAACTTGCCTTCCTCTCACACGAGACTCAAATCCGTGGGCGTTCCTTAAAGCCGAATGCTAAAAGCTGGGAAAACGCCCGAGTTTTTTAAAAATGTATTTTTATTAAAGATTTTCTTGATTTACAAAAGTGTGTGCAATGCCTCTCTCTCGTATTTTTCTCTCTCCATGTAACATTTTTACAAATCAGTTTCATTTGTTGAGACGTTAGGAAGAAAAGGGGGAAAGAGGTGAGGTCGGGGGGCGATGTTTCTATTTTACTTAATATATTGTAGGGTTTGGTGTCAGTGTCGCTTGTGCAGGTTCTCTGCTGTTCGCTTGTGTTCCTTTGGTGGCGAGAGAGGTTGGGGTTGGCCTAAGGGCACGCACCCCCCAAACTCGGCCCTCCAGATGTTTTGGGACTACAACTCCCATCATCCCTAGCTAACAGGACCAGTGGTCAGGGATGATGGGAATTGTAGTCCCCAAAACATCTGGGGGGCCAAGTTTTGGGGTGCCTGGGTCTAGGGTGTGGCTGTTCCTTTGTGGTTGGCTGTGGGGGTCTTTGTTTTCGTGTGTGAGTGGGGCGGGTGGGTGTTTTGGATCAGGTTAGCCATACTGATTTGTATGCTGTTGGTGGATTATTGTCATTGTCTTGTTGGGCTGTGTGTGTGATAAAGGAGAGCCATACAGGGGTGAAGGCGTCTTCTTCTGTTTGTCCCCGTGTCAGTTTCAGTTTATTGGTTAATTTTTCTAGTAGGGCTGATTCCCATACTATTTGGGTCCAAGCTTACTCCTGACAGGTCTCTCCAGTGTCTGGCTATGGCATTTCTGGCTGCTGAAAGTAGGTGGGTTGTGAGTTCTTTGCGGTGTAAATGGGCATTGTTGTCTTGGAAGATGTTTAGTAAGACCAATTCTGGGGTGATTTCCAATATTTGCTTGATTATTTTACATATTTCTCGTATGGTTGCTGTCCAGAATAGTTGGATTTTGGGACACTCCCACCACATGTGGAGGAAAGCACCTAAACCCCAATTGTCCTTGCTCCTATTCCAACAGCACAAAGACCTACCTGTGAAGAATTTCTTTAATTCTCTCTCTCCCCTCCAAATCCCAGCTAACCACACCAACCGGGAAAACACTACTGAAGACATTTTATGCTGGAAATTCCTGACCCCCCCCCCCCGATTTTGGCCCAGGGAAGACCTTCACGCAGGGCCTGTGGAACTCCCTGCCACAGGAGACGGCCAGGGCCACCATTGAAAGAGGGTTTGGAGGATTGGATCATCAATGGCCGGCAGCCACAAATGGCTACGCTCTGCCTCCGCAACAGTAAAAGCGCAACACAACCATCTCACACCCAAACCGCAATGCAGTTGCGGGAGGGGAGAGAATCCCGCTTGCAGGCTTCTCCCTGGGGCATCCGGCCGGCCTTTGTAAGAATCACAGTTATGTGGAGCTGTGAGGGACCCCGAGGGTCATCCATCCCAACCCGCTGCCATGCAGAAATCTCTTGCCCGACCCGGGGCTCAAACTCCAAAGTCCCCAAGCTCCCTTACCTTCACTGCATACTCTTTGTTGGTAATGAGGTTAACACAGGCCTGGACTTTTGCATGAGCGCCTTCCCCAAGAACCTCTTCCTGGAGCTGGTAAACGTCTGAAGGTTTGAGGGGGACAGGAGAGAGACAGAAAGACAAGGAAACGAGAGAATTATGGGGGGAATCAAAGTGCTATTCCCTGCCTCGTTGCCTGAACTTTATTCCAAAAACTGTGTTTATATTCCAAAAATTCCACATAAAAGTCCGATATATATATTTTAAAAATGTTCTTTTTGTATCGCCAACTTCCCATCTCATTTTCCGTGACGTTTTTCTGATCTCCCTGCTCCCTTTGCCTGTCTCCCCTCTTTTTTAACACAGTCGTAGCAAAATAATCTTTCGTTCTTTCTGCTGCTCAGAGTTCGAATCCTGCTCAGGGATTCTTCGTGCTGCCGTATTTCTCCAAACGATCCGGAAAAGGCTTCCATTCTTCAAAAAAACAAACCCCAAGCACCAGAATAATCTTATTTTAACTGATGGCTTTGTTGATTTGACATCGTCCATCTTTGCCTGAATTTTGCAGACGCCTCTCCCTGCTGCGCCTCCAATTACAGATCATCATCATCCTTGTTGTTGTTGCTGTTATTATTTCAACTTACATGCCACCCCTTAACATTCAAAACACATTACAGAACATCAACGACAACAAAAAGCATACTGACAGACCGCCTAATAGTAAAATAGCCAGTAGCTGCAGTCCCTGCCGGTTTAAAGTTCTAGCCCTCATTGCCTCTCACCGTTCCTGCAAAAATAAAACAAGGTGCTAGACCTCATGATTCTGAACCAACAGGCTGGTTTAAAAAGGAAGCTCTCCTTCAAACAGCGTCCCACCTTTGGGTCTCATCCAGCCCAGTGCAGTCTACACCAACCTTTCCCTAAATGCAAGGGTCTAATCCAGGGTTTCCCAAACTTGGGTCTCCAGCTGTTTTTGGACTACAGTTCCCATAATGCCTGACTGCCAGTCCTGCTAGTTTGAGAGGATGGGAGTTGTAGTCCAACAACTGCTTGAAAACCAAGTTTGGAAAACCCTGGTCTAATCCATCTCCAGTAAGCCTTTGAAAAAGCACCACTTCCTTTCCCAGCCTTTGGAGCAGATTTTGTGCATTTGTATCGTTTCCTGGTCTGTTCAGATTGCAGGGTGGGCTTTTATTTTCTTTTTCAAAGTTTGCAAATTTGGATAAATAAACACACATCTTTCCTGCAACTCTTTTGCTGCAGGTTTCTGCGGACACAGCCCCTCTCACGAGGCCACAAGGACTGAGCGGAAAACGTTTTGCTGCAAAGGGAAGGATTTCGAGAATAAACGCTCAGGACTAGCAACTTGAGCGGCTCACCTTCAAACCTTCCGGAAAAGCTATCCGTGGCCCGACAGCGTTTTTTCTTTTTGTTCCGTTTCTTCGCGTTGGGGATGTCGATGGGCTGACTCGAAGGCATGTCTGTTCCACGAGATTTGAGGGGGGGGGGGAGAATCACAGTTAAAAGCAGCATTTGAACCCAGGACCAGGCAAGCAACAATCCCAAAAGCCAGAGGCATGCTGGGTTCTGAGGTCGCCCTTAAACTTTGCATTTTGCATGTAACAGCCAGCGGCTTATATTTCAAGGTAGACTCTCTTTGAAAAGGGAGGCTCCATTACAGCAATTAAGACCAGGGTGGGGAGGCTGTGCCACATGACAGCTGTGGGCGGGGCTAAGGGGCAAATGTGGGCGGGGCTATTAATAGAAGCTTCACCTTTGTGCAGTAGGGCAGTGCTGTGCAGCGGTTAGAGCAGTTTCCCAAACTTGGATCTCCAGCTGTTTTGAGACTACAATTCCCCTGACCACTGGTCCTGCTAGCTAGACATGATGGGCGCTGTAGTCCAAAAACAGCTAGAGACGCAAGTTTGGGAAACCCTGGGTCAAGACCAGGGTTCAAATCCTGACACCTGTTCACAAAACCAGCCACCGCTTCTTAACTGAACCCACCTCACAGGATGAATGCCAGCTTAGAGGAAAAAGGTGGCATTCTGAACCCAATAAATGGGAGAGCTATGAGGGCCAGAAGGAGAGGTCTCGGGGGCCGCACTCCTCTTCCCTGCAGTACACAATCCCTGGAATAGAGGTAAAAAGGTACAGGGACCCCTGACCATTAGGTCCAGTCGTGGCCGACTCTGGGGTTGCGGCACTCATCTCGCTTTACTGGCCGAGGGAGCCGGTGTACAGCTTCCGGGTCATGTGGCCAGCATGACTAAGCCGCTTCTGGCGAACCAGAGCAGCGCACGGAAACGCCGTTTACCTTCCCGCCAGAATGGTACCTATTTATCTACTTGCACTGGTGTGCTTTTGAACTGCTAGGTGGGCAGGAGCAGGGACCGAGCAACAGGAGCTCACCCCGTCGCGGGGATTCGAACTGCCGACCTTCTGATCAGCAAGTCCTAGGCTCTGTGGTTTAACCCACAGCGCCACCCGGAATAGAGGTACCCTCCCATCAAATTGTCTGAACCTCAAGAGGCGTAAACCTAGGACAATTCCCAGTTCAGGAACTGCTTTTCTTCCTCCTGACCCCCTTTCGGAAAGCAAAACAGAAATAAAACGGCAGTGCTCACCGGGCCGAGAGGGGCATTCGAAGTTGAAGACAGAATCCAGGTGAGTGGACTGGGAGAATTCGATGTCAAACGGGTTCTGGCCCTGGGAGTAGAGAAGGAAAGGGCAAGGGAGAGAAAGTCACATCCAAGCCAGAATTAAAGGGGGGAATTGCTGGTAAGAAGTTTCCGGGGGATTCTAGGGGTCTGCTAGACCTGAGCTACACATTTAGCCTCTCCTAGACCTGAGGTGCATATTCAGTAAAAAGCATTTGCTAGACCTGAGCTGCACATTCAATTTCTCCTAGACCTGAGCTACACGTTCAGCAAAAAGCAGTGCTAGACATGAGTGGCACATTTGGCCTCAGCTAGACCTGAGCTGCCAGCTTCTTAAAAGCCGCCACCGCCGCCACCTTTTGTCTGGCCAGCCACCCAAGGGCAGAAAACCTTCAGAGATGCTCTCTTGCCTGCTCCCTTTAGGTCAACGATATTTAATGGGTGCAGCCAGCCCAAATTTTGCACATTTTGAAAAAACACTTTGCCACTTTGGGGCTGGTTTTGCTTTTCCAGAGGCAGCTTCTGTGTGTCGTTCAACCCGGACGGAACCGGTCGATTCAAAAAATAAAAAGTAATTTGAACTTTTCTTGTGGACTAGAAACTTAGCAACCTGCAATTGCAGCTTTGCGGGAGACGACTCCCTTGAAAGTGCTCAAACCGGTTCCTTCCCTGCTGCGCACAGCCTGGCGAGGGAGAACAAAACCAGAAAACTGACTCTTCCCCAGTACACAGTCTCCGTGGACAGGTGTGACTGGTGGAGGCCGCAAAAGGAGGCCAATGGGGAGGAGAACCGCAGGGTAGCCTAACCAGACCTGGCCGGAACGCTGCCCCACCGGCTGTGGCTGGGGATCCAGCCCATAATGAGCAGGGAGGAGACAGCTTGTTTGGGAACGGCAGGGCAGGGCGAGGCAAGAAGCTTGCAGAGACACCAGGTGCTCCGAAGCAGAAAACACAGGAGGCGTCTGCTAGACCTGAGCTGCGCACTAGGCCTCTCCTGGACCTGAGCTGCGCATTTATATATCGGAAGGAGCGTCTCCACCCCCATCGTTCTGCCCGGACACTGAGGTCCAGTGCCAAGGGCCTTCTGGTGGTTCCCTCCCTGCGAGAAGCCAAGTTACAGGGAACCAGGCAGAGGGCCTTCTCAGTGGTGGCACCTGCACTGTGGAACTCCCTCCCACCAGATGGCAAAGAGAACAACAACTACCAGACTTTTAGAAGGCATCTGAAGGCAGCCCTGTTTAGGAAAGCTTTTAATATTTAAACCTCTGAATTTTAATACTTTGTTGGAAGCCGCCCAGAGTGGCAGGGGAAACCCAGCCAGATGGGCGGGGTATAAATTAATTAATTATTAATTATTAATTATTAATTATTATTATTATTATTATTATTATTATTATTATTAAAAAGCATGTGGCAGATTCTTTTCTGGGCTGCGCCACAGGGGTGTTGTGGGGCTGGCGAATGGACTTTGAATACACCCCCAGCATTTATATTAAGGAATATAATCGTAGAATATTAAGTGTTGGGAGTCACCCTGAGAATCATCTAGTCTGACCCGCTACAATGCTGTCCCAGACGGTGATCGAACCCGCAACCTTGGCATTATTATCAAGCACCACGTGCTAACCAACAGAGCTCTCACCCAGGCTCCTCAAGTCCACATTCTATATTCAGTACCTTGAAGGTAGAAGAGGAGCAGCTCAGGGAGCAGCGACTGTCGCAGAATCGGGGAACTGCTCGAAGGGACCCCAAGAGTCATCTAGTCACCCCTCAATCCTTAACATCTCTTTGCAGGAGCCCCCCCCCCCCACGTGTTAGAAACTCAGCTATCTAAGCTGGGCACCTTAAACCTAGGTTGTGGTCACCGCAACAGAATGTCTATTTGCCGGGGGGGGGGGTTGGACTAGATGACCGCTGGGTCCCTTCCGACGCGACAATTCAACGATCTCAGCTACATTGCTTGCCCGCAGCTTCTCTCGTAAGGAGAGAAACACGCACAGCGGAAATGAAGACGGCATTGAGTGTGGACTAAAGCAGAGGTTTTCTTTCCTTTTATATACATTTTTATTAATTTTTTAACATATCATTTCCAACAGTCATTTAACATGAATTCTTATCTTACACAATATTTTAGACTTCCGTCAACAACCTCTGAAGATTTTCCGTTCTTTATCACTTGGGGAAACTCAGCCAGATGGGCGAGGTATAAATAATAAATTATTATTATTCTGCATTTCTTAATTTCTCTACTACTTTTAATTATCATTAACTTGCAATATTTCACATAACCCTCCTTACAGAACTTCTTGCAGTCCTACTAGCGTAATCTGTTTATTACCAATTGCTTTTCAAATAGTTCAAGTACTCCAGTCTTCTAAGAATCTCTTAAGATTCTTAAAGCAGAGGTTTCCAAATGGTGCACAGATATCTCCACGTTGTCGCAGCCGGACCAGCGCCAGTAGCAAAACCAGTGTTTGAAATTCCGAGTCTGGCGCAATTTCCCGAGTCCTCTGGCCCCAACAAGGCGACCTGGAATTCCTTTCACCCAAAAGGAAACCCTAGTTCAAGATTTGGCGCCTGGCTTCCATATCTGAGTTTCCAAGCCTGCTCCTTGAATGCTCTCTGCACATGCTCAAGCAACTCTTCCCTTGGGGGAAACTAGCCTCCAAGGATTAAGCCCCCCCTTCCAAACCCCATTATTAGCACCCCCTGACCGCAAACCAAATCTACCCCCATCTCATTCCAGGCCAAAAAAAAGGGAGGGAGCGGCAGCCTTGCCACAAGCGGCGCCTTTTGAACCCGCAGCCTGGATAGACAGGCTGTTATGAAATCTACTCAGGTGATGGAGGCAGGCGCTTCCCACAGTAGAGAGAAGTATTTTGTTCAAGCTCTCTGAAGACAAACACACCCCTCTGTTGCACTGGTCCCTAGCAGAGAACAAGCTAGTTTCCTCCTGGGTAAGACTCGAACCCGTGGCTTCAAGTGACCAGAAACGAGATTCCAACTCAACCTCAGGAAGGATTTTCTGACAGTAAGCACTGTTCGACAGGTTGCAGACTCTCCTTCCTTGCAGGTCTTTGAAGCAAAGGTGTGACGGCCACCTGTCATGGATGCTCGGCCTGAGATTCCTGCATTGCAGCGGGTTGGGATGGATGACCCCTGGGGTTCCCCTTCCAGCTCACGATTCGATGATTCTATCCGCAGCCTTCACCTCCAGGCCCTCTTCTGAAAGCCAATCTTCTCCCACACCCCTTTAATCCATTCTCAATGCACAAGGCTGGGCACATTGTGACATTTTAGTATTAGATTGCGGCTATTAATAAAGAACAGCGGCAAGAGAAATTGACGAACTACGCAGAATTGGCTAAACTGACATACAAACTGCGAGACAACTGTGACTTTAAAGAAGAATGGGAACTTTTTACAAATTACTTTAAAAAATGAGTTGGCAGGTTCTGAATAAACATACAAAAATTTACTGATTGATAACATGGTAGAAAGATAGTGTAAGGATTCCTATAATTTTACAACATGCGGAGAATAATATTTGCTCAGAAATCTCTGGGAGAGAGGAGGGGGGAAAGGAGAGAAAATAATGAATGTGATATGTTTTGATATGTTGAAATTGTTAATAAAAACATTTTTTAAAAAAAGATTGCGGCTATTAATGTTTGACATTTTATTGTGTTTTTCTAAGTGTCGGGAGCCACCCAGTGTGGCTGGGGAAACCCAGCCAGACTGGAGTGGGGGAGTATAAATTATTATTATTATTATTACTTACTATTTTCCGCTCTGCTTGCGCCAACCCCAGATCCCCTTTCTGCCTGCTTAATTTCCACCCATCCCTCAAAAAATGCAAAAAAACAACACGAAAACCCACAGACCCCTTTCAACCTCTCTGCTCCTGCCACTGTGGATTTTGCAAAACCCGGGTCTGCAAATTCCCCGTATGCGACTCCCTTGCGCCTCTGCGCACCAAACGCACAGACTGCGTAGCCCAAGATGCGCTTACATAACCCATGCCCGCGCTGCGCCAAATATCCCTCCATGGGGCCTCCCAGCCGGGGAGAAGTTACATCACCCGGCCGCAAGCGAGTTTTGCAAAACGGAGAGTGCAAGAAGGGGGGGGAACTGCAACACACACTTGTGCGCGCACACAAACCCAGGTCTGAGGCTGCACACTGTCCCTGCATTGCTCTCTTTCAAAACTGGAGAGTTGCGCAGCAATCGACTTAAGGACCCAGGCTTTTCACGACAAGCAATAAATGCAAGGGAATCTATTGTGCGGGCGTGTGTGTGTGTGTGTGTGTGTGTGTGTGTGTGTGTGTGCGTGTTTAAAAATAAGCGCAAGGGCATTAATTTGAGATTAGGCAGCAAAGTCACAGGGCGGCCGGGAGGCTTCGACCATCGCCAACCCGAAAGGCGTCTTGCAAGAAATCTCTTGGAAAAATACCGGCAGGAAACGCAACGGGGGGGGGGGGGCATGTCGAGCCCCGTGCAAAATTGGGCGTTTGAGGCACACACCCGCATTCTAAGTTGCAAAAAAAAAAAAAGGAAAAGGAAAAGGTTTTGCATTACATAAGGAGGAATGGAGTACGGGATCTCAGCATGCGCTGGAGAGGGAAACGAAAATAAGATTATTTCTAAGAGCAGCTGTTATCTGCAGGCGGAAAACCCCATGAGGTTGGCTGTAGGGCAGGGAATGGGGTTAAGAACATAGGGGATTTGGAGGCATGGATGGAGGCAGCCTACAAAAAGGTTCCCTCTCTCAACCCCATAGTTATCCTAGAAGCGTAGATTTTTGAGGGACACCAGGGGGTCATCTATCCCAACCCGCTGCGATACAGGGAAGATTTGCACGCAGAAAGCCTAGGTCTGATCCTCAGCATCTCTGACTAGGAAGCCCCAGATAGGCGCTGCCAGTTGGTTGCCGTTAATACTGAGCTACATGGACCAGCAAGGAAGCTTCCTGTTTAATCTTCACAACAACCTTGCGAAGCAGGCTGAAGTTGAGCGAGAGATATTCCAGAGATCAGCCAGTGAGGGTTTGGAGTCGCAGACTCCTCGGTGCCCGACCTTGACGCCACACAGATTCACTCTGGAAGTCTGAGCACCGTTTCAAAACCGGCATCTCACAGCTGGAGCAGGCGAGACCAGAGTTCGAATCCCCATCAAGCCACAAACTCAACTCTCCCGACTCTGAAACCTGCAGAGGACTGAAGGAGGCAGGCCTCTTGCAAGAGAAAGGACAAAGCAAATCCTTTGGGAAGGTCAATTTTCTCGTCGGAATCGCCGCTCTGGCCTACCCTGCAAGGTAGCTGGGGTGATTAATTGAACAGAACCAGGAACGGCGCCACCTTGAGCTCAGTGGGCAAAGAAGGTGGGCTACAAACGAAGTAAATAATAGGGAGCCTCGCCATCCCAACACAGAAACAGCTCTAGGCCAAGGGAACCGCTGGGTTTTGCAGAACTACATATCCCATCATCCCTGACCATTGGGCTATGGTGGCGACCGGGAGCTGGAGCCCAGCCAAGATGACCGGAGAACCAGAGGACCCGCCATGGCTGTGTTGTCTTGACCCACACAGCTACTCGTCTGCAATGTTTGCAGGATTATTCCAGCTGCAAAAAACTGTGCAACCTTTTAATTTGGAGAAGAGGGAAGCAAGCAAGAGGATTACGTCCGCCATGGAAAAAAGAGCGAAAAGCTTTTCTCCCTCTCTCACAAACGCTTGCGGACGTCCCAACAAAGCTGGACAGTCGGGAGGTCTGGGACGGACAGAGGAAAGCCCTTCTTGTGCACCGTTAAAACTATGGAACTCCTTGCTGCAGGAAACAGCCATGCCCACCAACCCAGAAGGGTTAAAAAAACAGGATGAGGCAACTTCACGGCAGGCAGGGCTACTAGCCAGGAAGGCTAGAAGTGCTTCTGAAGACCAGTTGCTGGAAAGCATGGAATCGCAGAGTTGGAAGGGAACCCTCAAGGTCATCCAGCCCAACCCGCTGCAAAGCAGGGATCTCAGCTCAAGCGCCCAGGACAGATGGCCACCCGACCTCGGCTTGAAGACCTCCAAGGAAGGAGAGTCGACAACCTCCAAAAGGAGACCGTTCTGCAGGAGAGTTGCTCTTTTGCTCAGATCCATGGGGGCATCCGGTGAGCCGAAGCTGGGCTAGGTGGGTCACTTGGCCTGATCCTGCAGCCAAGCTCTTCTTATGTTCCTATGGAACCTCCCTGTCCAGCAGCAGTCTATCTGGATCCCTAGGTTCTTGGGGGTAATTTGGCCACTGGGAGAACAGGACGCTGCTAGGCCAGGTCTCATCCTGCAGTCTTCCCAATGTTCTCCTGGCAAATCCAGCCCAGGCCTGAACTGCAGTGACACCCCAGGGTTGCGGGTTCGAGGTCCACGCTGGGCAAAATATTCCTGCATTGCAGAGGGTTGGACTGGATGACCCTCGGGGACCCCCTTCCAACTCTTATGATTCTGTTCCCAGCTTCTCTTCCGACTTGCCCAACCGGTCTGGCTCCGAGCCGCAGAGGACCAGCCCTCCCGCGTGGCTCCCAGCCTCTGCCAACCAGGACGCCGGCATCCCATAATTAGGGAGAGCCCTCGGCAACCAGACAGGGAGGGAGGGAGGCGGCACATCACGGGACAAACCCCATGACTCTGAGCGCAGCGTTGGCAGCCCTGCAGGGAGGAATTAATCTGCAGGGCCAAACAACCAACCAGGACTCGGCTATCCCGCCTGTGAAATGGGTACAGGACAGTAGAGACAGGCGTGGAAGCCTGTCTGGCCCCAGGACTCCTCCCTCCTTTTGCCTGTTCAAGAAAGGCAAAAATATTGGGAGTGTTTTCCGGGTGTTTTGCTTGAAATTGAGTGCAGCTGTCCCTGACGGGGACTGAACCCACAACCTTGGCAATATCAGCACCAGGCTCTAACCAATGCAGGGTCCCGTGTTGAACCTTTGGAGTGGCAGGAACCCGTCATCTCACAAGCTAAAGGTCACCTGCCACTCAGCAGTTCAGACAATCGGAGCCACATTGCGGGATCCTGACTCACACCAGCCATGATCCTGTTTTGTGCAAATTACAAAAACAAAACACTTGTACGGCACTATCCAATTTGGCCTCATTTATTCAACCTGGGAGGCGTCCAACCAGGTTCTACTCAGAGGAGGAAGGCACAAGCAACCACTGCTACACAAACGCACACACCTGTAGCAACAACATCTGGGCCTCCATGAGGGCTAGAAACCTGAGGATCAACAGGAATTGCAGAAAGCTTGCAGGCGATATCGCTGCCTCCATGGGGACTAGAAACCTGCCTATGGAGAGCAGAGAGACGCAGAGAGGTCACATCGCCACCAAGCCAGCCTGCCCAAGGGTTTTGGGGAACTGCCATCGGCTCATAAATCACGGAAATTGAGGCGGCGCCTACACACGACTTGCATCACTCCCCAAACATTTCAGGCAACCAGTTTGGAAGGACAGGATTCCCTGACGCACTTGCACAACACAGAAGTCGGGCCCTGGCCGTCTCCCTAAACACACGTTCCGGCCAAAGGAACAGACACAAGCCTCTTTTTGCTCATTCAGCAAAACAGACACAAAAACCCCAGCACCATTGCATGTCAGGGCGCCAGCGAAACGGCAAGCAAGCCTTCATTAAATGCAAGCACCCGGCTCGCTCTTTCCAAAGAGCTTGCAAGCCCCAAAGGCCTTCTCCTCTAAGAGGCCGACCCAGCAGCAAATTAATTCCTCTTAGGAAGCAGAAATTAATCTCACACACAACTCAGAAAAGTAAAAATGTACGGCGCTCCATCCATGCAGACGCCCGAAACTGCAACACAACTTGTTGCTAAAGCATTGCTTCTGACAACGCACACCCACCAAGACAAAACCCTACAACTTAAGGTGTTGTAAATCATTATTAATTATTGTTTTTAATCGATATTATGTCGGGTTCCTTTTAAACATTATTATGTCGGTTGGTTTCAGGTTGTACGTTGACAATAAAGGTATTATTATTCCTCTCTGGCTCCAACCACCTGCTACGTCCCCAGGCGGATTTCCCCCCTTCGATTGTAATCTCCTCGGGGCAGAGACCCTCAAGTCTTGATACTGCTCTATAATTTGATGGACAAGGTCAAAAACTCGCTTTTTGGTGGGGCGAAGGGAAGGGAGAAGGTGGTCCAATCCTCAGCATCTCTAAGTAGTGGTGAGTAGGATTATTATTATATTATAATTATATTATATTATATTTTTATATATGCTACTATTATATCTGCAGCAGCAAAAGTTTCGGGGTTAGACCTACTAAGGAAGTATTTTCCACTACTCTGAGGAAGACCACCTGTGCCACACAGGATCCCATGTCAGCTCTCCTGACTAGGAGTCCTGTGCAGCTCAGAAGTTTGCATGCAGCTTAAAATAAAAATTAAGCCTTTTTATAATGGATATACGTGCTGCAAAAGTTTCAGTGCAAACAGTTTCACAGCACATATTTTGATTCCCAACGTAAGTCTCTCTACAATTCTTTTTACCAATGAGCAACAAAGGCATTGCAAGCCCACTTACCTGGGAGTAAGCCCTATTGAATTCAATGGGGCTTCTTTATACCTACATATGCCTGGGACTGCATTGCAAAAACACAACTTTTTTTTTTAAGGGGAAAACAGAAAAACGGAAGCAACTTTCAGAAGGCATTAAAAAAACCCAGACACATTAACTCCGCAATCCGACTTCCGCTAAATAATAATAGTTTTAATCTTTCTTACCTTAAAGGAGCGGTGGAAACCTTTGAGTTCTGTTTTTTTCTGCACCATTTTGGAGGTTTTGAAGATGCAAATGAAGAGGGGGGAGTAAAGAAAAGAAAAGGGGGGCGGAGAAGGAAAAAAATTGGGGTGAAGCTAGTCCGGGTCTGCCGAGGGAGACCCTGTAAAAAGAGAGAAAAGAAGAGAAAGGTTTTATTTTTATTTTTAAAAAAGTTCAAGACTCAGCCACTGGGTGCATAACCATAAAATAGCTGTTGGGGTTTTTTCAGGGGGGGGGGGTCTCATTTTTGACAAAGGAAATTTAAAAGCAAAGCTCCAGGCTCCTGGAAAAAGGAGAGAGAAATGAGAAGGGAGTTTGCAAAATGACACACAACACAACACAGGAACAGAGTGCGTCCCGAAATATAGAAAATAGCAAGCAGAGATTTGCAAACACAAAAAGAAGTGGGGGCTTCGGGGGGGGGGAGCAAGTATTTTTCTCTGACAACAGAGGCCCTTTTGCACAGAAATGCTCGTATTTAATAATCATAATCATCGTCGCAATCACAGTAATAATAGTTTGTGCATTTAAGATTCAGCACCCAACCTCTCCGACACAAGGCCTTTCTTACAAAAATATCTCCATCTCCCTCTCTCTCTCTCTGTGTTGCACCAGATTTTCGTCCCTTTGTGATGCAATGCAAAGCTTAGGAAGAACATTCCTTGTTCATTATTTGAAAGAGGTTTTGCTTTATTTTATTTTATTTTTCAAAGGGAGGGGGGGAACAAAATTCTTGGAGCGAAGGCAGATGTTGGAAGTACAGGCCCCGGGGAAGGAAGGGGAAAGGGGGTGTGTACAAAGGGGGTGGGGAACCACACACACACACACACACACACACACACACACACACACAGGCCTTTTGCAAAGCAGGGATTGTGCAGCCAACTCAAGCCCTACTCACAAGTAGACCCACTGAAATCAGTGGTCATTGCCCATAGATTTAAACAGTGGTTGCAGTTAGATGCAGCTGAGAACTGGCAGGAGAGGAATGTTATATCCCCCCAACAACACAAAATTTTAATATTTCCTCCCCCACCCTGTCGACCCACAAAAACCATATATATTATTTTGCAGCTGATCTAGGAAACTCGCAGATTTGCAGTAAAATCATAATAAACCCAACGCTCTCTGGACTTTATTCTGAAAATCTGCAATGGGGGGGGGGGTGGAATAACACAGCAAAAATACACACCCCTTTTTTCCAGGAGGGGTGGACTATTTCCTAAGTCACCCCCCCCCCAAGAAAAAAACCCTACATCCTGCATAGCAAGGGAGGGGGGCGTGATCATTCGCGTGAGTTCATTTTCTATTATTGCATTGAGGAAGAAGGTAAAATGGGGGAGGAGAAAAAGAATCGTTCACTATTTTTGGGGGGGGGCGTGAAACGGATACGCCCCCGCAAAGCTTCCTCCCCCCCCCCGCAAACACACCTCCCCAGGCTTGCAACACAACAGCAACAACAACACCACAATCCGGCCCTTTTCAATGCTACCAGGTTTGCAAAAGGCAAAACATAGAATTGCACCCTCCCCCCATTTGCAAAAAAATAAGTGGGGGCACCAAGACAGGGTAAAAGGGGGAGAGAAAGGGGAATATTGGGGGGGGGGGAGAGTGAAGGGCTGCCTCCCCAGCCCCTCCCCCTTCCTTCCCCACTGCAAAACCCCTCCCCCCCCTTAAAAACACACACACACAAGACAGATTCAGCTGCGCGCGCCATGCAATGAGTTTGCAAACAAGGGGGGGGGGAAATGCAATACTCCCGGCCTGCTTTATTTATTTGCTGGGGGGGGGCATTCAAACACCCCCATCTTAAGTCTTCTTCCCAACCATTCTCTCTCTCCCCCCCCCCCCCCATTTCCATTGCAGAACTACGGAGATCCGGTCGCCTCTGGTTTTTGCAAATCGCCTTTTGCAAATGCAAGGGACGCGGCTTTGCAAAAGCGCCCGGGGATCTGACCCGGCCCTCGGCAGCCCTCCCCGCGGCCCGCGGCCGGTCCCCCTTACCGAGGCTCGGGCTCCGCAGTGCTGGCGCCACTGTAGATGGAAAAGGCACAGCCGGGCTCGGGAAGGGAGGTTGCGAGCAGGCGCCGCGCGGAGACTTATATAGGCGGCGGCGGCCCCCGCTTGCATCAGCTGAGCACCACCGGCCCGCCCCGGCCTCCGCCTCCGCCTGCCGGGCCGGGAAGGGGAGGGCAGCAGCAGCCGGCAGAGGCCAGCGGGGAGAGGCAGAGAGGGCCTCTGCACATGGGCAGAGAGTTTGCTGCTCCTGCTGCCTCTGGGCATGGGCAGAGTGCCTCTGCGGCAAGAGAGAGAGGGTAAAGAGTACCTGAAAACATGTGCAGAGTGTTTTCTGCTGCTGCCGTCTCCTCTAAGAAAGGGGTGCCTCTGGGCATGTGCAGAGTGCCTCTGCGGCAGGAGAGAGAGGGTAAAGGGTACCTGAAAGCATGTGCAGAGAGTTTTCTGCTCCTGCTGCCTCTGGGCATGGGCAGAGTGCCCCTGTGACAGGAGAGAGAAGGCAATGCATGCCTCTGCGCATGGGCAGAGAGTTTTCTCCTCCTGCTGCCTCTGGGCATGGGCAGAGTGCCTCTGCGACAGGAGAGAGAAGACAGTGCGCGCCTCTCGACATGGGCAGAGAGTTTTCTGCTCCTGCCGTCTCCTCTGGGAAAGGGGTGTCTCTAGGCATGTGCAGAGTGCCTCTGCGGCAGGAGAGACAAGGCAGAGTGCACCTCTAAACATGTGCAGAGTGTTTTCTGCTCCTGCCGTCTCCCCTAGGAAGGGAGTACCTCTGGGCATGTGCAGAGTGCCTCTGCGGCAGGAGAGAGAAGACAGTGCGTGCCTCTAAACATATGCAGAGTGTTTTCTGCTCCTGCCGTCTACTCTGGGAAAGCGGTGTCTCTAGGGATGTGCAGAGCGCCTCTGTGGCAGGAGAGAGGATAAAGAGTACCTGAAAACATGTACAGAGTGTTTTCTGCTCCTGCCATCTCCTCCAGGAAGGGAGTGCCTCTGGGCATGGACAGAGTGCCTCTGTGGCAGGAGAGAGAAGACAGTACGTGCCTCTCAACATGGGCAAAGAGTTTTCTGCCCCTGCTGTCGCCTCTAGGCACGGGCAGAGTGCTTCTGCAGCAGGAGAAAGAGGGTAAAGAGACCTGAAAGCATGTGCAGAGTGTTTTCTGCTCCTGCCATCTCACCTAGGGAGTGCCTCTGGGCATGGACAGAGTGCCTCTGCGGCAGGAGAGAGAAGGCAGAGTGTGCCTCTAAACATGTGCAGAGTGTTTTCTGCCCCTGCTGTCGCCTCTAGGCATGGGCAGAGTGCCTCTGTGGCAAGAGAGGGTAAAGAGTACCTGAAAGCATGTGCAGAGTGTTTTCTGCTCCTGTCGTCTCCCCTAGGAAGGGAGTGCCTCTGGGCATGTGCAGAGTGCCTCTGCGGCAGGAGAGAGAGGGCAGAGTGCACTTCTAAACATGTGCAGAGTGTTTTCTGCTCCTGCCGTCTCCTCCAGGAAGGGAGTGCCTGGATTACTCCCTCACCTCCTGCGACCGACTCCCTGCTGCCTTCCCCACCCCCAACTTTGACCATCTTTTCAGTGGGTATTTCTAAACATGCACAAATCCACAACCTGCAAACCTCCTTCTTTTATGGGTGACCTCTGCAAAGCCTAACCCCTTTTTTTCCTCCTGGAGACCAGAGCCCACGTTGCAGGATCCGTCCCCCTGCCCAACCCCATCCTGGCTTCCTTCACTTTTCCACACTGCCAGTTGTGACAGTGGGCATGCAAGCAGACAAATGCGTATGTGCAATTTCACATGCCCATTGTTAATAATAATAATAATAATAATAATAATAATAATAATAATAATAATAATAATTTATTGCATGACCAGACCACCCAATCCAGCCTCCAAAACAACCCAGGAGTGTAGAGGGTGCGAAATACGCCACAATTCGTCTACCACATTCGCCAAAGACAGATGCGACTCCAATCCTTATCCCACGGCATTCCTGAATTGTGGCGGGTTGGTCTAGATGACCCCTGGGGCCCCTTCCCGGGATCTGTAACGCCTCCCTCTCTCTCCCACCTTGGGATTCGAGGAGGCTTGCAGCGTTTGAAAAGCAACGTTCGGAAATGCAAAGTGACAAGGGCAGGTTAATGAAAAACAATAATTAAAGCGCATCGCAGCGCATCTGAAACCAGAAATTAAAATCCCGTTTGCCCTGCCAGGCAGCCCAGTAATCGCCATTGTCCAAAGGCCTCTCCAAGCAAGGTCTTGGCCTGTCGCTGGAAGGAGAACGAAGAAGGAGCCAGTTTAACCTCTCCGGAGAGGGAATCCGCAATATGGGAGCCACCACAGAAAAGGCTCTGTCAAGCCCCACCAGCCGTTCCTCCGTGATCAGTAAAGACAGCTTCTAAAAACCAGTGTCTTTCTGCAAATGGGCATCACTCTGTGCATGCTCAGAGACTATTATTTCCCCTTAAACTTCACATTGTTGTCATTTTAAAAGGCCGACACCTATCAAGAAGGGGTTGACAGGCCCGCAAAGTGTCCCTATTTTCCAGGGACAGTCCCGGGTTTTCAGAAGCCGTCCCAGTTTCTGATTTTCCTTAGGACGATCCTATTTTCATTGGAGGAATATACACCCATTTAGAAGATGTCCTCAGAAGGCAGCCCTGCATAGGGAAGTAATGTTATGTTATGTTTTGCTTGTCAGAGTGGCTGGAACATTAATAATAATAATAATAATAATAATAATAATAATAATAATAATAATAATAAACAGGACATCCCTATTATCATCAGAGAAATGTTGGAGGGTATGGAGCTCTGTGTATTCTCAGAGGTTAAGCCCACTGCTGGTAACAAAATGAAAGTTAGCAGTCCAAGGGTCGATAATGAGGGGCTGGACTCAAAAGCTGCTTGTGCATCCATAGCCTGATTCTTCTCCCTAGGTAAAGGTAAAGGGACCCCTGACCATTTGATTTGACCCCAGAATGTTGCACTTTTTGTTAAGGTAAAGGTAAAAGGACCCCTGACCATGAGGTCCAGTCATGACCGACTCTGGGGTTGCGGCACTCATCTCGCTTTATTGGCCGAGGGAGCCGGCGTACAGCTTCTGGGTCATGTGGCCAGCAGGACTTAGTCGCTTCTGGCGAACCAGAGCAGCGCACGGAAACGCCGTTTACCTTCCCACCAGAGTGGTACCTATTTATCTACTTGCACTTCATGCTTTCAAACTGCTAGGTGGTCAGGAGCAAGGACCGAGCAATAGGAGCTCACCCCGTCGCGGGGATTCGAACCGCCGACCTTCTGATCGGCAAGTCCTAGGCTCTGTGGTTTAACCCACAGCGCCACCCGCGTCCCATTCTTCTCCCTATAGGTATGCAAAGCGTCTTCACATGCGCTTCTCTGTCTCTGGAAAGTGAATTTGCCTGTTGCTTCTCTGCACGATGCGCTCGTGTGCATCCTTGGAATCATTCGTCGGAGTGGGAGAACCGGTTTGGCCACGCTTTTGCACCGGGCGCAATTGAATGTTCCAAACTGCTCCAAATGCAGAGATGTGCAGGACGGATGAGGCAGCCCGTTCTCTCTCTGCGTGAGTCACTGCTCTGGTCTTGCCTAAACTTGGGGGTAACTCTCTTGCTTATTTTTGGGGTAACTCTCTTAGCAAGCAACTTTAGCAGGCTAGGTGGAGTGGGGTCACTGGGCAGGGAGATTGGAAGGTGGGGCTTATAACTTCATTAAACTCCCCCCCCCCCACTTCCTGCATCGCAGGGGCTGGACTGGATGACCCTGAGGGTTCCTTCCAACTCTGCCATTATATGATTCAGCACACATGCACACACAATAGTTTGCCCACCAGACTACATATTTGGATTGAGTCAGCCGGTCCCAACAGGGAGCTAAGTCGTATCCCCAGGGAGATGCCTCCCTGTTGCCCCCCTGCTCGAGTCCCTGTTCTTCGTGCAACTCCTTCCAGTTTCAACACACAAGCAAAAGCTTGGAAAGCGACAAACAGCGCGTCATGGACACCCGAAGCAGTTCCAAGCAGCTCCGACCTGCTGCAAGGCCTGCTAAGATTGTGCAAGCAATTTGCCTCCCCTCCAGTGAAATTTCGCTCCCTGTCTGTAATCACGTACAGACTCATTCCTGTGTCTCGTGTGGCAAATCATTGTCTGTCCCTTCTGCCATCAGGTGACTCTCCAAATCCTTTCCTGGGGAGAGCAGGGCTTGGCTTTGTAAGACCAGAAAGGTTTCTGTTCTTAAAGGCCACCCCCTCACCCCAAAGAGATTCTTAAAGAGACACGCTTGGTTTAAAAATAAATAAATATCCTTGAGGTTTATAAGGGAAAATACAAAGCTCTTATATCTTTCTCCCGCGTTTTTAACCAAACAAAGACTTTAAAAGAACAAAAAAAGGGGAGGGGGATAGAGAAAGAAAAAGAAAGTAAAGAGAGAAGCTTGCTTTCTCCTCCTCTGGAGGGTAGGACTCGAACCCAAGGCTTCAAGCAACGAGAAAGGAGATTCCGACTCAACGTCAAGAAAAACTTTCTGACAGTGAGAGCTATTTGATCGTGGGATGGAAGGTGGTGGACGCTCCTTCCTGGGAGGTTTCTAAGCAGAAGTTGGACGGCCATCTGTCACAGATGCTTTAGTTGAAATTCCTGCCTTGCAGCGGGTTGGACTAGATGACCCCTGGGTCCCCAAGTCCGTTCAGAAGCACGGACTCTGAACGGCACCACCGTCGTATAATTCCGCAGACAGGGAGCTTTGTTAAAAGCGGGGTTTTGGTAAGGAATTTCACCTCGCCTTCAGGAGCCGTAATCAGTTGCCGATTTGCTACCGGGTCAAGTTTGCAGTGTTCCTATTAGTATATGAACCCCTTAAGAAGTTTACCTGCGAGAAAAACACAACAAGACGGAAGAAGTTAAACAAAAAACTGATATCATATATGGGTGAAGGGGAGTGGGGAGTATAGGGGAATTTATAATATTATTTATAATATAAAATTTTTAATATAAAATTTCTAATTGTGTTGTATTTATATACAGCAAAGAGAAGTCTACAGCAATTAGATATATTTTAATTTAGGTAAAGGTAAAGGGACCCCTGACCATTAGGTCCAGTTGTGACCGACTCTGGGGTTGTGGCGCTCATCTCGCTTTACTGGCCAAGGGAGCCGGCGTGCAGCTTCCGGGTATGTGGCCAGCATGACTAAGCCACTTCTGGCGAACCAGAGCAGCGCATGGAAACGCCGTTTACCTTCCCACCGGAGCCGTACCTATTTATCTACTTGCACTTGACATGCTTTCAAACTGCTAGGTTGGCAGGAGCAGGGACCAAGCGATGGGAGCTCACCCCATCGCGGGGATTCGAACCGCCGACCTTCTGAATGGCAAGCCCTAGGCTCTGTGGTTTAACCCACAGCGCCACCCACATCCCTATTATTATCCTAATATGTATGTAAATATTAATAACCTACTAAATTTTGTAGAAACTCATTCCAAATATTTTTAAATTTTAAATTTTAAATTATAATTAAATTATATATTTAATTATAATTTAAATTTTAAATTATAAAAATAGTTAGGCATCATTCCATGATGGGGATGCAAACCTAAGTAAGAAGATGAGGCTGCAAAGGGCTGAGTAGGCTGTCTCTCTCAGCATCATCTTGCTGAGCGCCCAGAACTGGGCATCGTGCAGGGAAGCAACGGGAGGCCTCTTCTTTCGCTGCCCCAGCCCCAGCTCCTCTCTAATTGGCTGCCCTGCTCCCTGCCTCCTTCTCTTGCTCCAAGGTTCGGCGATTGTTAATGTAGAGTGCGGTTGCAGAACGGAGGTGAACGGGGCCGCCTTGGCAGCAGCACCCAGGCTGAGGTGTGGCAGAGCAGGCTGACTCCCCGTAGCTCTCTTGAGTTTTATTGCTGCCTAAATTGCCCTCTGCTTGGCAGAGTGACCTAAATAACATTCCCAGGTGTTCTTGCAGACCTTATCTTTATTACATATAGATAGATATAATTTTTCATACAATAACAGAATCGTAGCATTGGAAGGGACCCTCAAAGGTCATCCAGCCCAACCCCCTGCAAGGCAGGAATTTCAGCTAAAGCATCTGGGACAGATAATGCCACCCAACCTCTGCTTCAAAACCTCCAAGGAGGAGAGTCCGCTGCCTCCCAAGGGAGACCATTCATACTTCTACTGGGGGCGGCCACCAAGGCCACATAACACCAGTCTTGAAAGACTGGCATTGGCTCCCAGTACGCTTCCGAGCACAATTCAAAGTGTTGGTGCTGACCTTTAAAGCCCTAAACTGCCTTGGTCCAGTATACCTGAAGGAGCATCTCCACCCCCAGCGTTCTGCCTGGACACTGAGGTCCAGCTCCGAGGGCCTTCTGGCCATTCCCTCACTGCGAGAAGCCAAGTTACAGGGAACCAGGCAGAGGGCCTTCTCGGTGGTGGCACCCGCCCTGTACAACACCCTCCCACCAGATGTAAAAGAGAACAACTACAGTCATAACTCGGGTTAAGTATGCTTCAGGTTGAGCATTTTCAGGTTACGTTCCACGGCGACCCGGAAGTAACGAAACGTGTTACTTCCAGGTTTCGCCGCATGCGCAATGCTCAAAATGATGTCATGTGGATGCGCGGAAGCGGTGAAACGCGGCATGCACAGATGTGCAGTCATGTGCTACGTTCTACTCAGGATACGAACAGGGCTCGGGAACGGATCCCGTTCGCATCCAGAGGTACCACTGAACCAGACTTTTAGACGACATCTGAAGGCAGCCCTGTTTAGGGAAGCTTTTAATGTTTGATGCATTACTGTATTTTAATATTTTGTGGGAAGCCGCCCAGAGTGGCTGGGGAAGCCCAGCCAGATGGACATGGTATAAACAATAAATTATTATTATTATTAGTAGTAGTAATAGTAGTAGTAATAGTTTTGCGTGCACAGGCCGGCAGCAGCTTTGTGGGGTTTTGGACAGCCAGTCTTTCCCCGGGTGCCGAACCCTGGACCCTAACCCCACAGCCACTCCCTAGTGCATTAGGGACCCTACTTTCCTGCATTAAGCTGCAGTTTAAAGAGGCAGCCGGGCGAGAAAGCGAGAAACAGAGAGGACTAGAAACCGGAGTCCCCCTTTGCTGCCGCCAGAGCAGGTCGCTCCTCCTCCCCTGAAGGGTAAGGCAGGTCCCTGGACTCTGCGGAGCGAAGGGGAAGGGCGTTATATCAGCACAGAAAAACAGTTGCAGAGCTCCTGCCAGGGATTACATAACCGCAAGGTTACCACGAGACGAGGTGTGCCTGACTCCCTAATAACCCCGATAAGCAGAACAGCTGCTTGGCTTGCAGAAGGAGCTGGCTCCTTGATTGATTGACAAGAGCCTCTTGTCAATCAATGCAGGCAGCCCTCCCCCTCCCCCCCCAAGTTTCTTCTATTAAGTTTCCCGAAATTTCACACGTACATTTCTTATAGGTATATATAAATTTTTATTAGGTTTTTTTTAACATACCATTTTCAACAGTAATTGAACACATTTTCACATCTTATTCAATATTTTGACTTCCATCAGTCCAGTCTTAAAATTTTCCAATCTAATC
Organism: Podarcis muralis; assembly: GCF_964188315.1. Lineage (NCBI taxonomy): Eukaryota > Metazoa > Chordata > Lepidosauria > Squamata > Lacertidae > Podarcis > Podarcis muralis. Next base: position 4,434,913 of record NC_135672.1, on the reverse strand, counting down.
TCTTAGTATACATTTTTTATTTTCCCTGTTAAATTTCAAACTCATAACCAATATCTCTATTCTTTTTCTACTTTGTAGCACTTCATATATTTCCACCTACAAAACTTATTGTAGTCCTACTAGCGTAATTTGTTGATTACAGTTGCTCTTCAAATAATTCATATACTTCTTCCAATCTTCTGTAAATCTCTGTTCCCGCAAGTTTCGAATCCTTCCTGTCATTTTGTCCAATTCTGCGTAGTCCATTAATTTCGTCTGCCATTCTTCTTTCGTCGGAATTTCTTCTTGCTTCCATTTCTGGGCTAACAATACTCTTGCCACTGTTGTTGCATATAAAAACAATTTAACATCTTGCCTATTAATATCCTAACCTATAATACCAAGTAGAAATGCCTCTGGTTTTTTTAAGAATGTATATTTCAACAGCTTTTCATCTCATTATATATCATTTCCCAGAAGTTCTTTGTTTTCTTACATTCCCACCACATATGATAAAATCACACATACATTTCAATACACAATAAAAGCTCTTTTTAATCAACTTCCCACCTCCTTTCCCACGAAGTTCCTGTTTCTCTCGTTCCGCTGCTCCCTATTTTCTGTCTCTCAAACCTTGACAAAACGACTGTAATCTTTAAACCCACCTGTTGCTCAGGGTTCGAATCCTGCTCCTGTTTGTCATGTAATAATATTTCTTTAAATAATTCGAAAAAGGGTTTCCCCTCTTCCACAAAAACCTTATTTTAGCTGCTAAATTTGCCCATTTGGCATAATCCACCACCTTCCTTATCCAGAAATGGTGAGCATTTCTGCTTCTTCCCATTTTTTTGTGTGTAGAGAATCTTAGCTGCAGTTGTAAACAACTTAATTGTCTTAATTGTCTTTTTGGGGTAATTTCTGTCCCTATAATCCCTAAAAGCAAAGCTCCAGGGATTGTTGTTTTTTTGGTATAGTAATCTTAAATGTATTTTTTATCTCCTCATATATCATCTCCCAAAATGCCCTCGACGGTGCAGATAAGGTCTCAGCTTCGTAGGTTCCTAAGGAAATCAGAGCTTTGTTCGCAGTCATGAGGACTACAACCTTGCGTCGCCTTTAGGGAAACGATAATATACCGTAACTCAACAGTAGAGCAGCTGCTTTGGAGGCAGGAGGCTCTGGGGCCAATCCCCAAGACCTCCAGTTAGGGCCAAGATAGACCCCTTACGTGTAGCCCTAGGCTTTCTGCACATGGGCAGGTGCACTCTTGGTTGCAATGGGCTCTGTTGCTCCCCAAGGGGCAGGCGGCTGTTGTTTTCTTGCAGTCCAGGTCTGCCTTGCAAATCTCCTTTGTTCCTTCAAAGAGGGGAGAGGCAGTTTCACTTGCAAATTTTCTGCTTCTTGTGAGACCCTATCCATTTTTTAAAAATAGGAACCAGCTCAAAAGCCCATCACGAGGCAGGCGCAGAGTGTCTCCAGCCTCCAAACACATGCCCTCCAATATTTCTCCGGTGGAAATAGGGACGCGGGTGGCACTGTGGGTTAAACCACAGAGCCTAGGGCTTGCCGATCAGAAGGTTGGTGGTTTGAATCCCCACGACCGGGTGAGCTCCCGTTGCTCGGTCCCTGCTCCTGCCAACCTAGCAGTTCGAAAGCACCTCAAAGTTCAAGTAGATAAATAGGTACCACTCTGGCGGGAAGGTAAACGGCGTTTCCATGCGCTGCTCTGGTTCGCCAGAAGCGGCTTAGTCATGCTGGCCACATGACCCGGAAGCTGTATGCCGGCTCCCTTGGCCAATAAAGCAAGATGAGTGCCACAACCCCAGAGTCGGCCACGACTGGACCTCATGGTCAGGGGTCCTTTTACCTTTACCTTAACAAAAAGTGCAACATTCTGGGATCAAATCAGAAACCGGGACCGGGCTTCTGACAACCCAGGAAAATAGGGATACTGGCAGGGCCTGCAAACAGAATGCACAAATTCTGCACCCACCCAATATTATGGTTGCTGCACCCATAACAGCTTCGGGATCCAGCCGGTCGCGGACTGGATCAGAGGCAAGGAAAGGCACCTGGCGGAAAGTCTCGCCTGGGGCTCTTAAAGGCAGAAGAGCCCTGCCAGGGAGAAGCAGTTGGCAACTACGCACACTTGCAGGCCTGGTTGCACAAGACGCCGGTTGTGCAATATCCAGAAATGGAGCAGGATGCAAATCTGGAGAGGTTTCTCCTCCAAATGTCCTCTCCCAGGGGTGAGTTTCCAGGGGAGGGACCCCCAGCGTTTATGAGCCCAAGCAAATTGCTGACGCCTCCCTCCCTCTCTCCCTCATTGGTTCCCTCCCCTCCCAGCCCACTGGACAATCCCCTTCCAGCCCAGCAAAACATGTTTTCCTCCGGAATCTGTCTGCTACGCAGGCCGGGAGACCGTCCCAGGTTTCCGAGAAAACTCTGGAGGCCTGGAATGGGTCTGACCTTCTTAAAAACCGCTGGAAGATCGCCTGAAAAAATGAGACCCTCGCTTGCTAGCTAGCTAGGCAGGCTGGCCTTCAAGAGAATGCCAAAGAAATCTGCCTTCTGTGTCTCTGTAGGAGCCTAGAATTGTAGGAGCTGGAAGGGACCCTGAGGTCATCTCGTCCACCCCCCTGCAAGGCAGCACTCTTTTGCCCCACGTGGGGCTCGAACCCACAACCCATCCTTTGCTCTTATTTAAACCGCTTTTGAACTGTTGAGGACTAGAATCTGGCTTTAAGGGGAGGGCAGCTGCCGGTCTGTGCTGGAGTGTGTCTGTTTTTGCATGCAAAAAGGTCCCAGCGTCCCCAAACAGGAAAACCCTGGAGGGAAGTTTTTGGGACTCCAGCCCTGGCCTGCAGCCTCCTCGGTTCACCCGAGGCGAGCGGGCAAATTGCAAGGCTGGATTATCTGCATATATCCACACTGGCTCCACCCTGCTTATCTGCAGCTGTACTGGCCTCTCAGGGTAAACAAATATGTGTTGCAAACCACGTTTCTCTCTCTGTGTGTGCGTGTGTGCCTATTCCCCTGGAGTTAACCCAATAATTCTTCCAGCGTTCCTAAAAGATTCCCACCCACCCTCTCTCATAAAGCTAAACCGTAGGCATGCAGTGAAGCTGAACATTGAGAGATTCACTTCTTCTCAACAGAGTTAAACTGTGGAACTCCCTCCCACTGCAGGCAGTCAGGGCCATCAACTTGGACAGCTTCAAAAACGGATCGGACAAACACACGGAGGAGCAAAAGGCTTTTGACGACTACTAGCCACGAAGAAAACCCCAAGTTTTGTTTCTAAGGTTTTCTGCCGTTGTCGGGCAATTTTGACACAAGCTTTTCCACCGTGGAGGCGCAGAATTCCCCTTTGGGTCAGCTGTGTGGGGTTCCAGGGAAGGCGGATAAATTTGGGCGCAGTTTGCGTTTAGAAACAAACTGACCTTGTTCCCAATTTCCCCAAATAGCGTGAGAACTGAAACACACAGGCTAGCCTTCAAAATCCGTGCTGCTGCTGAATTTTGCAAAGGAGGTCTCCAACCCCAACCCCCCGAAAAGTGAACAGAAATGCATAGTTAATGAAAGGAACATACAAGACTGCTTGTTGTTGTTTTTTATAATGCATCCTATTTTGGGAAAGTGTCTTCTAAAAAATGTGTGTGTTTTACATAGGAACTGCCCTTTTAAAAATGTGTATATAATGTGATTATGTATTGCATTAGCTATAATAATAATAATAATAATAATAAAATTTATTTATATCCTGCCCTCCCCAGCCGAAGCCGGGCTCAGGGCGGCTAACAACAATAAAACAGTACAACAGTACAACACAACACAACACCTCTAAAATCATTCATTATAAAATTAATTCAAATCCAGATGTATATGTTGTATACACATTTTAAAATGCAAGATTTAAGTGCAGGAGAGAAAGAGAGAGAGAGAGAGATGAGTCATGAAAGCATAAAGTTGGAAGGAACTCCAAAGGTCATCTAATCTAACCCCCCCCCACAATACAGGAATCACAAGAAAAGAACCCCTTACTCTTTATAAGCAAACACACACAGCTCATAGACACATGCACACATCCTAGAGTCTTCACCTCTTCTCACTAACCCCAGGACTTGCCCCCCCCCCATTCAGAACTGTGATGAGGCCCTACAAATCCTCCTATGGGAGCTGCGTGACGACAGCATTACGTTTGTGTTTCTATAGGCGAGATAATGGCAGAAATGTGGCGGGAGATGCTTCTTGCAATTAAAAACCATTGCAATCTGGTGCGGAAATGGGCAAACTGCACTTTTAAGATGGGGGGGGGCGTGAGGGAATGAGAAACTGAGCAGAACCGAAAGGGGCAGCTGCCGGCCTGAGGGCACCGCTTGGCGGTGGAAGAGAAGCGCTCTGACCTACCCCATAAGTAAAAAAGAGAGGGAAAAGACAGAGGAAATCTGAGGGGACAGCCACACAACCACTGGCCAGGTGCGCAGGTGGGGTGAGGCGGGGGCCTTCTGCGTCTTTGGCCAGGCCCCCAGGCTCCCATGCCAAGGTCACACTGTTGGAGAGCCAGAGCTTTCAAAGACGCGGGAGGGATCCTGTCCTCAAGACTTGGCCCGGCTCCCAGAACCAGGCCAAACAAGCCATCAATCGCGAAGAACCTGGCAGCTCTGAGCACATGATCCGAGGAGGAAAACAGAACGTCCTGGAGGGAAACACCACAGCTTGCGAGGGGAGGAGGAGAGGGACGCTAAGCTCCCTAGGCCGCCCCCCAGGCCTCCTCTGTGCTTTTTCCACACGCGCACCATGCGCCGACATGCGCAGCCATGCGCCATGCGAGGGGAAAAAAGTCCCCTGACTTCGCGGTGACCTTTGTGGGAATTTCAGCAGGGCGAAAGTCACTCGGATTAGAGGAGCAGAAATTGCTGGCGTTTGCTTGCTGGTATGCGCGAGGCGCACGCCCCACCCCACACCCCTGGCAGGCCTGCCAAAGGGGGTGGGTTGGGGGTGGAGCAGGGAGAAAAGACGCCCAGAGACAAGGCAGTGCTCCAAAGTGGTGCATTATTTTGTTTTTCAAGCATTGTGGGCGGGAGCAAACTGGCACCAATTATGGGAAGCGATTTGTCATCTCGTCCCACCGCTTTGCACCAATAGGAAGAAGAAGTTCTCTTCTTCCTCTTCAGGGTCAGAGTTAAGCATATTTGTCAACAGAATAATTATCACGTTTGTTTTTGCTTGGGGTTTTTTTTTGGGGGGGTGAAGATTTTTAAACTCATTTTGTTGCATGTATAAAACAGAGAAGACCTAACAGCAGGCGAAAAAATAAACAGAAACAAAACTATAAAACAGCCACGTTGAACGAGTAGGGATTAGGGTTAGAACTTTTTTTCCTTTTCCCAAAAAACTGGTTTCCTGTATCCTAAGGGGATAAACTTTTGCTGAGATGCACTCAAACAGGGACTGGTTCTTCTCAGTTGTGAAACAAGGTCACCCTGAAATGAAAAATTGGAATCACCATATATGTCACATAAAGTATGAGCATTTTTGAAAACTTGATGGAACTGTTTACAACTTTTACAGCCGTAGGAGAACTTTCAAAAGCATTGGAGAATCTCTCTTAACATCTGGAAGTAGGAGCAGGGCTGGATTTAGGTTTGATAAGGCCCTAAGCTACTGAAGGTAATGGGGCCCTTTCTATGTCCAGCTGTCCTTTGTCAACAACAAATTGTCGTTGTTTTTTTGTGTTGAATATATGCTACATGGTAATTTATGGACCTAATAGGTATCTAAAGCCATTTGCCACAGTTGCTGTATGTAGGTTTTATTTAATTTGCTTTTTATCTTATATTTTGGAAATGGACATCCAGTTTTTTCCCCTTTAATTTTTTTGGGGGGCCCCCAAGAGAGTGGGGCCCTAAGCTATAGCTTGTTTAGCTTATACGCAAATCCAGCACTGAGCATGAGCCCTCTGAACTCCAGGTCCCAGGATGTGCTCCATGCGCAGAACGCGCAACCAAAGTGATGCGGGAACATTTTGGTGCTTGCAGCAGAAACCCAAGACCAATTGCAACCTCAATTTATTCTAAGCAATAAGAAGTGTGCAAAGTTTGCAATCTCAATTTTTCCTGCGTCATAATACATGTTATGCACATGATGTAATATGTTATACAGTTACATAGACAAAATTTGATTTATTGTTTTTGCGGTGACTTTGTTTTTTGCAAAAGATTTTGCTTTTAGGCAAAAGTTCATCTAACTAAGCTACAGGAATGTGAGGTTGTAAAAGAGTTATAAACCTAATTGCCACCTGGCAGGGATGCTTCAGTTGGGATCCCTAAATTGCACAGCATTGGACTTCTAAATAAAATAATTTTTATTAAGAATTTCAACATAACAAATTACCAAAACATATCGTATTCACCCCCCCCATTTTCCTCCCCCCCCCCGAAGAACCCCCCCCAAAGACTTCCCTCAGCTCCTCTCTCTGGTTTTTTCAACACATGTTGTTCTCTGCATATTGTAAACTTGTAAAGATCCTTAAAGTATCTGTCTATTATGTTAACAATAAATAAATTTGTGTATGTTCATTCAAAACCTGCCCAGGAGTCCAATTCATTTTGTTGTTTTTGTTTTAATTCATTATAACTTAATTTTAATTCATTTTAAGTAGTTTGTAAAAAGTTCCCATTCAATAGGAGTATAGCATCTAGATCAAGGGAAGTAATAGTGCCACTGTATTCTGCTCTGGTCAGACCTCACCTGGAGTACTGTGTCCAGTTCTGGGCACCACAGTTCAAGAAGGACACTGACAAACTGGAACGTGTCCAGAGGAGGGCAACCAAAATGGTCAAAGGCCTGGAAACGATGCCTTATGAGGAACGGCTAAGGGAGCTGGGCATGTTTAGCCTGGAGAAGAGGAGGTTAAGGGGTGATATGATAGCCATGTTCAAATATATAAAAGGATGTCACATAGAGGAGGGAGAAAGGTTGTTTTCTGCTGCTCCAGAGAAGCGGACACGGAGCAATGGATCCAAACTACAAGAAAGAAGATTCCACCTAAACATTCGGAAGAACTTCCTGACAGTAAGAGCTGTTCGACAGTGGAATTTGCTGCCAAGGAGTGTGGTGGAGTCTCCTTCTTTGGAGGTCTTTAAGCAGAGGCTTGACAACCATATGTCAGGAGTGCTCTGATGGTGTTTCCTGCTTGGCAGGGGGTTGGACTCAATGGCCCTTGTGGTCTATTCCAACTCTAGGATTCTATGATTCTTTGAAGTCCCAGTTGTCCTTGTCTCGCAGTTTGTACGTCAGTTTCGCCAATTCTGCATAGTCCATCAGTTTCTCTTGCCACTGTTCTTTTGTCCGGATTTCCTCGTTCTTCCATCCTTGTGCTATTAAGACTCTTGCCGCCGTTGTCGCGTACATAAATAAATTCTTTATTTTCCTTTTCAGGCCTTGCACAGGGCTGGACTTGATGGGGTCCCTCCCAACCCTACAATTCTAAGAACCGGGAAAGGGTTGCGAAATGGGGACTCCTGCACTCCCTGGCCTTTCCTCTCCCCCCCCCTTCCCGGCTCAGGCTCCGGCCAAATCCTGACCGGCCACACGCTGTTCCTGGTGTCCGGTGACCAAGGGACAGCTGTCGGACATGGCTGGGGTTTGGACAGGAGACAAGGATGGTGCACGGGGCACATCAACAAGGGAGGCGAAAGGGAGACGGGGTGAGTCATCTCCATGGCAGATGTTCACTGTGAGAGTGGGGAGGACGCAGCACATCGCAGGTAGAATCATAGAATCATAGAGTTGGAAGAGACCACAAGGGCCATCGAGTCCAACCCCCTGCCAAGCAGGAAACACCATCAGAGCACTCCTGACATATGGTTGTCAAGCCTCTGCTTAAAGACCTCCAAAGAAGGAGACTCCACCACACACCTTGGCAGCAAATTCCACTGTCAAACAGCTCTTACGGTCAGGAAGTTCTTCCTAATGTTTAGGTGGAATCTTCTTTCTTGTAGTTTGGATCCATTGCTCCGTGTCCGCTTCTCTGGAGCAGCAGAAAACAACCTTTCTCCCTCCTCTATGTGACATCCTTTTATATATTTGAACATGGCTATCATATCACCCCTTAACCTCCTCTTCTCCAGGCTAAACATGCCCAGCTCCCTTAGCCGTTCCTCATAAGGCATCGTTTCCAGGCCTTTGACCATTTTGGTTGCTCTCCTCTGGACACGTTCCAGTTTGTCAGTGTCCTTCTTGAACTGTGGTGCCCAGAACTGGACACAGTACTCCAGGTGAGGTCTAACCAGAGCAGAATACAGTGGCACTATTACTTCCCTTGATCTAGATGCTATACTCCTATTGATGCAGCCCAGAATTGCATTGGCTTTTTTAGCTGCTGCGTCACACTGTTGGCTCATGTCAAGTTTGTGGTCAACCAAGACTCCTAGATCCTTTTCACATGTACTGCTCTCAAGCCAGGTGTCCCCCATCTTGTATTTGTGCCTCTCATTTTTTTTGCCCAAGTGCAATACTTTACACAGGAGTAAAAAGAGGAGGGCTCCTAACGCCACCCATATCCTCGTATCCAGGGTAGTCTCCGCCTAGGCTGCTCTTGCGCATCGCTAGAGACTCTCCTGCACATGAAGCTGTCTTATCCTGAGTCAGAACACTGGGCTCTGCATGGTACTAGTCCTCATGGGGTCCAAAGAGCTGGCTTAAAGAGGAAGCAACCGGCCAGCGAGCCAGGCCGCGGGTCTTGCTGGCTCTGTATTAGTCTCACTGGCTGGCAATGGCTCTCCAGGGTCCATTTGGGGCTCACCACTGTCCATGGAGGCGCAAGTCAATTCTGCGTGCAAGGAGGCTGCCTACCAGATCCATCTGAGACCCTGCCTGCCTGTGCCCTGTCTCGCCAGAGTGGCCTATGCTCTGGTTATCTGCCACATGGACTTCTGCAATGTGCTCTATGTGGGGCTTCCTTTGAAGGTGACCTGGAAACTACAACTAACCCAGGATGCAGCAGCTAGACTGGTGACTGGGAGTGGCCGCCAGGACCATATAACACCAGTCCTGAAAGACCTACATTGGCTCCCAGTATGTTTCTGAGCACAATTCAAAGTGTTGGTGCTGACCTTGAAAGCCCTAAACGGCCCAGTATACCTGAAGGAGCGTCTCCACCCCCATCGTTCTGCCCAGACACCGAGGTCCAGCGCTGAGGGCCTTCTGGCGGTTCCCTCCCTGCGAGAAGTGAGGTTACGGAGAACCAGGCAGAGGGCCTTCTCGGTGGTGGCACCCGCCCTGTGGTATGCCCTCCCAGCAGATGTCAAGGAGATAAATAACTACCTGACACTTAGAAGACATCTGAAGGCAGCCCTGTACATGGAATAATAGAATCACAGAATTATAGTCCAACCCCCGCCATGCAGGAAACTTGTGGGGCTCAAACCCATGTCCTTGAGTCCCATGCTCTACTGACTGAGCTTCCTGTTTTATGTTTTTGAATATACTGGAAGCCTCCCAGAGTAGCTGGGGCAAGCCAGTCAGATGGACAGGGTACAAATAATGACATTAAAGGTAAAGGTAAAGGTACCCCTGCCCGTACGGGCCAGTCTTGACAGACTCTGGGGTTGTGCGCCCATCTCACTCAAGAGGCCGGGGGCCAGCGCTGTCCGGAGACACTTCCGGGTCACGTGGCCAGCATGACAAAGCTTCATCTGGCGAGCCAGAGCCGCACACGGAAACGCCGTTTACCTTCCCGCTGGTAAGCGGTCCCTATTTATCTACTTGCACCCGGGGGTGCTTTCGAACTGCTAGGTTGGCAGGCGCTGGGACCGAGCAACGGGAGCGCACCCCACCGCGGGGATTCGAACCGCCAACCTTTCGATCGGCAAGCCCTAGGCGCTGAGGCTTTTACCCACAGCGCCACCCGCGTCCCAATAATGACATTATTATTATTATTATTATTATTATTACTACTACTACTACTACTATCATCATCATCATTATTTAGGCAAGGGGTCTTTCCTGGCCTTTATGGAGACGCCAGACATTGAACTTGGAACCTTCTGCTTATAGAGCAGGTGTCCTGTAGCTGAGCTATGTTTCCTTTCCTTCAAAATAAACTCAAGGATCCAGTCCTCATGTTTCTGATTAGAAGTCTGGTTTAAACAGGAGCATGAAAAACAGCTTTAAAGGGAGTCAGATGGCCCAGCCAGCTCAGAAACTATCTGCACTGGGGTTTTCCAAACTTCCAGCTGCTTATGGACTACAATTCCCATCATCCCTGAGCACTGGGTCCTGCTAGCTAGGGATCATGGGAGTTGTAGTCCAACAACAGCTGGAGTCTGAAGTTTGGGAAGCGCCAACTGGCAGTGGGTTTCCAGACAGGGGACACCCCCAGGGCTACCTAGAGATGATTAAGGGTCAAAGCTGGCACCTTCTGCGTGCAGAGCAGGTGCCCGGCCACAGTAGTATGGTCCTCCTAGGCTCCTAGTCCTCATGGGTCCTGATGTAATAAGAACAGCACAGGCGAACTGGCAGGCAAACGCGATTCGGACATCGGCATTGTGAAGTCTGCTGTTTTGCAACACAGGCGATCTTCTGCTGCCTGGGTCATGAAGTTGGCAGAGGGAGAACTTCCCTTCTGTGTTCCAGGGTTTCCTAGAAGAGAGGTGGGATCAGGGCGGCGTGACCACTTCCCCCACCCTGGGCGCCAAGGGCACCACAACTATGACGTATATTTTGTATATTTTATCAACCTTCTGTCGTAATCTTCAATTCACAAACAGAGATCCACGTCTTCCCAGTTCCCACCTGGGGCAGCTCCCATCTTGATTCCTGCCTTGCAGCGGGTTGGACTAGATGACCCCTGGGGTCCCCTCCAACTCTCCAGTTCTATGATTCCATGTCTACTCAGCGAGTAAATAGCAGCCTCACCCCAGCTCTCTCCCTATAATCCCATACATTTCTCTCTCAAAGCATTGTATAGAGTCTTTCTGAAAATACGTTTATTATTTTACGCTGGTATTTACATTAAGATTACATAACGTACAATTTTCACCAAAATCTATTTATTTATCTTGGCTACTTCCCATCGTTAGACCATCCGTGATGGTCTAATTCTTTCTCCTCCCTGCGGCCTGTCCAATCCCTTAACCTTATCTGTTTACCTAAAACCTATATTGCAATCTCCTCTGTCCCCCCCCCCCCCCCCCGTTGCTCGTAAGTCAAAACACGTTTGAAATTTGGCTGCGTTGCGTTCTTATAGAGATTGAAAAAGACGTCTCCAAAAAAGTTGTTGAAATGGTTTTTGTACTCACAAAAATGGAAAACACCAGAAATCCCAACAAAGGAGGAATGGACATACCCTCCAACATTTCTCCAGTGAAAATAGGGACGTCCTAAGGAAAAGCAGGACATTCAGGGATCAAATCAGAAACCGGGACAGCTTCTGTAAATCTGGGGTTCTGTAAACCTGGAAAATGGGCACAATTGGGAGTACTCAGAAACGCTGGAAAGCCCAGCTAAAACAAGGAATTCGAAATATGTGGAATTGTGATTCTTTGATTCCCAAGAGCACCATGTTCCCCACCAAGGGTCCTCCCCTTTGAAAAAAAAATTAAGGTCTTATATATATATATATATATATATATATATATATATATAATAAATGTTCATAAATGTACCAAGCAAACACGTACATAAATATATAAACCACATGTCTGAAGCAGCACAGGAAAACAGCCCTGGAACCATTTTGACTCCCAAACTGACCAAATGATTTCTCTGCAAGGTCAAGGAAAATGGAAAAATCTTCCCATTGTCTTTTCCTTCACAAATCCTGTCTTAAGGGTATGTCTGTGTATGAATAGGGTGAGCCTGTGACCTGGCTCAGGAACAAAGTATTTATCATTACAAAAGACTGGCCAGGCTCCCCAGGGTATCCAATCAAGTGAGCATTAACAGGTAACCTGCCAGACAGGAGGTAAACAACGCACTCAGATTTCTGTTGTAGACCACCCTTTCTGTGATGTAAGTATGAGGTTTCTGGGGGTGGTCTTGGACTCCAGGGCAGGCAATTTAAAATGTCTATATAAGGGCGGGCACACCTTGGTTCGGGGTCCTCCTCCTTTCCTGCGTGTGAAGTGGGCACCCTCTTGCAACAGATCAATAAAGATCAGGCTTACTGGCTGCTTTGCTTCTCAATATTCTCTGGTTGGCCTCTGTTCTTTTCTCCAACCGATGGAGAACCTGCAAAGGACTCTACAAGGGCTCTTGTGTTTCCTATAAGGGAAGAAGGGCAGATTTTCATTTATTACACCCTCCTGTAAGACCCCACACACCCCAATGTGCAAGTCAGCTATGGGAATGTGCAAGTCAGCTAAAAAGGTAAAGAGACCCCTGACCATTAGGTCCAGTCGTGTCTGACCCTAGGGTTGCGGCACTCATCTCGCTTTATTGGCCAAGGGAGCCGGCATACAGCTTCCGGGTCATGTGGCCAGCAGGACTAAGCCGCTTCTGGTGAAACCAGAGCAGCGCACGGAAACACCATTTACCTTCCCGCCGGAGCGGTACCTATTTATCTACTTGCACTTTGACGTGCCTTCAAACTGCTAGGTTGGCAGGAGCTGGGTCCGAGCGACGGGAGCTCACCCCGTAATCACGGGGATTCGAACCACCGACCTTCTGATTGGCAAGTCCTAGGCTCTGTGGTTTAACCCACAGCGCCACCTGCGTCCCGCAAGTCAGCCAGATCTGCTCTTAACTGCAGTCTGAATCTGAATCCCTGCATTTGACCACTGTCTCCTTCGTCTCAAGAGTGAAGCCACCAGACATAACAAGCCACTTGCAAGGCCTCTGTCCAAGTGCCAAGCCACTGGTCCGGCCAACGACAACAAACCGCACATGCAAGGCTCCTGTTTCTTCCGAGAAGGGAGGCCTGCCCCCCTGGTTCTAGGAAGCCCGGTCCCAGGGCGAAACACGGCGCGGAGTTCACATGAAACGGTGCCAGTAACCCGGGTCAGAGCCCTTACATGGGAATAAGCCCCACGTAGAGATGGGGACAGAGGGTGTGGGTGGGGGCTTTCTCTCCTGTCACCCAGGTCAAGGTAACCCACACCAAGGGGTCAGCCGCTCGGATAGTCCCGTAACAAGACTCTGGGGCCTGCGTCCAGCAGCCCATCTCCCCCCAAAATAGCACACGGCTGTCAAAAATAGGAACATTCCTTGGGAAGGCTGAGAGTGGGACCCAGGACAGAAGTGAGGTATACACACACCGACGCACGTATTGTTTTGCAAACAGATGGTTTTGACCAACATGTGCCTGTTTTCTTTTTCTGCCAATAAAGATTGATTGATTGATTAGCTGTCAAGTCTTCATTGCTGCATCGGTGTGAGAGGTTTTCTGGAGGGGGTGGCAGGAGGGGGTATTCACCATCATAAGAGCCAACTCCTAGGGGACAAGGGGTCTTGAGGAGGACACAACACCCCCCCCCCAAGTTGACGGGAATTGCCATTCAAATGGTGTGAGTGCACTGTGCCATGCGATCGATTATGCAGCGCAGGGCTTACTTGGCACACTCCCATTATTTTGTTCAAGTTGGCATCACTTTTCATTCAAGTTGGCACCACCTTTCCCTCCCCAGCTGTTAACTCCCCCCTTGCCCTGCAGCCCCCCACCCTCAAAGAATCCAGTGACTACAGAGTTTGAACTTCATTGCTGGACAGGCTGTGCGTGTTCATGTGTGGATGAGGAAGCCGGATCCTGCCCACGGACTCGGGGCTCCTTTCTCCCTGCCAGCCTAGTCACCTGGCATGACCGAGACAAATGCATACCCTCCAACATTTCTCCCTATGAAAATAGGGACGTCCTATTCAACAACAACAATAACAATAATTACCCTGCCGATCTGACTGGGTTGCCCCAGCCACTCTGGGAGGCTTCTGTAATAAACAAATCTGCCCTTCTTTCCTTATGGGGGACACAAGAGCCCATACAGAGTCCTTACATAGGTTCCCTATTGGTAGGAGAAAATAACAGAGGCCAACCAGAGAATATTGAGAAGCAAAGCAGCTCTTAAGCCTGATCTTTACTGATCTGTTGCAACAGGGTGCTCCCCTTCACACACAGGAAAGGAGGAGGACCCTGAACCAAGGTGTGTCCACCCTTTTATAGACATTTTAAATTGCCTGCCCTGGAGTCCAAGACTACCCCAAGATACATCATACCTACATCACAGAAAAGGCGGTCTACAACAGAAATCTGAGTGCGTGGTTTACCTCTTGTCTGGCAGGTTAACTGTTAATGCTCACTTGATTGGATACCCTGGGGAGCCTGGCCAGTCTTTTGTAATGATAAATACAGTACTTAGTTCCTGAGCCAGGTCACAGGCTCACACCCTATTCATATCTAAATGTGCCCTTAAGACAGGATTTGTGAAGGAAAATACACTGGGGAGGCTTTTCCATTTTCCTTTGACCTTGCAGAGAAAACATTTGGTCAGTTTGGGAGTGAAAAGGGTTTCAGGGCGGTCCTCCTGTGCTGCTCCAGACATGTGGTCCACACATCTATGTATGCGCTTGCTTGGTACATTTATGAGCAATATATATATATATATATGACCTTAATTTTTTTATTTCACTTCCAGCATAACAATATATTAAACATCTTAAAACTTCCCTATCCAGGTCTGCCTCCAGATGTCTTCTAAAGGTTGTTTAATTACTTATCTCCTGGGCTTGGGGGTTGCATAACTCCACACCCTCCAACATTTCTCCGATGAAAATAGGAACATCCTAAGGAAAAGCAGGACATTTTGGGATCAAATCAGAAACCAGGACAGATTCTGTAGACCCAGGCCTGTCCCTGGAAAATAGGGACACTGGGAGGTTTGCAAATGGATTTCCCTGGTGTTTCAAATCTCACGTGGGTTTCTGTGAAGGTGTTTTCTCAAAGGCAGCAGAAGGAAATTTGAAAGCTTTGCCTAAATAAACAGGTTCTTATTCCCTTTTCCTGACGCTGCATCCTACTAGAATGAAAAAAACCCTCAGAATTATGGTCTTGATCCTTGCTTTTGTTCTGTCACTGCAATGAGCAGGACAAAATCTTCCCCTTGCAAGTCTTGCAATCTTCACACCTGCATTTTCAAAAAGGCAGCAAAAACTGTATTTTTATTTTTATTCAGGATTCCTCCTTAAATCTCTTAAGGAGTTTCATCTTTGTTTCAGGATTAGAAAACAGCACCCTCTTGAGGTGAAATATGAGTCTACCCACCTGGAAATTTTACGTGTTATGATTGGCTAGACACCAAGCAGTCCTCTCCTCGTTTGTTGAGCTGCTGTGATGTCACAGAGTGGCTTTACCACCTTCCTGATTCTTGAGGTTTTTCATCTGCTAGGTGGCTTTTATCTCATATTTTTATAACGTTAAGTATAAAGAACATCCATATATGAATTGAGGAGGAGACAGAGCACCCAGAGAGAGGGATACATTTCTGCAACCACAGTGGGAGCTGTGATTCTGCACCCCCTGAGGTGCACTCCATTGTTTCTCAAGACAGACAGATGCCAGCAACTGCCCCAACCATGTAGCCTTACAGCTAGTAGCCATCAGTGG